>NC_058111.1:31220117-31530117 GCF_914725855.1 Thunnus albacares | reverse complement strand
ATTAAGGAGGTTATGTTGTCATTAGTGTGTCTAGGTTTTGTGTTTATAATTACTACCCATGAAACTAACAGAAGGGAGAAGCATTCCACAACAAATCACATATGTCTAAAAGGATCAAAAAATGTACTTCAATAAAACTATTAACAGTAGTTGTTGGCTTTAACAGGGTACATTACATAACAAAACATTTTTCAACAGGGCAGAAGTTTGCATTCTCTAGAAATCTGACTTTTTGTCCAGACAGTCTCATCTACTCCTACAACTATAAATTATGTCCCACATTTGCCAGAACACCTTTCCACAGCCATGAGAAAAAGGTTGTAATTTGTTGTGTTCACTGGTGGATTTGTGAGAAGGAAAACAATTTAAAAGTTTGGTCATTCAGCTTACAGTTACTCACGTTAAAGGAAGAGTTCACAATTTTTCAAGTCTGTTCTCCTGTTCATTGATACTGGTAATAAAAGATCCCCTTCAAATGCGCTTTCATTGTAAGTGATAAGGATCAAAATCCACAGCGTGTCCACGGGATGTAACGGTACACCAAATTCACAGTTTGGTATGTACCTTGGTTTTGGGGTCACAGTTTGGTACAATTTCAATACAGCAGAAAAGGTAGAAAATAACATGTTTGGTCTTTCATTTTGAAAAACATAAAAATCCAACAATGGCTCACTGCCCAAAACTATTACTGAAACAGTTTAGTTTTGGTGCGGTTGAAAAGGAAAACAACCCTTCTGTTTCTTGCAAGGAGTCAGGACACCTGCTGACAGATGTTTTATTCTGCTTTATGGTCTAACTGTATACAAAGTAGTTTAAACTAGCTCCACCTCCAGCAGCTACAACATTAACATGCTGCTCTAACACTGATGCTTCAGTATTAATAATCTAATGATGTCATATATAATAATATATCAGTCAGAGGGACCAAACCACTACTTTTACTGCAATACTTTTTAACAAAATTTTTCTCTCTCAGAACCAGTTCTTACCACATGCTAAATGACCACGTCAGAAATCAAATAGTTGTTCTGAACAGCTTCACTCAAAGGTGGAGTGAAAGGCCAACCGTCACGGGGGTGGGGAAGGGGGGGGCAGAATCGTTTCACTACGGAGATAACAGCATATTTTAATAATAGTGTTGCACTCAGTCAGTGTTATGGGTCATTCTGACGGCAGGGCAACCTAGGCTACTTTGGCTAAGCTGGCTAACATACCCATGAGAATGGTAGTGGTGTTCTGCCAAAAGGTTCCGGGTTAAACTCACCATCTATGATTATTGTTCCATATGTTAAACTAAGTCGATTATTTAACTATTTTGACAGCAGTTGTTTGGGTCACAGAGCGTATTCTTCGTTCGACTGCATGCACTGAACCGTAATGTCTGTACTGTGATGGTTCAGGACAAATACACATACCGTTCCACCCCTAGTGTCCACATAGTCATTTTGTTCAAATATGCATTTAAAAGTTTATCTGAATCTTCTGTTCCTGTGTCTTGACTTCCTGCCAGGCTCAATCTGCTCTGTGCAGCTTAACGCAGCTTCTGTGAAACATAGACTAAGCGCATATATTTAGCACCGCGTTGCAGCACAGACATGCTTGGTCGGATCAAGCCGTTACATGAGGCTTCAGCAGTCTGAGTTAGTCAAATCACGTGGATATCTGGCACATTTAGTCTTTTTAGCATCAAATTCCCTAACTGAGTCCCTTTACACCTTGAATTAAAATGTGTTTTGTATCCAGATTGTATCTAGATATGATTTAACCTAATTACATTTAGACATGCTACCCTGCCCCTGCCACTTTTCTTATACTTGGTTTTTCTGTATGCAAGTTTCACGTGTTTCATTTTTCATTGACATTGCAGCCAGGACCAGTTGTAGCCGTTCTCCACCATTTGCTTAGCCATAGCTTCATAAATGGCTCAGTTGCGAATTGCCAAGTTTCGTTTATATACTTTTGTTGGACCAAAGTGAAAGCAGACACTTGGTCTTGTCTTGACTCCATCCACGAGTGTCTTGAATATCCATAGTTTTCTTGCTGCTTTCTTGCTAGTAGCTTAGCTCACTAACTACCTAATGGCTGCTACCTCACTGGTTTGGAACAGTCACACCCAATTACATATTTCCACCCATGTAGTTGTTGAATGTGGATTGACAACACAACTGCATTTACACTGTTCAGGGTAGTCACAATGCGTCCCTGACCATCTCCGGAGGTGGTTTGGCTGATCAGATCACAATCCATCCTCAATGTGTCTTGGGTGCATTAACAGCTGTACTTTCATGTGGTCAAGCACTATTTGATTGCAATCCAATCACCCAAACTGCATTTTAATGCAAGATGTAAAGGGGGTCTTTGTGTGTCCTTGGAGAGTGTTTCCCTGTTGAGCTGTGGTGGAAGAATGGTAACAAAAACAAGAGGGACTCTGGGTATCTATTTGATTTGACTAATTTGGATGGCTGAAGCTTCATATTAGCTTAAGATAACCTTTTAAATACATTTTTGCACATAAGGAGGACTGTTGATTTTGGCCTCCATCACTTACATTGTGCATTATGAATTTATCCTCTAATGGTCAGTATGAACAGGAGGAATGATCACAATGAGAAACACCTGTTCAATGTGGGCTCCTGATTGTTGTTTTAAGAAAGACTTGAAGAACTGTGAACCCATCCTTTAATGATCCTTGCTGAAAAACACTAAATGTGTTATGGCAGCATTGCATTTGCGTCTTTGAAGTAACAACACATTGTCTATGATAAATGATTGCTTAATTTTAGTGTACAAAACACTACCAATGCTATGGTTTGACATAGCTGGTTTTGTTTCTGCTATTCAACTATAAAACACTGTAAATATCCATATGCCATATCTACGGAAGGCCAGAGAGGACATATGTAAGGATGACTTTGTGTTATGTTTTCCTGTGATCTCAAAGTTGATTTTGTGATCTTGACATGACAATCTTGTTTCCTTGACCACAAGATAAACAACGTATTATTTTGTGAAATACACAAAGAAATATTCCAGGATCTGTGATTTTTTTCCCCTAATAATTTGGATAGTTTTAAAATTATTAAATATTTTTAGTCCTAATAATTTGGAGACGTAACTCAAAATTACATCTGACCATTTCCTCATGAGAGAAGATAACTGTGATTAGAGGTTAACAAAGCTTATTCTAAATTCACAAACTAATTAATCAATGATGATAACTAGAGAAGTAATAACATGCATGTCCTTCCATACATACCATTCACATTTGATCCATATCTGTATATCTTCAATGGTTTTTTGACTGTTTGTAAATGTGTTAATGTGGATTTGTGTGGATTGACATTTTGGAAATTTGTACAAGTAAAACTCTAGCATGGTCTTCATTGCATGTGATAATACCCTAAGAAGTACATTTGTATTCCTGTAACAGTGGCCCTTTAAAATTGGGAGCGAACAGCATGATCATGATTGTAAAACAGATCAATCCAGTCCTGCAGCTTTACATGTACTGACTATCAAACAGTGGAAATTAGAGATAGAGTCCAGAATAAATAGTTAAGGTCGAGTGTAACTGTCCCCTGTGGCACAGACGACAGCGGAATCTGACAAACTGGTCTGGAAATCAGCAACTTAGGAAAAAGGTCCAGTGTGTAGGACTCAGTGGCATCTAGCGGTGTGGTTGCAGATTGCAACCAACTGAATATCCCTCCCCCATGTGTAGGAAAACCTACGGTGGCCGCGAAACTCACGAAAAACGCAAAAGGCCCCTCTGTTTGGTTTGTCCATTCTGGGCTACAGTAAAAACATAATCAGCTCATTCTAAAGTAACGAAGACACAGCAATTCTTATTTTCAGGTGATTATATACCAATGAAAACATACTTATGAATGTTATATTCCATTTCTGCCAAGTCCGTTCTGCTAGATGCCACTACACACTACACACTGCACCTTTAACATATCTTTTTATGTGAAGACTGAGGATGGGAGTTAAGAGTCTGACTGGACTGCCAGAGAATGTTCCACACTGTTATGATCTCAGGCGTAGACCTTCTACTATAAAACTTTTGAGGAGTCAATGGCCCGTTTGAGTTCTGCCGACCTGTGAGGGTTTGAGTTGATTAAGAAGTGGAAAAGTCTGGGAAATAAAAACACACTCTGACTTTATAAAGACACTGTGTTCTGACTTTCACGAGGCTTTGTGGGCTGAGCTGCTGATAAAAACAAACAACCCCACTCCATTTGGTTAAGGAAAATCCATTCATATAGAAACAAACAAGAGATGAAAACATGATTAAAGTTGTGCTTTGTGGGTATTGTATGAACAAAGTTTAAGCACACTTTTATGTTTTCATGGTGAAACTGTTTCTCTCTTAACCGAAGGACTTGATTAAAAGTAGGGCTATAAAACCATAAATTGAAGTTAACTAGGGTGTTTCAGAAGACTCTACAGCTGGGTTCAGTAGTTTTTCACAAGACCTAACTCACTTAATTTTGCATACTTAATAACCCACTCCATCCTCACATCTCATGGGAATTTTGTCAGCCAACAGAGCCAAAACGGACTTGAGGTATTTATTATTTCATCTTAATGATGAACGTTACACGAGAGAAATTAAAACTCCCCCATAGATACAATCAAATACTTCAGGTACACTTGATCTGGGCATTCAAATCAATTGCAATCAACTCAAAAACAATTCTACACAACCAAAGTCATGAAAAGAAAAACGATCAAATGAACCTCAGGTATTAGAATCTAAACTGAAGAGGTATTATTTTCTGATCCAGGTGAGATCTGAGTAAATGATGGGGGTCAGCGCCCCCGGACTCCTCACCTGCTCTGGAAGTAGTTTGCTAGTTCGGATGCCTCATGGTTCAGACTCCTCAGGTGTACAATTAAATTGCCAGAGTTGGTGAACATGGCGCCGCACGTTTTGCACTCGTAAATCCGCGGCTTGCGGATTATGTGTCGGGAGACCCTCATGTGGTGCTTATATTCACCGAAGGACGTGAATGTGGCGCTACAAATCTGGCACCGGAAACAGCGTTTACCTTCGTGCTTCAGCCGATGCATCTTTAGGGAGTAGGCCCGTGTGAACTTTTTCCCACAGCGGTCACACTGGAAAGGCTTAATGCCTGGGGGAGGAAAAGAAAAACAATGCTTAGCTGATCTGTGCTAAGCATCACAGAAGTGTTTGTATGTGAGTGAGTGAGGTGGCAGGTGATTCCATCTTACCAGTCTCCCTCAACTGTTTTCCAAATCACTGTTTCCCAGAATGCCCAGAGAGAAAAGCTCATCAATTCATCACTAAGCTATATACAAGGTGCAGGAAAGTACAGCAACCCAGCATCATTTAACCTTTTATTTACTTTAGATCTCCATTGGCAACTGTACTAACAATAACAACAACTTTACGTAGAATGTACAAAACAGTTAGCCGGTTATTTGCCCATTTACCTTTACCTAAACATGTTATCTATATGTTAACATTTGAGATTTAGTACTTTTATTTGAATAATTATAACTTTTTATTGTAGCTCCTGGATATTACTGAAAATAGTTTTACTAATAGGTTGTTTGTGGGAGAAACTAAACCTACCTTAAGAGAATGAATGAGGACTGGAAGAGGATTCAGATTCATCTCTTCTCATCATTTTTGCATTAAACCTGTCGTATTCTGTTTTGTAAAACCATCTGATTACTAAGTTTGACCCCTTTATTATAAATGAGATTAACTACATAGTATAGTTATAGTATTTAGTACATATACCAGTATTTTCACTGACTAGGACTGAAAAGGTTTCTTGAAATAAACATCTACAATAAATCACTAGCTTTACATACTTACATGTTTTGACCTTTTGTGGTTTTGTAAGCTTTATTTATTGTAATATTGTAATTCTGTATTACAATTGTAATTGTAATATTGTATTGTAATAAAAACATTTCAGCTAAAGAAAATTTCAGAATATTTTCTACTGTTTTCTTATCATCACTGTCAACTTGACCCCTTAAAAGTATTTAACAAATAAAAAAAATCTCATGGTCAATGGATCTAACTGTTGGTAGAGAAATTATATAATTTCTGAATACATGTTTAAAAAATTGAGTGGAAAAAGAAAAAAGACTGCTGTTCTTTGATATAGAAGGAGAGACAACAAAACCTGCTGTTGTGTTTGTAGCTGTTTTAGATGCCTTCAATAGTTGATGCTGTCAAACTCAATTGTAACTACACTTAAAGTGTTTTCACATGTGAAAATGCTTCATGTTTCTATGTTTGATCACTTTTCTACAGGAATAACGGTACACCAACAACAAACACAACGGCCCATTAACGCTGAGTACATGAGCAATATTTTCAGTATTTACTTATAATTGTAGCAAAGAACCTGTTTATGACCTGAGCTGGGTTTGATCTAGTACTGTTTCTATCTAAGGCAACTTTCTAGGCTTCCAATTGTATTTATGTCACTTGTGACACTTATGTCACTCTTTTACAATCTCAGTTTACTTGTGATGTAACTTAACTAAATTTCAACTGCAAGATTAAATCCACTAGTGTTGTAATATGAGTGAAGAACACAAACATGGTAATGTGTAGCTTCTCCATGATCTAAAAATAAGTGAGGACAGAACATCTAAAACATCATACAACAAGAATGCTTTTAAAAAATTCCTCTGATTTTTCTGGAATGCATAAAATTGCCTTTAAACATAATTCATCCCTTCTGTTTTCTTTCTTAACTCAGTGGATGTAACAGCGATTTTTACACTAATCGACAGAGAAAGAACTTTTCATCTAAAATGAAATTTATATTGAATACAAATATAAAACACAAAATAACCTATTTTATGATGATGCACCTTACTCTTCAGCATAACACTTGTTTGGTATTGAGTGAACATATTAACTGTTTTGCCACTAAGAATTTGATTTTCTGTTGATTGGTCTCAAAAAGACAAACGTTACATCAGCCGCTAAGAAACATGTTTCCACTGTTTCCCAGAATCAAAAATGAACACTAAATTCATTTTGAAAGTTTTCATTTTTAACCATTTCACCTACCGGAGTGTATGAGCATGTGCTGCTTCAGGTTTTGAATGCGTGTGAATCGGACTCCACAGGTCGGACACTGAAAAGGTCGGTCTGGGCCGTTGGTGCCGGGCCGGGCTGAAGGGCTGATATAGAGGTGATATGGATACTGAATACCTTCTAGCCTGAAACACAAAAGGGAGGAAAAATCTAACAGGTATTCGGCACCGAATGTGCTCATAAGGTAGCTGTCCTTATCTGAATACTTAAATGGCATCAAATAACACCTCTGCTCTCCTTCCATATAACAAAGTTCCACTACTGTTCATGTCAGGACACCAGTATTTTACTGAGAGAGTTGGAAGATGTTTCGGAACATGTCGAGGAATTTGTTAAAACACTGAGATGTCAGTAATGATAGTAACACGCATCAGATTGTTTAATGTTTGACGTTCATGGATTTCCAGTTAGGACCCACATTAGTTTTCTCATAAATCTTCATCACGCATGTTTGGTGCTTGAGGCTTTTACAATATGCAACTAGCATTCTTTATATTACAGTGCATCATGTCTTCAAAATCTCAACATGACACCTAAATTTATTACTAAAACAGGTGTGGCTCAGATACCCAGTTATGAGGTATATGTCTATATAATCTTTACTGCTTATGACTTGCCTGGCTGCAAGTCGTGACTAATCACAATACCTTTCATCGTCTTCTGCATGTCCTCCAGCGTTAGAGGTGCTCTGCATTGACGGCAAGCCCTCAGACACTCCCTCGTCCATTGACCCTGGAAACAGGGGGAAAAAAGAAAATCACTCATATAGTAGCTGTCTTCTGAATTTCTGACTACAGAATAAACCCTCGAGCAGAGCAATCTCATCTGAGGTTAGAACAATAAACTGTAGGTCTTTGAAGGCTAATCCCATATTTAAGGATTGATGCTGCTGGATACCAGCGCACTGTGCTATTCAACAGCTTAGGAAAAAATGACGAGTGTTTCCATTTTCTTTTTATTTATGGCAGAGCAGAAAAGCCTTTCAAGCTGCATTTGGGCCACTGGACAATAAAACTTTCCACCGAGACCAATACAAACAAAAATCTTGAATGTGTGTAGGCAGCTGTGTGGGCAGGTTGAGGCAGGTTTCATTTAACGTTTTACATAGCGACGCTGCGTTAACTGAGGCGGGACACGGCCTAATAAAGGTGATAGATTTCACTGACAGGATGATACTGATGATTCTGATTAAACCAATATATGTATGCAACATTGAGATGACACGTGAAACCCGAAGGATTAACTCTAAATGCTGTGGATCAGTTTCGTACTGAGAATAGGCCCACCTATAGAGGATGACTGTGGACTGATGAGGAGCTCCTCCTGGACCTGTTCGCTCCCTGGCACCGTCTGTTGATCACTCAGCGAGCTCTGGGAGGCACTGACTGGCTGGGAAGACGCCTCTTGGACCTCCTCATCACTGAGACGCTCCACCTTCACCCTCACGTCCTCTTCCTCCGCAGGCACGGGTGATGACACCGCCTTGGAGCTCTCGCACGTCATGAAGTCACTGAGTCGCCGGCTGACCACCACCTCTGACGTCCCTGGGGTACCCTGCTCTAGACAACGAGGGCTCTCTGGGAGCTTTGATTTGTCCGAGTGGAACCTCCGGTCAATACCAAACGGGAAAGTCCATGGGAAGGCCAGAGAGGACTCCACAGGCTGGGCTGTGCTGTCTGAGAATGAGGGGGAAGGATTGGGGATCTGGGGGGAGGTGGTGACCATCTGTGTAGTGCATTTGAGTGGACTCTCAGGTGATGCCATTGTTACAAAGCTCTTGCGTTTCCGTCGCGATTCACGGCAGATGGGAACGTTTCTCTCCATCACGCTGCAGTCCGAAGACACGGGTGACACGCTGCCGTCCAATGGCGTCAGGGCACAGTTTGATGAGGCGCTCTCTGGTGCTGATTCATGAGGTTTGTCTGCTGCCATTGTGTTGTTGTTGTTGTTACCCGGGCTCCACAGAATACTGGACTTCATGAACTCTGAACATGTACTAGCCACAGCAAACATCTGCATGTAACTTGCAGCTGCCAGGACGTCGATGATGTTCTCCGTACTGATCGAGAGGGTAGACGTGTAGGCGTATTCCAGCAGAGGAGCGAAACCGCTAACCGTCACGTGATGAAGGTCCAACACAAACTTGTCCTCCTCCTCGGGCCGGCCAACCAGTTTAGAGCGGAAGAATTCACTGCAGCAGGCCAGGACCACTTTGTGGGCCAGGAAGAGTTTGTCTTGGACCCGGATGGTGACATCACATAAGTGACCCTCGTTGCGCAAAGCGTTGAGCTTCTCCAGCATCTCCTGGCTGTGGGAGGTCGAGCTGTGGGTGAAGGTTTTCACCCCCATGTTGGAGTCAGTTTCTGATGATGTACAGGAAGTGCGTCCTACAGAGAGATGGGACAAAGAAAAACAGTTCACTTCTGTTTTCAAAAGTGAACTCATTTGTTTCACCTTTTCACTTTCTTGGAAGTCAGAACTCCACAAAAGGATCAATGTTGAAAAACAATTTTTTTTAAAGCTTTTTTAAGTGTCAACTACTTCACTTTACCACTTTGTCAGAATGTCTAATGATTACATAACTAAACTACATCCTGCCCCAGGGGTTAAATAATTGGGTGTGAAAAAACAGAGCCACTTGTTTTGTAATTAGTAAGTACAAAGACAAAATTAGATGTCAAATTTCACTTTGCAGAAAATCAGTCACTTACGAGTGCATTAGGGCAGGACAAGATGGTGATGGACACAAGGTAAAATGCACTATGCAAGGCAGTGGGAATTGGTAGACAGAAATACTAAGGTACTCTCTGAGGGGAAGGGAAGGTAAGAGGGGGGTGAAAGCAGGGTAAGGAGCACGGAGGACAAAATGCCAAGTTATGTAACAACAATCAAAGCAGATGCGCAGCGATGCGAGCCAGACCCATGTGGAGGCCAGTGCACTACAGGATGCTCAGCAGCTGTCTGCGAGACGTGGATTCTCTGAGGCATGAGATTTTCCATCAAACAAAAGCTCAAGTGAAGGGGCTCTCGCAGGGAGAGCGCACTCCCCTTTATACACACACAGACCAAAGGAAAATACTCCTGGGCTAGGCTGGCCCAGTACAGGCAAAGTGAATTATAGACCTAGGCTGTGGAGGAGCAACAACAGCGTGCCTAGCCTGAACCACCAAACAGAAAAGAATTAATTCCACTATGGGGTTTTCTCAAAGCTAAAATGTCTCCACAAGGAGAATCATTTAGTTACATGACCTCTATTAAGTTCTTCCTGACAAAATTAATATTCTTTGAACTACATGAACTAAACACATTTTTCTGTTAGTAAAACTTTAACCCTCTGTCATAAATTACACCATTAAGATGTAAAATTATTCAACAAGAATGACAAACTTTGTCATGAAAAAGTAAAAACAAACACATTTAGCTCTATCATGTCCTCCGAATTAGAAACATTTGTGGTCTGTTTTTAAAGTTAAAAGAGTGGAAAGTCCTGAAGGCCATGCAGAGGGTTAAATATTCAGAACTAATTCACTTATTTTCTGCTTGACTCATTGCAAATATGAATTAGTTTGATTGATTAACTGATAGAAATATAATCAGACAATGATTATTTTGATAGTAAATTCATCAGGAAAACACTTTTTGTGGGGTCTGTCACACAGAATAAGCTACATGAAGACACCACAGGGCCTGAGGTAGCTTGTGATGACTATTAGTTATTAGTTATAAACATTTTACATTATCTGATTAATCAGCGATTATGTAACCAAGTCCTCTACAGTAGTAAATAAACTGTTCACTTTGACCATAGTGCACCCCACAGATATTTATGATGGCGATAGGGCAGAGGAGGCGTAGCTTTGACTCTGTTTACATCATGTACTAGCAGAGCGCTGAGCCAGCAGCTATCGACAGCCTGTCAGTCAAAGTGCACAAAACAACAGTAAGCTGTATGTATGTAAAACATCGAGTGAACAAGATGCTGAACAAACATGTTTTCAACAACAATCACAGTTTAGCAAACACTAGCTAACAGTGTCAAGCTCACCCATCAAGTCAGCCAGGAGAGGAAAAGTACATCCGATTTCACCTGCCAAAATAAGTCCTACGACCATTTTGTTGATAAGATCTATCGTAGTATTTGAATTTAAATTAGCATAGACAACCATGTTCAAACACAATGTAGTGTATGATAGTACATTACTGGAGATATTGTTATCGCTGTAAGACTATAGAGTAACAAGTTAATGTAAATTCTTCACGACACTTTGAAAGTCAGCACTAAACCCGTGTGTTGTGTTGTTTTCACCAGGCTGTACATAGAGATACACATATATGGTCTCAACTCAAGTTAATCAATTACAATAAATCTCAAATTAAAACAAAACACTAGCTCGTCATTAATTTGTTTCCCATGAGTTAACGTTACCTCTACCGTGACATTTCTGCTTTTATTTTGAAGCCAAAGCAGTCAAATTTCCGGTTTGACCGGCTGCATCCACGCAGTTGCACCAAGCTAACTGCCGTTAGCCACCAATGTACCGCTAGCTGACACAACACCCTGCTATTAGTTGGTTCCTCTGCCCAAATCAACGCCTAGACAACAATGTCTCCGCATTAAACCGTCCACTGCGGGACTCCTGCTACCAATAAGACTGTACGGAGGTCGTTACCTTATGGGACGAGGCCTGTGGTAACGGCCGGGCCTCGGGATGCAAACAGCTCAGCGGACAAAAAGCAGCGGTTAGTGGGAGACCTGCCGCTCCGCCCCGCTCACTCACATTCCCCGGGCTTCTCAGGCAGTTGCCAGCCTGCCAGCCGCCAAAATCTCACAGTTTAATGAACGCTCACATGAATTCACATCACACCAAGCAGGTGTTAAAAGTTTCCGAGCTGCTGTTTTGGATCCTTTGTTGCTCCCCGCTGTCCTTTCTGCGCTGTTTGTATCCCCACAATGCAACGCGCATCTCTCACTGTACTGTACTGTAAGAAACAGGAAGCCTCACATCAACCAGCATGTAAAACAGCTCAGACACTGTCTATCTATCTTTCAAAACCACAGAAAATATGTTACATATTGTCTATTTACTAAGTGTTTAAATGAAACCTGCTTCATACTTACACTACACATATGTTTTACTTTTTGGCACACTGCATTCATACTTAAAAGATGGGTTCACAGTTTTTCAAGTCTGTCTTATAACAACAGTCAGGTGTCCATATGAACAGTGAAAGAGGTTTTCTGCACTGTAATCATTCCTTCTGTTCATACTGGCTATTAAAAGATCCTCTTCAAATGTGCTTTCAGTGTAAGTGTTGGGGACCATTATCCACAGCATGTCCACACAGTCATTTTGTGCAAAAATGCATTTAAAAGTTTATCCAAAGCTTATACGAGGCTTCAGCAGTCTGAATTAGTAATATCTCTGCAGTGGAAGGATAGTAACAAAAAGAGGCTTTGAGAGACTTTGGCATTAAAAAGGCTGTATCGTTGAAAGATATCTACTTGATTTGACTCATTTGAACGCTGAAGCTTCATATTAGCTTCAGATCAACTTTTAAATACATTTTTGCACAGAAGGAGGACTGTGGATTTTGTCTCCCATCACTTACGTTATTAAGGGATCTTCTAATGGTCAGTATGAACAGCATGAATTATTATGGTAAGAAAAACTTGTGAACCCGTCTTTTAACATGCTCTGTTGTTGAAATGTTTAAGTTTGTCATGTTTACAGATGGATTACAAATGAAATAAAATACATGAATAAATGAGTTGAAAAGCCAAACAAACGCAGATGGAGACCCTGAGGGCTCACTGAATGGTTTGATGAGTGTGAAAATGATGTCAATATCTTTGGAAGGACATGGTTCATCCCTCCAGTAGAGTTCCACAGACTATACCGACGCAAGGACTGAAGCTATTCTAGAGGCTATTGGTAGACCAACCTTACTAGGAGTGTTTATGTTGGTTCTTATTTATTTCTTCAAGATTGATGTTTTTTGCATTTTGGCAATTGAACTGGCAATGTTTCAGTTATACAGTATGGGTCTCAACCATCACTGCAACAGGAGCCTTCTGTGTTGCTTCTTCTTTGTAATTTGTCACCTATCTGTATAACCTTACAGCTTTCTATTGACTTGTGTTGTATTCTATGACTATTTGCACTTGCAATTTCCCAATTTTCAGGATAAATATTTTTTCTTCTGTTTGCATCTCAAATATTCAATTCATTATGTGTACTTAATGATGAATATATTGGTATTTGTAACCATTTTATCAATACACATGGTGAAACTGAGTCATGGGGTGGGCACCATGTCAATAACAGTCAACAGTGTATTCTAGTGTCTCAGAACCACCCCCCACTTTACCTGCACCCACACACTCAACTGTGTATGATGTTTACATCTGCCAAGCTTAGTTGGTTGTGGATAGAGTAAGACTATTACAGACTATTAAAAATAGGATATTGTTAGGTCAGTGATATGCCTGTTATATGGATGTTCCTCCCTAACCGCAGCTACTGAGTATGTTTTCATATGGCTGTCTTTATTTCAGACGTCTGAGCATAGAAGTTATTCCGGTGTGGGAGGATTTTACTGAACATCTTAAGGGGTTTCAGTCTGTAAAACCAGCAATGAAATCTGCCTCACCCTGCTTTTAAAATAGCTTCCAACCCACCTATAAGAATTCCATTAGTCTGGCCTTAGTGGAGGGTTTTAGTGTTCTGCAGTGGTCTAAAAGGGCGCTCTAGAAAACATGGAATACTTTAACATTTGTTTGGAATTTATGTGTCATTTAGAGGTCGGCTCCTCTGGTACATGATTGTTGACTCAAGTGAAGTAATGTTTTGTGCACAATAGAGAACAGGACCAACTAGAGGGTTCTTATACTATTTTAGATGCAGGAAATTGGAGAAATGTTGTACACAGTTTCTCTTTGGTTGTCATGGAGAATGAGAAGCAGTAAAAGAGATCCATGTATTGACATAAATGTGTTTATTTGACCATTTTTATAGACAAAAATCTCAAAGACAGCAGCATCTGCCATGTTAATTACATGTCCAAGGTAAAAACTTTACAAAAATAAATAGCTTAAAAAGGAAGCTGTAATAATAAAATAGTATAGTCCTTCACTGAAGGGATATAGGCCTAATGCTCCATCTCTTTTGTTTTATGACATGTAAATTAACAACAAGAATGAAGAATCAAATATACATACAAGAGTCTGAAAACAACTGTGAGTGTTTGCATATGATGCAACAAATAAAAGTCTGAAAATGAATAAAATTAATGTTATTTTTCATATATATGATAGATAGTATGCTTATCACTTAACTTAGTAATAACATTTGTTGCATTGCAGATTGTTTGTACCACTGTTCCTCTCAACTGCATTATAATGCACCTGGGAAAAAGTGAAATTAAACTACAGGGCAGAGGGAAGTTCTCTGTCAAGGGTTATTCAGATCAGGATCCAGACCAGTTATTACTAACCTTAACATTTTACACAATGTGTAAACTCAAATTATATCAATTTCTATAAAGTCTATGCATCTAGTTTGCTCTGTTGTATTCTAAAACTGGCACATTTTTAAGTCCAAGATATTGTCAGATTTGGCGTCAGTGAAGGGTTTGCCCAGTTAAACAATGACAATTGTCAGGATAAAAATATGACATTTACAATTATTTAACACAAATCACATTCTGGTAATTGTATGTGTGTAGAAAAGAGAAGCAATCAAACAGGAGCGCACTTCCCAGAGGCTTAAAACCCCAATGCATTAATCTTATGTACCTACCTCAATAAATTAGGTAAAAGGCTCGATCAAAGCTTTATAGGGGATTGAGTTCTGTGGAGGACAATTGGAGGTATATTTACACTGTGCTGGTGTTTGACAGCAGGTTTCATGCTATTGTTCAAGCCCCACTTTAAATGACGGCTGACACAGAAAGACATAATGGATATTATACCAGACTTCATCTGAAAACATTAGTCTCTATTTAGAGTGGGGCTTGAAAACTTCTCTTTCTGGAGAAAACACAAACTCAGCACCTTCATCTAGCATCTATACATAGCATCACATGTACATCCTGAGGTAGATTTCCATTGTTTCAAATTTCAATAGTGGTTGTCAATAGTCAACAAAAGACGACAAAACAATATTCAGGCATAATGCCCTTGACATGACGTGATGTGACCAGTTGGTAAGTGCAGTCAGACCGAAAAGGGAATCGTTCAAAGTTTACTGTACTGTACTGTTCTTCATAAGCACTCTTGGTTGAGACACTCTCCAGAGACTGGCTCTGGGATTTTGTTTGGATCACACTTCTCTGGCTCAACAGTCTTCCCAGTATAGTCTATGCAGAAGATGCTGCGGCGGCGCTCCCCCTGGCCACAAGTTCGTGAGCAGGCGGACCAAGGTCCCATTTGCCATATTGGGCAGGGCAGATCCCCGCAAGGCCTGATGTCTACGGGCTTCAGGTCCTTGTCACACTGGCTGGAGAGGAAGCCCGCGTTGTCTTGGCATTCGACATTCCTCCTGGACCATCCGGAGCCACAACTCTTGGAGCACTCAGACCACTCCCCCAGCACCCAGTCAGGCACGCCAAACGGATGGATCATATGCAAAGATGGTGAGGTGCCCTTCTTCTCCTTGGATTTATTGAAAGTCACATCTCTAGGGATGAAAAAGGTATATTTAACCTTGGGAGGGTTGGCATCCCCCGCAGTGGCCAGAAGTTGGATGGTGATGGCCTCTTTCAGCTGCATGAAGCTCTGGATCCTCTCTAGAGTGGTGGAGGAGCCGCTGTACTTGAGCACAGCGCCCAGCACAGGAATGTCCTGCTCCACCGTGGATACAGAAAAGTTACCATTGAGGATGTAACCGCCGCTCTCTCTCTTTATAGCCAGATAGTTCCCATCATGTTTGATTCCTCTGTGGCTCCGCTGTTTGATGTCAATGTTAGTTGCGCCAACAGGAATTGTGACAATGTCACTGTATCCATAGCTGATAGAGAAAAGAAAGAACTGGGTTAAGATAAGGTACACACTTTTGTTTTCTGACTTTAAAGACACAATTCAACAGTTTGGGAAATATGCTTATTAGCTTTCTTTCTGACAGAAGAGACGATAGATACTCTCTAAATTATTAAGATGCAATCAATCTTCTCTGTTCTTCTGTTGTTCATCAAGAAATAGGTATAGCACATAACTCCCCATAAACTCTGGAAACCCTGCCCCTCTAGATAAAACCATTAAGTGGTCTTAAAGTGGTTATCACATTATTGCTGCAAATATCAGTGATCAAATTGAGGTTTTGAAAGGCTTTATATTCTCTCCTGGGTGTTATTAGCAGCAAAGAGGAAGAGTGAAAGTAAATTATCACATAGTCAGACCCAAAGTCATTAAAACTTGTCTAGAGATGAGTGCACTGTCAAAATGACCAGTTCAGGAAGACATCAACTTAAGTTGAAATAACACTAATCAAATCTTTGGTCATGCATTTCTAAATAATATTTAAATAGTGTTACAATTTTTTTTATGATTTTGCATGGTTTTTGTTTATCCAAACTGGCTGCCCTCTGTTTTCACCACAGTTTGATTAGCAAAATGCTCTTACACAGTATAATAATAATTTTCTTGCATTCTTTTAGATGACTTACGTTGCCTTGTTGTAGGAGCCTGTGATCTTTCTACAGGTGAGCCCACTTCCTCCACACACTCCACACTTATCCACTCTCTTGTTGGATCCAATCACCTGGTCGCAGCCTGCCTTCACACATTGGCCCTGGACGCACACTGATGTGGTATCAGGACCACAGGTCGTCCCATCAATTACCTGCAGGGGCACATCAGGTATGCCTGGTTAATTCTGATTCACCTTAAATGATTTCTCGGTCCTTATCTAGAATGTTGCTCATATTTGATACTAAGATGCAGTGACACTTTTGACCTCAACTCAAGGTCCACTTACTAGCGTTCCTGGAGCTTTCAGCTGCATCTCACAGTCTTCATCAGTGGATGGGAGTTATGATCAGGCCTTAGAGGTTCAGGATTACAATCAGGTCCAAACTCTAACACTTAACCTCCATCCACTGATGAAGACTGTGTGATGTGGTTGAAAGCTCCAGAAAAAGCTAGTCAGTGGACCTTGAGTTTTATTTTTCAGACTTGCAATACATTAGCTGAAGTGTAAACCAAATGTGTTAGCTAAAATGTATGAGCTGTGATGTTGAGTGCAACATTACCTTGGATTCAAACACCTTAAATTCACTGCTGCCTCTGGCCCTGCAGAACAGTTTACATCTGTCTCTGGGAGACACTCCGGCGTACTTTGGTATCCAATGTTTCATGTTTCCGTTGTAGTCCAGGTAGTTGGGGCTGTTGTACTTCTCACACTGCTCCTCTCTGAAACTCTTTCCTAAAGGTAGCAGATGGAATGAAGTTTAGTGTACAACACGTTTTGACCAACCAACTGACAGGAAGTTTTTATAAATACAATCATCCTTCATTATCATTATTTTGGAATTTTGAAATTGGGACTGCAGGGTATGATGGATACCTTATATCAGGCATATTCGCATTAAAGATTAGATACAGTCCAGTCAGTGTGCTTCACTTCTAATTTTGAAGAAATATCAAGCAGTTTGATATTCTACACTGGGATATTTTAGTTAGATTCCACACAGGAATGATGATGATAATTGATTCTTATTATTACATAATTATTTATCATAGTCCTGGATTTCAATTACGAGTTACTGTCTTTTCCTACTTTGCCAATATCAACAATAATAGTATGATCAAAAGATTGAATACTTGTTTTCTCTATAAGGTTTCCATAAAGCATCAAAGTTTAAGGCTGAAATATCCAGACTTTTAGACTCTAGTGTGAGTCAAACTCCAAAAAACGCTGAATACTACATTTCCTATAATGCATCTGGATACAGCCCTTCATTACACCCCCCTTACCTCTTAAATGCCCACTTTCAAACCACAACTCTAGTTAACCGAGTTAAGATAGAGATAACCCTAATGATAACCCTAATGACATCATTAGGGTTGTTTTTTCAAACTATGTAAAGTTCCTTCTTTCACAACTAAACTGAGCACTTTATGTAAAATCAGTGGAGTGCTCCTTTAAAATTATGTCATAATATTAAAATTAAATTCATATTACAATAATGACTATCAGCAACTTCAAGGCCAAGATTATCAATATCAGTATTGGTCCTCAAAACCTGCATATTACTGATTCTGTCTCCAAACTGCAACTTACCGTCGTTGCTGTCACACTGCTGTGTGTTGCAAGACTGGTACTGAACCCTCTGTCCCTCACAGTACTTCCCTCCGTTCTGAGGCACAGGATCTGTACACTCCCTGTAGGAGAACTCCACCCCACCTCCACACGTCCTGGAGCACTGCTGCCATGGACCCCATGAGCTCCAGCCGCCGTCCACAACCACCTGTGGTAAAACACAGCAAGAATAAAAAAAAAAAAAGGAGCCGTCGGAGTAGTTGGTTAGAGCTCAGTGCCAAAGGCAATCTCAGCTGTGCAGCCTAAACCACAGTCTGGGCTTCTGGGTTTGAGGCCGCACAGTGTGTTGGCGTGCCGCGACTCCAGGCTAAATCTGTGTTGAAGTTCGGCACGCGCCTGCTGTCTGCCTCTACCCACATTCCTGCCACATGTGTCACTCACCACTAGTGGAACCTGCCATGCTGCAGCTTTGTAAGACAAAATTGAAAGTGTGTGTGTGTGTGTGCATGTGTGTGTGCGTGTGTGAGTGTATGTGTGCATGTGTGTGATTGCTAGCGTGGGTGTCCTTTCCAGAAGTTTTATGAGTTTGGACTAGCTAGTATCCCAACTGCCAGCACGTCTGGGTTCATAAACAGATGTGTGATCATAACACAAGGAGAAGATATCAGGGCAACTGAGCTAGAATGAAATAGAGTTGTACAAATGTTCTTTAAGGAAATATAAAAAGGCATCATGAAGCAGCTGGATTTAAACTCCTCAATTTCCAAGATCACTGTAATCCACACATTTAGCTTATACTTTTCATTCATGTATTTCTACTTGAAACTGCACACAGTTGAGAAAAGTGTGAATGTTTCTGCTTCAAAAAGTAGATTTTCAGTGATTTTGTATTTGATTGTTGCTTTTTTAAAAAAAATCAAATAGTCTGAAATAAACAAATGTGATAGTTGTTCTTGAGCTATCAACGGTATCACAAAACCTGCCTTAGCAGATGGAGTTTGCCCACTTGTCATGCAATTGTAGTTGTTCAACATGTATTTTTTTCAGAACATTTTAAGGAGTGTATTTTCCTGTGTATGTCAAAAACCCAATGGGAAAAAAACATTGTAAAGCTGCTGGGGGAGGCTGGCTTTAAGTTGCTGACTTTCCAGTTTTACAACTACAAACTTGGTTGCTCTTTTTCTGAGTAAACGACAAGAGCACTTCAAAGCATGTGACTCACCAAACCCTACAGGCAGTTCTCAGCAGAGAGAAGGTGCAAGCGAATAAACATTGTCAGCATGGAACTAGTAAGACCAAGTGTGAAATGTTCAACTGCAGCTTTAACATGCTCTTGTGAGTAAATCTTTGATCTTAAAAGTTGCATTAAAGCCGCATTGATGGATTTTTTTTAATGTATTAGCAAACATTTGCCTATTTAAACATCCAGCAGATATGGAGCAACATGATTCATTTGCAGTCGTGTTTCTGCTGCCTGTTGTAAAATTGAATCAAAACAGTGCAGGGATCTACAAAATTGTGTGATAATTCTCTGTGCCTTAGTCATTACATGCAACACATTTTATGTAAAACAGACCCACTGCTCATACATAAATATTGGTTCATGCAGCTTTAATGCCAGTTGATGGCCACTCACATACAGAAGGAGTCTTACCAGTGGCTGCATCACCTCCTGGGTCGACATGCACACTCCGTGGAGGCAGGTCCCGTTGAGGCTACAGGAGGTGCCGTCAGCCCAAGGCAGGCTGCCGTTCTTGGTGGAGCACTGTGACGTCCCGTCTTCTTGACACCACAGCTGGCTGCAGATATCACTGTCTGAAGTGTTGGGGCAATGGATAAACTCCTCTCCAAAAATCTGCTGGCACTGTTGGTCCAGGCTGTACTTGGTGCCTGGCAGCTCTCTTGGTAACGGCATGGTACTCTCTGGGACATCCAGCAGGCAGTCCCCTGTGGTTACAATACAAAGCAACACTGTATGAGACTGATTATATTGTGGTAAAAGGAGATTATGGACTTTGTGGCAGTGTGGTGATTGTAAATGTGTTGCTCTTCATGTGTGGTATTACAACAGGGGGAAAATATTCTGGGCAAGTTGTGTCCTGACTATAAAAATGAATAATTTAAATTTAACAAATGCAGTGCGCTTTTATGGGCGATCTAGTACTCTGAATTTGGACATTTGACAGCCATTCTAAATCTGAATTTATTCATTGTTTCTCTAATTATCTTTTATTACATTCAATAAGCTTTTCGTCTAGAGTTGTCAATGACATCCGCAGTTCGGAATGAACATTCTCAGCCACATGAGTTTTCTTTGGAGACATTTTCCAACTGATAAAGAACATATTTTGCTGACACCAGCTGTTGCTTTTGGCTGCAGAGGTGGAGAACAGGAAGAAGTCCATAGTATGACTCAGTGGAAAAGAAGGTTCACTGATAGGTCTAGGAAGGATACAAACAATACAAGATGCACAACATGAGATGGGGGGTCAGAGCCACAGAGGTGAGGCAAAGAAAAGGCGTAAGAAAGGGAGCGACTGAGGAGGAGCGGATGTGGAAAGAGAACATGTAATCTAAGTCAAGATAAACTATCCCGACAACCCATAATTTGAGGGGAGCGACATGTTTAAGCAGGAAAGCCATAGTTAGAGTGCAAGAGGAATAACAGTATGTTTTATTCATCTCTGAATCAGCCATAATGACAGAGCCACAGTGTCATGGCAGACTTCCACATTGGCAGAAGATCTCTACAGGGCTGCACAGTTTCTGATTTAGTCATTGTGTAATTTTTAACATGCACAGACGATAACCTGAAACATTTCCTACCATGTCCATTGTCAAAGAACTCTGTGATGTAGAGCGCACTGCAGGGAGACCAAGGTGCAGTCTTGTTGAGGCTGACAAACAGAGGAGCCATCAGGTAGTGTCTTCCCAGATCCCCAAACAGCCTCTCACAGGTCTTGGAGTCGTCATGAGGCATACTCAACACATGGCCTGCAGTAGGAGAGGATGCAATGACAAAAATGTGACACAGTTTCACAGATGCACAACAGTGTGGTTATGCAGGACTGAAAAAGACTTTAAAACTACACATGATAGAACTTGCCTATTGCACTACATCTCAAAAGTTTTTTCATAAATCCTACACCCACACCAGCCCACCCATGTGAAAGTAAATCTGAGCTAACCAAGCTCGTGTGCAGCTGTGAAGGCAGCTTGCAGGCCGTTGTCCTCAATAACAGAGCAGCTTCTTTTGGGATCGCACATCGTCCCGACATCGGCCACACCCAAAGTGTCGCAGCTCTTTTGTCCACAGATGTCCTGCAATGCAAACAGATATTGAAAACACTGAAACTGGAACATCAAGAACAGGAAGTGGATATGCGATGTGAAAGGCTGATAGCAATACTGAACTATTTTCAATAAAAAAGCAGGTGTTCAAAATCTTGAATTTGACCATAGAAACAGCTTGTCAGTGTTCCATAGAGATCCCAATTTTCATGATCGTATACTAATGGAATAACAACCTTGTTTTAGTCTCATATGCCCATTCTTAGTGGCACACCACTGTTGACTTGTGCTTCGACCAGCATATAGCATGCTCCTCCTCCTGCCACATACTACTCCCCAACGGCTTATGACAATTCTTTACTGGCATACAGTAAGTATGCTTCTGCTAACTACTGGGAATGGGATACCTCTCATGTTCTACTGCACTGTAAAACTGGTAGTTTATGTTATACCATGACTGAACGGTAATCACACATTGTAGGCAGCAGTCACTGTTGTGATGAAGGCTGTGCTTGTCTGTTAGCTAAACTAGTGGGGCTAGCCATAGGTACACATTAGCCGAGTATGACTTGTAAGAAGTAGTGTATGTCAGTGGAACAGCAAAGATATTCTGTGTATTGTTAACACAGCAGCAGCATGCACCAATAAGAATCATCATCTGCAATTAGGAACATCAGTGATAATATCGTTTTTATGAGCCTTATGCCAGTAAAAAGTGTCATAACACTAAGAATCAACATGTGACACTAAAACAATAGTTGCACACCATTGTTATGTGAGAGTGAAAAGTGGTATCTGTCAGTGGATCAGAGTGACATATTGTTTATAAAGACCCTAGGCCAGTAGAACAGCCTTGGCAATAGTCAACAGTAACATACCACTCAGTATCAGCATATACAACTAGAACAAGGGTGCATACCACTTTTTGACCTCAGTGCTGCTGCTAAGACAGCTTCAGTGTCATGGAAGACTAAAACTCTCCATTGAAACCAAAAAAATGCATGCTTGTATTGAGCCCTATCCAACTATTGTATTCAAATCAGCTCAAATTAGGATCCTCTCACGGACAACCAAGTATTGAGCAATTCTTCAATAATTATTTATAAAAACAACACAGTCGACAACACAGAATACATACATGGCCAATACTGGCTTGACAGGATGATAGATAAGGCCTATCTCCCTTGAAAAAGTAGTAAACATTTGGTCAGAAACAGCTGGCAGAGTGAACTATCAATTAAAGTTAAAGATATTATTCTGTCAAATAGTAAACATAGTAAGTGTATGGGCAGCCCGGGGTGACTGTTATATTAATTACGTAGGATGGCAAAACATCATGTCTATTTATGTCCAGTTTTTTTCTGCCATTTTTAAGAAACAAATCAAAACATGTTGCTCAGTGTTTCCATCATTAAATAAAGCAAATAAATATCCTCAGCATGCAGCTGTCCAGGGCTGTGATGTGGGAAAATTAACATTGTGGTGTGTATCAGAAATCTTTCCCTGCTCGAGAAGACGCCTGGCTGTGTAGGACGGAGACGGACGCGTTCGTGGCCTTGCCTCAGCCCCCAAAAAACCCACAAGGCATAACCCTCTGTGATTTGAAACACATCTGGACTTGGAGCTGCAGTTGAACGCTGCTCAGCGTGTGTTTGTACACCTTGTTCCACAACAGCATCTGTCACTCATGTATGCAGACACACACAAAGCCAAAGCTAAGTATGTATGGGCCTGAACACAAGGTCACGGAATTGCATTTGCAGATAGTGCAGACAGAGGGAAGGCAAACACACACGCAATATAAGACCACAAAAATGCATGAGAAACATGTTTCCACTACATGCAACAGCGTGTGAGTTTTGAGTTTCACAACAGGCCCATAGTTGTACCAGAGCATTCTCTTGTGACTGCGGAGTACATGGCACACATTTTCAGCCTGACCCAGCCGCACACTCAAACCCTGACCATTTAAAGTGGATTCATCGTGTCAGGGCTGATTTGTGGCGGTACTAAAGTTAGCTCATCCACGAGGAGCCTTCCGTCTTCTACATTTCAAAGCATCTCTCCGCGGAAATGGAAAAACAAACACAAACCAGGTTTGCGTGAATGATGGCTTTCCTGATTGAGAGCCGCTTCAGCAAATCCAACACAAAATTGCAAAAGCCCATATGTTCTACTCATCATTTTCTGATCCAGGGTCAGATTTACATGCGAACGTCATTCAGTAGGTAGATAAATGCCAAGCCTGTCATCAAATCAAGCGGCAACCAGGGCACTTAGCTGTAAAAATGTAATAATAGAGAAGTTACTAGCCTAATGTATTGTCTGCAACACCTTGTCAACATGCACATACCAGATGGAAAAAGGCAGCCAAATACAGCAGAACAAGCCAATCACAACTCACACCCTAAGGACTTGTGAACTTATTTCCTGTTGAGCATCCATAAAGCACAGTTTGTTTGCTGTCTGTAGACATTCCCCCTGCTTGGAAAAGATTACAACTATTTCATCTTGATGATCCCTTTTCAGCATCTGTAATAAGCCCAAAGGGCTAGAAAGGCCTTCCTATACCTCACCTTCATCTTTTCTTTCCTAACCCCACACATGTGCTTCTGGGCTGCTTAAAGAGCAAGTTACAATGACAATAACCAGCCAAATCCAAAGGGGCCATTTGCCGCTGGGACCCCCTACAGTGAACACAAGTGGCCCTAAAATGCATTTGTGTTACTGTAAGAGACTTTGTGTTCAAGTAATTGTTGTGTGGTTGAGTCTGCTGCCTCTGAAACCACATTGTGGACCGCAGATGGCCTGAGACAGAATTCCACCAGGGCTTAATTCGTGACTCACCCTTTCTGGGTTATTGCTGTCTGAATCGAAAGCAAAATATGACTATCATGAGTGGGGACTGTCCATCTAATAATACACTGTAAAACTCTCACAACATTGCATGTGTTGTTTCATATACTGAAGAGTCCAAACCATGCTCTGAAGAAAATTGTGTTATTCCAATCAATCTTGGTCTAAGTGTTAAAACCACTGTGACTCTTGAAGCCTGATACCAGTATTAAGATATGTTAAGCTATTATAGCATTGAATTGTTGAAATTACATTTCATTCCCAAATACTGAAAGTCAAAGCTCTCCAATAAAACCCCATGACAGTACTGCTTCTATTAATACAATATGTGGTGTTCCCCAAGGATCAGTTCTCGGGCCACTGGTGTTTCGAATTTACAGACATTCCAACTGCTTCTTGTGGTGTGCTCTGTGGATGGCCTTTGCTCAGTTGTCATGGAGACAGTTCAGTTGTCATCATGTGACCTAAGCATGGAACTTCAATCACATGATAACAGGTGGTCATATATGGGTAGAGATCATAACCCCTATCTCTCTTTAATTATCGTCTCTGGCATTGCATAAGAATGCCTTCCTTAATCTTTCTCCAGCTGTCCATTGACTCTTGGTCAACCTTTGACCCCTTAGCAGTCAATGCTGTGACTGATTTTGGTTTGATACTCACAGACAGCTGATATTGTCTGTTTCTGGTGTTTCCGGAGTTTCTAGTCAAGGGTCCTTTCCATTTTACAGATGTCGTCTCTGAGACAACTGAGCAAACTCCATCAGCTGAGGAGGACTACAAGATGCAGTTGAAAGCTAGTGGACCTTGAGGCAAGATTTTTACATCAAACTACTGCTTCCATGTTCAAGACTGAATTTTCATGCTCAAATCCTAGCAAATGTCTCACATCACATGTTTAAAATGTGGTATGCAGATGATGGTGTGTTTTATTGCATAGATCTTAACAGCCATGCAGGCATTGTGAAAAAGAGCTAAACCAGATACATTCTTGTCCCTCACCTCTCTGGTGAAGAGCATGGCAGTGTCATAGTGCTCTGGATGTCTCTGGCTCGGTGGGTTGAAAAGCTGCTGCCATGAACAGAAGTTCCTAAGAGCCACGCCTCCGTTGCTGGAGACCTCAGGGCCGACTTCCTCGTCCTCCACCACCAACATCTTTACCACCACCATGTTCACTGAGTTCTTTATGGTGGGGTGTTTGTAGAGCTGGGCGGCCATCGACATCAGGGTCAGAATATAGTGCTATGGAGGAGGAGAGGCAGGAAAGGAAATATTAAAAGCTTTAACAGTGGAGGATTGACAAGAGTCTGGTTTGAATGAATAGTTCAACATTTTAGGACAAAGGCTTATTTGCCTTCTTGCCAACAATTAGATCAAAAGATTGATACCACTCTCATATCTGTCCATTAAACAAAGCCTATAGCCAGTAATCAATTAACTAAGCTCAGCATATTTCTCAAAATGTTGAACTATTCCTTTAAAGCAAATCAGCAAAAGTTTTGATATCATTGAATTCTGGATTGTTGTTTGAGCGCAAGGACTTGGTTTTAGGGTTAGGATTAGAGTGAAAGGTTTAATAATAATGAAGATATCACAGTGCAGGAATCCATTTTTACATGAAATTGCATGCACAGACATGAGCCCAACCAAAACTGGATTTTTGATATCGTTATTTGAGAGAGAACATGGCTGATATTAAGTTGTTTGTTTGTTTGTTTGTTTTTACATATTTTGGATCCCTGAACACTGATTATTAAAGAACTGAAATTTTGCAGTATAAAAATAAACTGATCACCACTCTTTTTTCCACAAGCTATAATGGCGACATTGTTTCTAAATTATCGCAAACATATTTGACATTTTGGTTCTGCAATTTATTGTTACTTATTGACCAGTACAATATACCTGCTATAAGCTAATATCAGCAGATATGCTTCATTTATCAGTCAGGCTCTAGTGCAGACAACCTCTTATCACAAATTCAAATTCAAAGAGCAAATTTCATGACTTAAGTTGGCTGAGACGAACACAGGGACCTCTTCAAAGTCACTTTGATAACTATGACTATGTGATAGGAACACATTTGTCTTATAATTAAACAAAAATAAAGGTAAAACAGTAGTAATGTGAATGCATTTAACTGTACAACCAGTTACTAATTTACAACAGTGGAGAAAGGGCGCAGAAAAAACAGAAACAACTTGGTGTGCATCATTACTCACACAGAGGAATTTCTGTGTCTGCTAAAATGAAAATTTTATTTAAAACGTGAAGTCATTGGTCCTTACAAGTACTGAATGTGGTATAATAATATTTGGGCTTGCTGCATATTCATATCTATGTTGCTGTATACAGTATTCGTGACTTGTGTCTCAGTTTGTTCTCCATGAGGTTAGCCTGGAGTCTCCTCCCGGCCCAATAAACTGTCTGCTGCCTTTAGAGGGGATGGGAGGAGCAGATGTGATTGGAAATTACTGATGTCTAACAGTAATGTACAATATTTAGCCTCCTCTTCTAAGTCAAGAATGTCCCATCAGACTTTGTTTGCTGGAAAGAGTTGCCTCCAAATACTTTTTTGTTTGTTTTGTGGGGTAGGGATGGGCAGGGATTTCCACAGCACTGTCATAGTGTTGTGTATTATAGAGAGCTGATAAATCATAGTGAGCGTGGGACATTCTGCCATTCTGTGTATTGTAAAGTCTTCCATGAGCCTTGCTGAAAAAAAACTTTTCTAGGGTGGGATGATATTCTCTCATAAAACGTTTTTCCACATGCTTGTGCACACACCCACAGAACCACATGTCTATCTTTGCCTGAGGCCTCCAAATCTCTAAAACTGCCCCCTGCTCATAGACAACCAGTATAATATGGATGGATAATCTGTCACCTGTATCACATCCATCATATCAGAGGCAGACACACCTGATTGCCTGTCATTTGGTTTTTCATGAAATGCCAATATAAACCCAATTTATCAGTCTAACCTTTGTCCACTTGACCCTTTGTTGCCTGTGTCTTGCTTGGAATACTGCTGAGGGTTTGGCAGCTAAGGAGCATGTTAAGTACAAACAGACTACAGTTTGGCTGGTCCAGATTGTGGCAGGATCATGGATTGTCCTACTTTTGTTTAAATAAGTCTTTTGTTGAGTTCCAGCTTCAACCAGGACTGATATTTGTTATGGAGGGTGATTTCAGGAGCTTTTTAAAATTTAATTTAGAGATTGGGTGTTGTATATGATATGCAATAGCAAAGGGTCAGGCAATTAATTTAATGAATCAATATAATTAATACTTTGTAAAGATATAAGGTAATGGATATTGTAATCCCTGTGAAGCAGCTTCCCTGGATGATGCTGAAGCTCTGCTGCCAAATTGTGACCAAGTTCTGAGGAATGTGGTACAGCATTGCTTGAATTTCTGATGCCTGACCTCTTTCTCAGACTGTGGAAAACTGGGAGCCCACCGATTTCCTCCCAAGCTCCCTCAGTGCCAAAACATTTTTATGAAGCAGCACAGCAAAACAATTCCCTGCCACTATATTATTGTGAGTTATGTGTTCTGTCTTAGCGGGCTTGCAGAGAAAATAAAGGAGAAAAATTACGTCGTCACCAGTTGTGGGTTTGCTTATGAGACGGTCTAAACTGCGAAATTAACCTACAGGTTTGCATAGGTTCCTATCAATAGTGTGTGCAGGAAAGAATGAGTTCATCGTGTCTGACCTTTATTTCATCTCCATAGAAGTGGGTCATGGTTGAGTCTGCTACCACCAGGGTCTCTATGAACCGTGGCGCGGAAACAAAGCGTCGCCGGCGAAGTTCCCTCTGTGCGTCACTGTCGCTGTGCGTAAAACTTTCCCCATTGTGCTTCTCTGCTCGGCTTTCCTCCGCCGCGTGATCAAACAGGAGGGGAACACCGTGGCTTTTGGTGAATGTCCTCCTCTTGATGACATGCAGCTGTTCGGCAGAGTCAGGCCCCAGGCCGCCGCGAAGTTTGGGCTCAATTAAATATTCTTTCCCCTCCGTTATGAAGGAGCCAAAGATGCCAGAGCACAAACTGACAGCCACAACCGAGTTCTGATCGTAATCTACGTTCCCCGAGTAAAAGCAGCTTCTCAGCTGTCCTTCACTCTCCTCTGTCTGGTTGATTAATTTCTGGCGATCCGCGTCCCGGAAAGGTTGCGCACCTGAAGCGCTGCGTAAAACGCCAAAATCTCTGGCTTTGATGCGTTGTATGGTGAAGGAAGGCGCGATAAAGCTGGTATCAGGTATAAGATTTAGAGTCAAGTCCTTGCCAAATGCACTGAGGACAAACCTCGGCTGTTCCTCGCTTCTTTTCCAAAAGCGACCGCTGATTCTTCCGTTTATCCGAACAGGTACAATATCCTCTGATTCAAACGGAGTAGAAAGTACTGTGTTGATTACGCACAGGGATAAAAAGATCAAACACACAGTGGAACACATCTTCTGCAATGGAAATTGCACTCGGGATTGATTAAAAAAAGGATTTATTACAATTTATGTCCCTTATTCTCTGGCAAGTGGCGCGTCTTCTGCAATCGGAGAAATATCTTGTGAAAATCAGCAATCTTTTCAAAGTTATTTTTCCAGTGCTGTAAAGTCAGTCTTGGTCAAAGTATGTCTGCTATTTAATTTCAGTCTGTCTAAGTTCTCGTTTCTAATACCCTAACCAAGCTAAGTCTTGTTGTACCACTCACCAGCACCGCTGCAGTGTGGACACATCGGGGGTATTTATACTTTCTGCTCTTCCCTGGACATGAGGGGGTTTATTTTTGATATCCTCCGTTGCTGGAAATTCTCCTCCCACTCGCACTTCATGAGAAACTCGCGGATAAAACAGACCCAATGAGAATAGGCCGACACTCCCCCCTTCTGAAATAGCTTGACAACCGCGCTCCTATTATTAACCCAGCGTGCTATATGGCGGTGGCAGGACATCTATACTACGCATAGCTGGAAGTCCGCTACTCGAGTTATTTCGGAGCTGTGTGTGAGTGGCAGGCCCCCACAGAGCCCGGAGCCCCCTAAGACCAATCTGCTTTATCCCTGCACAAAGCACCACCGCTGGACAGAGAAAGACACTGTGTGCTTGGAACTGACCGCCACCTTGAACGCTGAGAAATGTATAATCACAAAAGTAGAACTAGCCTATAATAAAAAAAATATTATTCTTTAATTTTGTGTTTTTGCACCATATGTTCCACAGATATAGATTTTGGAATATTAAGATAAAGCGCAAAAAGAAGAAGAAAGAGGCTTATTTCTGAATGTTCTTGAACTTCAGAACATTTTTTAATTATTGGATCTTTATTTAACGAAGTCACGTTTTTGTGAAAAAGAACGATGGCATTTACTCTGAAAAGGTAAAACTTAAAGAAATGTAATTCTAAAGTGTAAAGAAATTACATTTAGTACTGCAGATTTGGAGTCTTTTTCTGTACTCATGAGTTCGTCTTTCCAGCACTATAAAGTTTGAATATAATTTTTTTTTAATAAATGCTGTTATAGGGGGCTTTAAAATGGCTTCTGCTGTGTTTCAAGACTAAACGCATGTACTGCCAGGCACCACTTTATAGACTGTGTGCCAGAAGAATGCCAGTATCATAAAGAGAACAGAGTCCTGGAGGTGCAGTTGAACGTATTGATGACCAGATGGCGCCACAGTACAGCAAACGTGTCCAGGCGCACAGACGCGCTGAGGCGCAAGCAGATTCCTGATGCAAACAGGTGTCGCTCTTTGCCTGCAAGTCATTGTGCTTATAACATTATAATATTTTCATCTGCATGAGTATATGCAGAGAAGACTATAAGTGTTTGTATGTTTACTCTTTTGGTGAATTTTTGGTGTTTCTTTATTCATGTACACTCATTTTATGTGATGTTTATGCTTTGAAAGCAGGAGTAGCATATTTAATGAGTTGTGTTATTTGTCTTGTTCACATGATGAAAGAAAAGCAGAGAAAAGAGGAGAAAAGTACTACACGGAAGAAGAAACTAACATCAGAGTTTTTGGAGACGTGTTACATCATAAAGTTTGCATTATACATGTTAAGGTGCAGGTGCATAAAGGTGCAGTTTGGAGTAAATGCCTTTTGCTCCCTTTGTGTTTGGGCCCTGTCTGCCTGTCTCAGTGGGAGGGGTGATGCTGCTCCAGCTCCTGTCACACATGCTGTACAGCAACAATAATATTTGGAGAGTTACAAGTGGCTGCGGTCTGCAGCACAAACCGAGACGCATGACCAATGAGCACTCTCTTGCGCGCATACTCAGATTTCAGTTGACACTGATCATCAGTGTTTATGCGCGACTTTAAAGCTCAGCAGCTCCGAGAACTTGGTGGCCAGAGTGGAAACGGTGCAAGATGGGAGAGAAGCAGGAAAGCAGCGCGGGTGCATAGTTTTCTGAGAACAAGCGGCGCTCCGTGCAATTGCGCACAACTTCTTGCTGCATGCAAACGCACCGCAGCTGAATTACAGAGTGGACTTTGCAGTGCAGGAGCAGACATGGCTATACTTATTAGTTCTTTGATCGTTTTTACAAAAGTGCTTCTTTATATGAAATTAACACATTGCATGGAGGTAGATTTCTGCATACCTGTTCGCGTGGATCACCAAAAGCATGAAAAGCACCTGCACCGGCGCGCGGAGCAGATGAATGAAAGACAAATTGTCTTTAGGCTAAATGCATTTAAACATGAATTCTACCTGCACCTCATGCCGGATTCTAGTTTCCTTGCATCGGGCATCATGCCACCCGATAACGGCTCCTCAGCATCCAACGCCTCTGCAACCGCTGACCTCAGGGAATGCTTCTACTCCGGTGATGTCAACTCAGACCCGGACTCCTTCGCCGCGCTCAGCCTGTGTAAAGGTCTTCACGGGGGGTTCTCCTATAACGGCATGGAATACTTCATCAGCCAGACCAGGAGTGAAGAAGCTGCAGCCGCGTCTGGATTTGGAAACACTTTCGACAGGACGCATGTCATCCGCCGCCGGAGAGGCGCTGCGCACCCGGGCGGCAACTTCACCAGCAGGTGTGGAGTTACACCTGACTCCAACTTCAGCGCTTCCCTGGAGAAATACAAGTACATGAGCGAACTGGAGATTGATGGCTTAACTGAAACTGTGTTGAAAACCTTGGGGAGGTCCAAAAGGTTTGCCTCCATCCCCAGGTTTGTGGAGGTGCTGGTGGTGGCAGATGAATCTATGGCTAAATTTCACGGGGATGACCTGAAGCATTACCTCCTGACCCTGATGTCAGTCGCAGCCAGGCTTTACAAGCACCCCAGCATTCTCAACTCCATAAACATAGTGGTTGTGGGCTTTATGGTGATAAATGAAGCTGACAAGGGACCTAAGGTTTCCAGTAATGCAGCCCTGACTCTGCGCAACTTCTGCTCCTGGCAGAAGAAGTTGAATAAACACAACGACAAGCACCCTGAGTACTGGGACACCGCTATACTGTTCACCAAACAGGTAAAGAGCTGCATCACATCGGTGGTTCAAAGAATAGAATAGAAATGTTGTACTCATACACAACTTGTGTGTTGGTGCAGCCTGTCATCTGCACAGCTCTGCAAGTCTCCTCCACTTAGTTCTGTGTAAGCTGCTGCAATGAGTCACTGGAAAAGAGCAAGTGAGCCAATTTTTTCCATCAAAGACCTCACTTCTCTCTGCTTGTAAGGAATAAGAACAGGGTCACTATCTGCCCATAAAAGGCTCCTTCATAATGATCAGAAATGTGTATAAAAATCCAATTAGAGTCCAAATGAATCCCTCCTTCATTCCAACAGATGTAAGCTGAACTATCTAAAACATTCAGACTGGTTTCAGCTGTCAGATAATCCCATGTGGCCACCAGAGCTGTGACCACCAGCTAGTAAATCTTTCTCCATAGTCACTAACTTTTCTCTCTCCTCTGATGCCTGGTCGCTGTTGCCTGCTTTCCATTAGGTCCAGTTTGGCTCTGGCTGGCCATCTGATACACAGTCTCTCTCCTTCACTGCATAGCAACATACAAAAACACTTCAAGGTCAAAGCCAGTGAAGAATCATCCCAGTGCTGGGAAAGTTCCCTTATTTACACTAAGGGCAATTATATGTAGGAAAGTCCAGGTCCGGTGTTGTTGTCCTTGTAGGGCACAATGAGCACAGCTGCTGCGTTGGAAAAATTCTTGTAATAGGTTATGGAGAGCGAGTGGTGTGGAGTACACATGGCTGGCAGAGGGTGCTTCTGGCATCAGCAGGCCTCACTGTAACACTGGGTTAACAAGTTCAACGTCCACTATGAGTTCATACTTTCAGTATGAAAGCACAGGAAATTCATTTTAATACACCATAATTCCATATCAGAAATACTTAAACTGACAAAAAGGTGTTAGCCACAGAAAAACTATTTAGTAAGGCTTGAAACTATCTTGCTGATAACCAGTGAGTCATGGCAATTGTTCCAATAATATTGAATTGTTCCAGTGGAAAAAGGGTCATAACTTTTCTTGTAATATTAAATAACAAGATTCTACAGTCATGGTAGCAACTCTGTGAGGCTGCACTCAAGCACAGTGGGACTTTGAGCTAAATGCTAATGCTAGAAAGACTATGCTAATCTTTAGTAGGTGTGATGTTTACCTTGTTCTCTGTAGTGTGTTAGCTTGCCAACATGCACTAATTATCACTAAACAAAAAGTACAGCTGAGGCTGATGGAAATGTCATTAACTTTGACCTGATGATGGCGCTGCATAGAAAGTTAAGTGATCACCAAAAAGATTACAATTCCTCCCAAGGGGAACGTGAATGTCTAAACTATGTCATGGAAAACCATCCAATAGTTGTTGAGACAATTCAGTCCAATCAAAAAGAAGGAGAAAATTGCAGCAGCTGTAGGCAACTAAGTGTCCTAAGTAGAAGTCAGGTCATCACAACTTGGATCAACAGCCAGTCTGTTGAGCCAGTCTCTTTAATGTTTAACATCAGCAATGAATGATATCCATGTCATTATAATATTTATAGATCAACCCTAACGCAAGTTGTAGTAGTGACATCACTTTCGGTATCCACATTTTAAACAAGGGAGGTTTGTCAGATTTTCAGTTTCTGAGTATGAACTAGCCAGCTTAGCATATGCTACAGCTTTTCTTTGAGGATCAGATACCTCAACATCCAGTGGTAACACTCCAAATATAGCAGTTAATGGATTAGGTGAAATTAATTTGTTGCATAAAGCAGACTTGAATATTGAAGACCAAAGATTAACTAATGAAGGACTGGACCAAAACATAAGTGCAAGAGAAACCACATTGTTACATCTTGGACACAAGGGACTCACTGCTAACTTGTCATTGGAAAACTGAAGTAAATGTAATTCCTTAAACTGAATCATAACATGTCTAATACATATATATGTACAGACAGGTGACAAATTAAAGGAAAAACCGGTACAGGCCTGAATGCTTGACCCCTACAGTGAATAGATCTGGTGGCTCTGTTATGCTGTGGGGGAATTTTGCTGGCATTGTTTGGGTCCACTTGTCCCCTTAGGGGGAAGAGTCACTGCAAATCATTACATCCATAGGGCACGAGGGGTCACTGAATGGTTTGATGAGTATAAAAATGATGTGAATCATTTGCTATGGCCTTCACAGTCACCAGATCTCAACCCAGCTGAACACCTATGGGAGATTTTGGACTGATGTGTTAGACAGCACTCTCCGCCACCATCATCAAAACAGCAAATGAGGGAATATCTTTTGGAAGAATGGTGTTCATCCCTCCGGAAGAGTTCAGACACTATAGAATCAATGCCAAGGCTGAAGAACACCACTGGGGCATTGTCATCCTGGAAGAGACCACTCCCATCAGGATAGAAATGTTTTATCATAGACATTTTTATCATCAGACTTGATGTCTGACTGGTCAGATATGACTAATCAGCAGTGAAGGACAGAAGAGGAGATAGCAGGAGAGTTAGTAGTAAACTTGTAAAGAGGAGGCTGTAGTAGAGTGGACATTTTTAGTTTTAGGTTAACCCTGGACTATGTGCTGCAGGTGGGACTCATCTGGTCCTTCCAAGCTCTCCTCTTACCTCCTTAACCAAGAGGAAATCTGTGGTGGGAGATCTCCCTTGACCCTCTGTGTCAATATATTTTGAGAACAGAGCAACAATAAGCAAACTAGAGTCACATGTGTTTTGTATTAGTGGCCTTCATGGTGTGTTCATTATGTAGCTCACGGCTCAGCCACACAAAACACTATTGGAACATGGGTCGAAGCCTATCTGATTTTATCCAGTTTTTCACAATATACACCCATGCCTTTGTGTCACCAGGATCTTTGCGGGTCCACAACCTGTGATACACTGGGGATGGCTGACGTTGGGACCATGTGTGACCCGAAGAGGAGCTGCTCTGTCATCGAGGATGACGGCTTGCCCTCTGCATTCACAACTGCCCATGAACTTGGTAAGAAGGTTGGCCTGTCATTGGTAACATTTGAGGAAAATGTTGCAGATCAGCAGGGACTGGACACTCACATTATGCATTTTAGATTTATGCTAATGCATACTTGGACCAAATGCAGCGGGACTCAGGGTGAGATATGCTCAGGGCAAGTAGTGCATATAACCTTAGCTTAAAATGTCAAAGGAATTCTGCATTTAGGTTTGACAGACATATACATGCATAATCAGTATGGAAACTGGCCTGGCTGGAGGGCTTTGCAACTTTCCTGATGATCTATATGGCTGTGGTTCTCGGTCCTGGTCCCAGAGAACCACTGTGTTTCAATCCTATGACCTATGTAATTGCATTCACCTAATGTCCATTTGTAATTCAGTCCCTAATTAGGTGGGCAGAATGAAAGTTCCTACAGTGCAGGGTTGAGTTCCAAGCATGTTCAACATTACAGCTGTGCCACATAACTTTGCACACTGGCAGCTGCAAATGGCAAGTGAGAGATAACTGTTTGAAAAACCTGTGCTCATGTCACCATGAAGTATTTCACATGACAACATTTAACTAACAAATGTACACTTATCTTTAGCAGGACAGCTAGTCTGTTATGTTTTATGCCAACAGAAAAGTAAGCAAAGAAAAGAGAGGAATGAGGGAAAAGAAATAACACTGATGTGTCCTCTCTATAGTATTAGAGTATGGTCTTGGATATATAAATGTCCATTGTATTTGAGCATACACTCATACCCTTGTTAATATGATGATATGCCATTGTAATACTGACCATGAACTCAGTTAGGGAGGGAATATCATTGAAATAGTTTTTCAATGCCATTTCTGGGAAATACAGTACACTTATTTGATACATTTGTACTGTATCAGATGAGAAGTAATGAGTGATCTCACATCTGTGTTAAGCACGGAGCTGGAATGAGGATATGTTTATGCCTAGCTTAGCTAAACTATGCTTAGCTTAGCATAAGAAGGTGCCTACAAAGTGAAGCTTACAAACATCTCTAAAGCGCACAAATTTATACACTGTATTGTTTTGTTTAACCTGCACAGAAAGAGAAATGTAAAAACAACAATTTGTGGTTTGAGTTATGTGCTGAAACTATTTCTTGACGATTGAAAGCCAGGCCCAGTGGCTTTGTGTGTACCCCAAAGTCTTCTTGTCACAGTGAGGTTGCCAGGGTTGGTACCACTGTGACTGATCAGACACCAAAACTAAAACCTCTACTCACCAACCATATCTATTAACCAGTGCTATAGCCGGAGATGCTGCACAATAGTGCTAGGTGGATGGATACACTGTTGTTTGTCAAGAAATAGCTCCAACACATAACTGCCTCTAAACTATCATTTTACATTTATTTTATGTACAGATAAAAAAAAAACAAGCTACACTGTATAAATAAGACAACATTAGAGGTGTTGGTAGGCATACTTTTTCACGTTGCACAGAACCAGGCTAGCTGTTTCCCCCTGCCTCCAGTCTTTGTGCTAAGCTAGGCTAAGAATGTCCTGGCTCCAACACAGACAAGATTGGTATCAATTTTCTCATCTCACTCTTGGAGAGAAAGGCAATATGAATTTCCTAAAATGCTGAACTATTCTTTTAAATGCTAAATTGTAGTTTCTAATGTTCTTGCTAACTTGTTAACTAAAATTACCATTTACAAAAAACATTTCTGCATTCTGTGGTTTTAAATGGCCAGTTTTAATCTGTCAGAAGTGAAAACGGAATAAGATCTGAAGTTGAACACTGCTAATATTTCCTTTTCCGCTTTTTTGATGCAATTTAATAGGTGGTATTAAACTGCATGTAGTTTTACACACTCCTAAATCTGTCAAAGGCTAATCCTATTAATAATACAAGTGACAGTGTCTTTCACATTTTCAATAAGCAGTGATTGAGAAGGCTGTAAACGAAGCAGGGCTCATGCCTGAGACCAGTTGCACAAGTAACTCCTGAGGCCCCAAGAGAGGCATTGGTTTACAGTGCCCTCATATATGTTAACTAATTACACAATTTCCACTTAAAATGATCCTGTCTCATGATTGAACACACTGAAACCACAGTTTGTTTGTTTTTTCTTTTGGAAAGAACTACATGTTCGTCTTTTGGGAATTAAATGATTTCCTTGGGAACTAATTCCCTTGTCAGGCCTGGTTTGCTACATGGACGTATGCCACGCTTTATATTCCCATGCATAACTGCATTCCTGTCTGCTATGACAACAGCTTCAAATCAGTCCAAATTGAGTCAGCTTTACCTTATACATACATGTGTGTTATCATGTCTGGCAAAAGTTTCTCTTTGTCTTAATATTTTCATATGTCACTGTCATCACCACAGAAAGTTTACTGTATCTACTCAGTGTTTTAAATCATAGGGCAACTGAAAATAGAAATACTGTAACAAAGACGTGACCTTCTGTCTCTTTTCCCACCCCACCCTCTCCCACAAGGCCACGTCTTCAACATGCCCCATGACAATGTTAAGGCATGTGAGGAGGTATTTGGGAAACTAAAGGACAACCACATGATGTCTCCCACACTGATTCAGATCGACAGGAGCCGGCCCTGGTCTGTGTGCAGTGCAGCCATCATTACCGAGTTCCTGGACAGAGGTCATGGTTAGTAAACACTTCCTGTATATGTCTCTGGACTCAGATGGACCACTAATTCTGTCCAGGCTCCGTGTTCTCAGCTGGTTGTAATCTAATTGTACCCACAAAAAAACAGACCTCTCTTTTGTCACGGTTAAATTAGTAATTTCAATTTCAGCTTCAACTTGGAAGTCCTTGACTGCACAGATAAAAAACTGTCACACATTTCAAAATATTTTAGATTATGTTATTATGTTTTACCATGACTATACAGGCCCAAGGAAATATTTCTATTCTTTTTTAACGGCTATGGCAATGAGTGTTTAGTCTTTAGTGTAGTTTCTCACAATTTGTGGCTAATCCTCAAAAAACTAGTTATATCTAAAGTGAACACACTTCATCACTTCACAATAAATAACACACCAAAATTCAATAGCAAAAAGATAAAACCGTATGCCAGTATAAAAAGAGAACTGACATCATGACTACATTGACAAGTGAATCAAAACAATAAAGGTTTACTTAAATTAAAAATAGCTTATTTAAAGCTGCACTAATCAATAATTTTATATTAACAATGGATCAAATAACCATGTGTAATATGAAAGGGGCCACTCATGGAGTTGAACCAACAGTGAATTATAGCCAAACACTGCAGGTCCCCTCAGTAAAATGTTGCATTTTAGTGTCTTTCAGCTTATTGTTTTGGTTTTCAGGCCCACAACTTAACTACTTAACTGTTTTGGTTCACTCCCACCATTATCATCAATCTTGTTTCCACCCGCAGCAGGCAGCTGTTTTCACCGAAAAAGTTCTGATAAACCCCCGGTATGCTATCTGCTCAGCACCAGTTAGTGTCTAGCTGGTGAACATAGGGGAGCATTTAGCAGCTAAAAAGTCTGATATTTTTCTCAGGAGATGATGGAGACCAGAACAGAGCTAAAAGAAGAGTGGACTTTTCTTTTTATTTATTAGAAACATGACTCCAAATGAATGCTAATGTTGCTCTACTGTGTCTGCTGAATGAGTAAACAGGGAATCATTTGCTAAAATTTAAGCCGTTATATCAAACGTGTGTGATTTCCAACTTGTTATGGTGTTCTGACTCCAAGTGGACAACAATTAATTAACATAGCAGGGAAAATAAGTTGTTGGTGGAGACCGTGGACATCTAACAACAGGCATATTTTCTTTAAGAGACACATCAGTGGTGAAGTAATGGAAAAATCTACCCCTCAAGCACATTAAAACATACTTAAACTAATTTATCTCTCATAGGATCTCAACTCTGGATATCTGGTTGGTAATCCTGTACCAACCAAACTGATGCAACTCAAACAATCTACTGCAGAAATGGCAGCAGCGCATTCCTAAATGCCTCAATAGACCAGCATGCAATGCATCCCCAAAACTTACAGAAATGACAGAATTACACTTGAAACTGGGATAAAACAAATATAACAAACTGAAGGAATTGAATAAATCTGTCTGAGGAAGTACTTTAGTTTGAGATGTAATTTCAGATTATGATATACAGTCTCCACTTGCAGTATCCACATTCAATAAAACATTCAGAAGTGTATTAGTGTGTCATTTGACTTTTTCCCCTCAGTAGCTGCAGCTTCCTTATTCCAAGTATTTTTCTGTGTATATAAACTCCCATAAGTAACTATAAGTGGATTCTGTGTAATGGACTAAATTAAACACACCAATTAATCACCTCCCCTTGACCAACTCACTTACTGTAAGAAACAAATGAGCCTTTACTAAGTTTAACACAACTGTCTCTGCTACATGAGTCATTTGCTCAATCTAAACATTATCAGGTGCCTGCACTGTCTCATGTAGAGCGGCTTCTGCTTTTGTTCAGACTGAGGACAAAGTTATTGAACAGTGCACACTGCTTTAATCTCATTCATGCATTATTTATATGTTGAAATAATAGCTGTTCTTGATCATATGATGCAATAATTTTCAATGAGAATGACAGTTTTGAACTTTCCTTTAACGCTATCATCCATAAGTTTTCAGTCATACATCTTTGTGCAACCAGATCATTACCTTACACTACCTCGCCATTTTGATTAATATGTAATATTCTTTTTAAATTGCCATTTCTATGACTTCTGACTTCACTACCAACAAGATACCTGTATACCTGCATAGGAAATAATTGGTTAGTCTCAAACTCAGCAAACACAATTCACTATTTTCATTACATCAGTTTATCACACAATACTGTGGCAGTAGAGATTTAATCACTTCAATTAAATTTTTCATTTGTTCTTAAAGGTGCATTAATTGTTTTTTAGCCAATGTGGGGAAGTGCAACAAGTTGTTAAGAGTTGCACAATGAGCAAACATAGAGCAACATTCACTCTATTTTTGTCTACACCAACTCCTGAGGAAAATATCTGGCTCTTTAGCTGCTAAATGCTTCACTATGTTCACCAGCTAGTTGCTAACCTTGTATCTTTGCAGGTTGGTGCTGGTCAGGTAGCGAACAGTTTATCAGAACTTTTTTGCTGGAAACTTCTTCTGCAGAAGCTGGGACTAAGGCTGAATAGAGCAATGACACTGAACTAAACAGTAAAGTTGCAGGTTGTAAAAACCAAAACAATAAGCTGAAAGATGCTAAACCGCTCTGTGGAGATGAAGAGAGCTGCAGAGTTGGGTGAAGATTCTTAGTTTGTTACTACAAAGGACACCTTACAAATTACAGTCATTTTCTTCATTCTTAAAATAAAAACATTGATTAGTGCAGCTTAAAGATTTCAGTGTTTTAAAAAGTTCATCAGATGCAAACAAAGCCCACATGTCATGATGGCTTTAAATAAAATAATCTTTGACCACTTCCACACCAAAGCCATAAAGTCACCCTGATTTTCATATCAATATGAGAGATTGCAGCAGTCTGATTTGATAGAGGGTTGGTTTTGTTTCTGTAGGAGACTGTCTGCTGGACCAGCCTCAGAAGCAGCTGTCTCTCCCAGACAACCTGCCCGGCTCCAGCTACAGCCTGCATCGTCAGTGTGAGTTGGCCTTTGGCCCAGGCTCTAAGCCCTGCCCCTACATGCACTCCTGCTCCAGGCTGTGGTGCACCGGGAAGGCCCGTGGACAGCTGGTCTGCCAAACCCGACACTTCCCCTGGGCAGACGGCACCAGCTGTGCCAACGGCAAGGTCTGCTACCGAGGGGCATGCACTGATAAGAACAGCACCATGCACACCAAGGTGAGACTGTGAAAGAGAGCACTTCTGTCCTGCCTGGTCACTTTTAGTACAAATCAATATACCATGGTGCCTGTTTTTTCTTTTGTTCCAGGTGGATGGCCGGTGGGGGAAGTGGGGTGCATTTGGAGAGTGTTCCCGAAGTTGTGGTGGAGGAGTCCAGCTGGCCAAGAGAGAGTGTGACAACCCTGTTCCTCAGAATGGAGGCAAATACTGCTATGGCCTTCGTATCAAATATCGCTCCTGCAACCTCAACTCTTGTCCTGAAACAGGTACACTGGTTTCTGTTTCTGTATATTCACACAGGAACACATAACTTAAGCATAAGACACAAAAACGTGTGTAATTGGTATAGGAAATGCTGTGATGGCAAAACTTTAAGTGGATTATATGATGTCAAAAGTGTTGACGTGGATGTCAATCTAACGTGAGGTTGTTTTTACGCGTCCAGGTAAGAGTTTCCGTGAGGAGCAGTGTGAGGCATTCAATGGCTTAAACCTGAACACCAATAGACTGGGCGCCTCCGTGGTCTGGGTTCCCAAATATTCGGGAATTTCTCCCAAGGACAAATGCAAGCTCATCTGCCGTGCCAACGGGACTGGGTACTTCTATGTTCTTGCACCAAAGGTATGAAGCAGATTTGGTATTTTCCCCATTTCTTATATCAAACATACCATCAGATTGTTTTTGTTATAATCAACTGTTCAATTTTCCATCACCTGAAATAAAATGGAATTAGTCTGAGAACATAAATTGGATTTATGAGACAACCCTTTGGGCATGCTGTGTTAATAAAGTAGAGAAATGCCAGTGAGTTCTGAAAAGTTCTAGGCAAATGACATATTGACTGCTTTCACATTACCGGCAAAACATAATTACCCAACCATCTGCAGGCTGATATGAGTCTGATAATTACTAGCTGTGGTGCAAATGCAGCTCTGTCAGCTTTCATTATGCTGAAATGAAAAGCAAAGTCCTGCGACACTTGTGATTAGAAAGATTTTTATAGAAAAGACATGACATTGGGGAACTCTTAATTTTCTGTGCTAAATGGGTATCAACTGTTGTACTTGCTAATGCAATCTGAACACCTTGTCATTGAACACCTCATCACGAGTCAAAACCTTGTGGTAGGTGTAGCTAAAATACTTATAGAGGTAGAAATATTGAACAGCTCTCCGTTCATGTATGTTCCCAGGTTTGGTGTATAACTGTTTGTTCAGTACAAATTGGCCCTTATCCACAATGCAAGACATGTAACTGCTACAACAGCAGCAAAGCAGTGAGAAGTGATATATTAGTGGCAGTACAGAGAGTGGTTGCTGCTGCAGGATGGATAGAGTGGTGAGAAAGGGAAACATGCCAGGGCAGTATCACTTCACAGCTTTGGCTTGTCAGCAACTATTTATGCAACCAGCAAGGAAATAAGCTCATATAGCTGTACAAGCCAACATCTCGTTTACACAAAAGGACATTGTACAATCCCTCTGGTGCTACTTCTGATTTCCTATTTATGTTGTTCACTATGTTTGTTTAGTCAGAGGAATGAAGTATGGTAGATTGGTAGACCACATATGTGGCAAACAGTTTCTATATCGTTCTCTCTTTCTCTCTGTTGTTCAGTCTTACATGTTATCCACCTAAAGATCAGCATGTAATGTCTGTAATGTGATGTCTAAATCCTCCAACCCTGCAGGTTGTGGATGGGACACCCTGCTCTCCCGACACCTCAGCTGTATGTGTTCAGGGAAAATGCATCAAAGCAGGCTGCGATGGGAAGCTGGACTCTAACAAGAAGTTTGACAAGTGTGGTGTGTGTGGCGGTGACAACCAGGGCTGCAAGAAGGTCTCAGGGATGTTCACCAAACCCATGTAAGTAGTGTGTCAGCACATATTATAGTCTTTAGCATTATGTTTAATTAGTAAATGATTTTTTTCCACTCATATGCTCACCTGAAACCAGATGTGCCCCAAAACAAATCCCTGTGTCTCTCACACATTCATTTACGTTGATGTCCACCCTCCTCGTGTGCAGTTTATCACATGGAAAAACATACTCGTCGTTTGTTGATGCCGCTAAGGGAGAAATTCAGTACGTTTGTTTTGATGCAAGGAATTTCCCCACTAATGCAAACATGGCAGAATTGTTGTTACATAATAATGAGATTGCATAGAGGCCTGAATTGAGATAATGATCTTATTTTGATTGATCATGCAGCCCTAATCAGCAAGTGTGTGTTTAAGATAGGAATACACTCTGGAACAGAGGAAAATTAACTAGGAACATATTTTGACAGCATGCCATTAACATAGCAATTCCCAGTGTTGAAATAAAGTATTTTATCATTCATGTCAAAACAATAGTAGTGCAAACTTGTGTGGAGAAATTGTTAGTAAGTAAATTACAGGCAAGCCTAAAGATATAAAATCACACAGTTTCCACGTAGAACTCAGTGTACCCTTAAATTTAAAGGATGGGTTCACAATTTTTCAAGTGTGTCTTTGAACAACAGTCAGGCTTCCATATGAACAGTGAAGTGGTCCAGTATTCAACTTACACAAGTGTGATGTGCACATACACTGAGAATGGAGATGTAATTTTAAGGATTTAAAAGAGATCATTGAACTTTTTTGTGGAAAAACTATATCTGAAACAAATTATTATTAAGAGTATTTTTTATACATCTCAAAACATGTATGGAGGGGATCTTTAACTAGCAGTTAGCTTATGTATAACAGTATTTTGACATATTGTGGCTAGCTTGTGAGCTAACAAGATAAAACATTTAAATAAGGCAATTTTAGAGCTGCTCTAAGGCATATTTGTTACTTATGATAAAAGCTACTGTAGGTGTGTCCTCAGACTTCCAGTTTGTGTGCTAAACTAGGCTAGACATGTCTAAAACCAGTCTCTATACCAAAAGCATAGGGATTCAATTAATATTCTTGTTGGACTTTGATTAAGACAGAAACAAGGATTTCCAAAAGTGCTAGAGCATTCCTTAATTGGAGATGAAGGCCTAGAAAATTTTGAAGCCTTGACAATCATGTTATAAATTGTGTTTTTGGATTTGATAGGAAATCTTACTGTTCAAACACAGTGATAAAGACAAGTAACAAGATCTGTGCATTTGGAAACAACAAGTCCTGTGTGGTCATAACTGTAAGCAATACTGGGGCTCAATAACCGCTGTCTAGTCAGTACTGTCAATATTTAACTTTTTCTCCATTCTTCCTCTCCAGTCATGGCTACAACTTTGTGGTGGTGTTGCCTGTTGGCGCCTCCAACATTGACATCCGCCAGCGTGGCTACCGAGGAATGGTCAGTGATGAAAACTACTTAGCAGTTAAGAATCGACACGGCAAGTACCTGTTGAATGGCAACTACGTGGTGTCAGCTGTGGAGCGTGACCTGCTGGTGAAGGGCAGCCTACTGCGCTACAGTGGCACCTCCACATCTGTGGAGATCCTGCAGGCCACCAGACCCCTCCAAGAGCCTCTGACTGTGGAGGTGCTCTCAGTCGGGAAGATGACTCCTCCCAGGGTGCGCTACTCCTTCTATATGGCCAAGGAGAGTAAGGAAGAGAAGACTCTGCGGAAAGAGGATAGAAGCCACGCAGCACAGAATAGTGTCTTGGCGGATAGTAACAAAGTAGAAGCTAAGAAGCAGTTGATGGGTAAGAGGCCGGTCAGTCACTGGGTGACAGGAAGTTGGGATGCATGCACGGTGACATGTGGTAATGGTCTGCAAAAGAGGCTGGTACAGTGCCAAAGCATGGAAGGGCGTCCTGCAGCGGACTGTGCCAGTGCTGATAAGCCTGTCGCAGTGAGAGCATGCGGGGATCCATGTCCCATATGGGATGTAGGGGTCTGGTCTCACTGCTCCAAGTCTTGCGGAAGGGGCTTTAAAAGGCGGCCAGTGCGCTGTGTGACTGAGAATGGTCTTAATCTACCCAGAGACCACTGCTCTGGAAGGAGGAAGCCTCAGGAACTAGACCTCTGCAATCTGAAGCCATGTTAGAGCAGAATAGACACAGTCTGAGAACGTACCTTTGGCAGTCGAAATGACAATTTGACATGGACATTAGCCCAAATCATCATGCTAATGATTTTATGGCTTTTGTTGGGTGAAAATACACTCAAATGCAGCTGCAACTGTGTCTGAAGGGATGTCTGCTCAGAAGAAAGCCAGTGGAGACAGAGAGGGTCTTCCTCCATGTTTGCAAAAACAGACATCTGTTTACATAAGAGAAAAGAAGGAAAGCTGTTGTCTCCTAAACTGTCAAACCATCTGTGGCAGGTTTGACTTATGGTTAGTCTACCTCTACCAGGACAGATGACACATGCCTGTTCATATACACTAACGAACAGAGACCTAGATGAAGACATTCATCACACACATCTGCACACACGTCATTTCTTGGTATGAATGGGATGAGGTTTCAAAAGCAGAGAGAAGTGAAAGTTCAGGACAAACAGACTAAAAGGTGAGCCTCAACACTCACACTGTGCTGTTATCAGAAGCAATGACATTTTTCTCATTTCAGTGAGGAACTAATCGAAATGTGAAACACAGTACTGTATCTGCAACGTTCAACACCTGGAATTTATTTTTCTGTTTTTGTCGGTTCAGTGCTATTGGCTGTTGTCAAACTATCTGGCTGATGTAGCAAAATGAAAATCAGCAGTCTGTCACGCTGCCATTCAGAGTCAGTTCATCTTAACAACAAGCTTTACATACCTTCCCAAATGAAAAACTGTCAGTATGTCCTACATACTTGATATAATCTTACATTTTCACACAAATTATGAATTGGATCAAAGAATTCCTGAATTTTTCTCATGACCAAAAATCTGAAAACATTTATAATATAACATTTTATAAGGAAATTAGTTAGTTTAGCTTTTAACACGTTCCGTACATGAATGTAGGCTGTTATATGGTGCAATCATCTGTGTCTGTTCTGTGTTAAGCAAACCGACCAGTGCTGAAGCTCAGCTGTTTGTTCTGCACTGCCAAAGAGTTATAACCTTCAAAAGTCTTAGTATTGTAAGAAGCATCTCTCTGCATGAGGTGAGCAGAAGCATGGCTCACTCAAAGTATCATCACTGTGCATTTCTGTAATTGAGATCTTCAAGGAGTGTTTCCCAACTGGCAAAACCTCATAATGAAAACTAAATAACTGAAGTTTAATTGGATCACTTAAAAACACAATATGTAATTTCTGCCACTAGGGGTCTCTCAATCAAAATGATAACAAAAGACGGAGTTTGATGACGTTGTCAAGTAGTGTGGGATCATGGGAGTTGTCTTGTTAAACAACCAACTTCTCCTGTTTTAGGATTCCTTCAGTGTTCATCATTCAGGATGTTTTTACCGGGCGCTGAATTATCCGCAGAGGTCTCCTCCTCTCCAAAACAAACAGATCCGATGATTAAAACAGGTAAAAACACTGAATAAAGCAGTTTCACATTAAAAATCAGTGTTTCTCTGATGCTGTTCGGCAGACACAGGATGTCAGGGAGGGGTTGCAAGCTGAGCTGCTGCTAACGTTTGTTCAGCTTGTTTCTCCAACAACTTAAGATCCAGACATTTAGCTGGTTTTTACTGGGAGCTGAATTATCCACAGACGGCTCCTCCTCTCCGAAACAAACGCCCACAGAGATTAAACACGGTAAAAACACTGAATAAAGCAGTTTCATGTTTAAAAATCAGTGTGTCACTGACGCTGTTTGACAGACACAGGACCTCTGGGAGGGGCTGTTAGCTGAGCTGCTGCTAACGTTTGCTCAGCTTGTTTCTCTGATAACTTAAGATCCAGATGTCCGATGACTAAAATCTTTCATCCAGTTAAAAGATATAGTCAAAAATGACCAAGATCTAAAATGCTATCATAAAAATGTGGCTTAAAACTGAATAAAAGTCCATTTATGACAGTTTCTGTAGGCAACCACAACACAATACCCTTTGGTAGATGCCATTGTGGCAGACAAGACAACACCAACACATGCATCTTGTGCGCGTATACTTTGGTAGAGGGGGTATGACACCATTGACAGGCGACCAAATGAAATGGACCATTACCTTTATTAAATTACGGATTCCTCTGGGTTTAAAAATTGTTGGAAACATTTTGGATTATGTACGTACACAACAAAATATGTAACAGAGGTCTAGTTGTTTGTAGACGTTTTAATGTGGAATAGTTACATATACCTTTAAACTTAAAGATAAAATAAGAAGCACAGCAGCAACAGTGTAATTTGTGTTAAAACTAACTGAGGTTTCAACCCCAGCTAATACTGCATAAAATGTTAAATTCTTTTTATTGTTCAGTGTAAGAAAACCAAGCTGAATGCGTTTGGTTTCATAACTGTTTAGCATGTTGTGTAGTGCTATCTCTCAGTCTCTGCTACCAGCAGCAAAGAGTCTGAAAGTCTGCTGCAGTCAATGAATGTGCACTGATAGCATTGATAGGCTACTTGTGCAGTAAAGTAGCACATTGTAGCTCAAATAAAAGCACTACTCCAGAAATTTGCTACAATTCAAAGTAAAGTGTTTTTTGACTAAGTTGACCCGCTAATGACCCATGCAGAGTTGACCCATGGTCCACTTTTGGATGAGAACCACTGCCCTAAAGTGATACCTCACCCAAACACTGAATTCCACCATTTAGTCAATGAATCGATCAACAGAAATGTATTAACACTAACAATTCTGATAATCAGTGAATTGGTTAAGTAGCTATCATGCAATAACTTTTCTGGTTCCAGCTTCTCTAATGTGAGAGCTTTTCTCTGCCGTATTTGATAATAAATTGAGCATATTTGGGATTTGGACTGTTGGTTGGACAAAATAAGAAATTTCATGGCATCATCTTGGGTTCTGGGAAATTATGATAGGCATGTTTCACTATTTTCTGACATTTTATAGACCAATTGATTAAACGAGAAAAATAATCAGCAAAATAACTCACAGTGAAAATTTAAAAAGTTTATACTTTTTCTGCCATTGGAGCTCATTGTAACCATTGTAACTGACAGTAATCCAGCCACTACAAACTTTTTACAGACCCTCATCAAAAATATAGGGGGTGTTTGGTGTTCAATAGATGTTTTTATATCTATTTTTATTTTATTTTCATTAGAGGATCACTTTAATATTATGTTAAAATTTTTTTTTAAAAAATGCTGTGTTTCTCTGGGTAAAATGCTTGTTTGCTGCTGGCAGTTATTCTGCCTTCACAGGCTTCTGCCCTTCTTCTGCATCGCTGCTTTGATACCTCTAGTCCTTAATGAGATGACATAATGCATACTTTTTTTGTTGTTGTTATTTTTTTGCCAAGCGCATGCATCATGTCAGCCAATCATTACAATGTCCCAACTGTCAAACTGTATATGGTTAGATCATTTGCCCTGGTGTTACACTTATTCCCTTTATTGAACTCTTGGGTAAAGCTGCATATGCAAGCAGAAAAATACTTATTTTCTCTATGAAACACATCTATTGCAAAATTAATGAGAAAATACACCCTAAAACACAATCAAACAGCAATTGTCGTACACTCCATCCTGGCATCCCAATTTGTTGTTTTGTTGGGATTGTATTCATTTCATTGGAGAACTGTCACTGCATTTCCAGCACAGCTGGAAATATGTAGAGTTTAACAGGAAATGGATCAGAAGTCTTAAAAATATTTGGTAAAAGTCCAGTTGTGGTGTCACACCCTAAGATTTGAAATGCAAGGGCCTCTGTCTGGACTTACAAAGTTACATGTTTACGATGTTGAACAATCAAACAGACAGAAATCCACTGTGGGAGATACAGAGAGACCAATTTAACCATCTCATAAATATCATAGATGGATGATTGATAACCATTTGTACTGATTGACACAATCCCAACATGTCCTTCGACAACAGATTCTTTCTACTCTTCATTTCTTGTGCGTTTTGGTTCAAGTGGACCAATTCTACCATCTAAAAGATGGTATTGTACAGTTAGTTTGTGTTTTTTTTTCACACCATGTACAGATAATGTTATTTTTTATCAGTTTTGTCTTGTATTGTATACTATGTATACATTCATCTAGCTGTATAAAATAAAGTATATATATATGAATATAACCAAATGTTGAATCATGATTGATGATTTGTCTGAAGCTTCAGCTGTTCCTCAGGTATTGTACATTAAGACAATAAGAAAATATCACTGTCCTACTGTTTGTTTATCCCACATCACTAAATGACAGACTGGTTGGATATCTGTTGTCTCCCCGACATCTCCCTTCGCTCCAGCAGTATCTGTTACAGCAGATATCTGCTGTGCCACGCAGTCTTCCATCACATGAGATGAGACAGTCTTGATACCTCAGCTTCTCTCTGAACTGAAGCATGACCGCTGATAAAAACACATTCATTCATCCACTTTGGTATTCTGCTGATTCAAGCTCCATTGTCCCGGCTGTACTGTAATAACACACCCTGCTTGGCCAGCGCCTGCCCAGTAAGCCTGATGCATTGTTGGACAGACGTCTCTCACACTTGGACACCCTCATCCCAAAGATTGGACTCATAAGAGGGTTTAAAGGTTCATACTAATAGCAGTATTTTTGGATAAAAGCTATAAACCGCTAATATTAAACAAGTTTATATTTGACGTGTTTTTAATACATAAAGCTCCTGCGTGGCCTTGACTCTGTGCTAATGGTTAAGAACGATGGATATGTTGTTTGATGCTAATGGAACAGGAGGAGGGGCTATAGGAAATGGGCAACTTGACGTCACAGAAACATGTTAAATGACCACAACCCCTTAACACCGCATTACGTGGTGGTGGCACGTAATATGTTAAAATTATGTGTCAGTGCCATGGGAACAATGCCAATGGAAAGTCAATTAGGATAATCATATTAAAAATCTAAAAAATGATGAACCCTCGGTTCTCCAATGGGACTGATGCTCACAGTGACATACAGCGCTGCAGTCGGGTTAACGTTGGAGTCAATGGACGGCCAGAGCAGTTGCTCTGAGCGTCTATGAAAGCGCAGTGATTATGGGTAAGAAGCGTGAGTGTAACATGATGTTACCATGATAATGACTGAATCTTATATATTTATCTTCTGATTCATTGTTGTTATTATTCATATTATTATTCATATGAATGAACATATATTTGGAGAAAAAAAGTATCAGCCTTGCAACTATGTACAGGCAACCGCAAATATTTATTTAATACAGATGATGTTGGAGCTTGAGTATTCACGTGATTTCAAATCATATCAAACTGAATTATATGCAAATTCAAAATAAAGCAAAAAGTCAAGTTAACCAAGGGTAAACATTGTCATCGTATCATAGTTAACAAATTCGTCATTCCAATGCAGGGAGAGTGGTCTTTCACAAACATTATCATCATCATATCATTTTTATTATTTATTTTTTATTATTATTAGGGGGAAGATGATAAAAGAGGAATATAATTGCCTTTTTAATGATGGAACAGAATAATAATGGAAGAATTTATTTGACGCAGCTGAACCTCGGGCATTGCATCAGACCTACCTCATTATATCAAAATAACAGTTACATCATACGCAATTCAATGTTTTTAGAGAACAAAAAATTGTAACTAAGGCACTATAATAAATTCAGTCAAATGACAATAATAATTAAAGCTGCAAGCAGTGATGAACAGGCCCTTGCACATTGTGTACGTCAGTTGGAGCAACAGCTGTGGTATTGCTACTAGAGGTCGGTTGACACAGTTCTGAATTTTAAAGATTATCGGACACTGTGTGAATGGGTAAAATATTATTTCCTGTGTGGATTATGTGGCACTGGAGATGACATATTGGAAATTGTAGGGATTTGTATATACATTTGATGAACTATGTGTCATTTAGGCTTCACTTCCTGTTGCTTGTAGGCAATGCTACATAAGTGAAATATTAATGCAACAATACATTTACCAGGGGGCAACTGACATAGTTATACATCTTCATGAATATTGCACATTGCATTTAGGAGATAACTATCACTTCCTGTGTCCACTATGTGATGCTAGAGAACACCCACTAATTATACGTCATGTTGCTTGTATAGCATGTGTAGACCACACTATGTAAATTTAATGTAAATCAGATGATGTTTGTCACATAAGGCTGATTTCCTGTTGTCAGTTGGTGGCGCTATGACTATGACTCAATATAACATTTAGATGTGTTCAGGCCTGGACTCTTATCAAGTATGAGAAATTTGGGGCAGACTGGAAAATGTACATTCGAATTACAACAGCTTCCTGTTTAATGCCTAAAAATGTTTTGGGAAAAATTGACACACCATGCCACAGGCGTTCCATGAAAACTCAAAAGCTTTGCAATTTAGTATCGCAAATGTCTTTAGATGTAAGTTACCAAATTTAGGAGGAGTTTGTTAAAGTACAAAGCCCGTCAATGACTTCATTTTGCGAAAAAAATTGCATAGTAAATTCAAAATGGCAGACTTCCTTTTGGACTTAGGGTATGGCTCCAAGAGGCTTTTTTTTAAGTCTGGAGATGTTGCATCTACCTACCAAATTTTATACATCTGTGTCAAATTTAAAGGTGGGGGGAAATTTTCTAAGGGGCACTATCAAGCCTTTTGCCATACCCAAGCCCAAGACCCATATCAGATATCAAATTACGCCACTTCTGATGCATGTGCAAAGTTCCATGAGTTTTCGAGTTCCAGCCTTTCCTAGGATTAGTTTGCTCAGTGTATTATTTTAGCCTAGTTTCTGACCTTGCATCAGCCTAATCCTTTGGATTGGTCTGCCTGCATTTCACTGCCTTCTCATGTACCGACCTTTTTTGCCCAAGTAAAGATACTTTGATTTTTGGAACCTGTTTTGTTTCTGAGTCGTGCATTTGAGTCCTTGCCTTGTGGTACTCAGTTCTTGTCAGTACGAACTGGCCACTATGGACTCAGCCGACTCAGTAACCCTGCAAGCTGCCATTTGTTCCCAAGGCAGACAGTTAACCCAGCATGAGGAACAGCTCATGACATCAGAGAGCTAAACGCTCATCATGAAGAATTCCAGTCATCCATCAGTAACCAAGTGAGTAACATTTCCGACCAAATGCAGGAGCTGCTAGCTCAAATGGATTCCCTGCTTCTGAGTTCCGTCTCGCCTCCTGCCTCCTCATCTGTGGCTGAACGGGCGCTCCCTCATCAGTTCCTCATCTCTCTAGACCGGAGAGATTCTCCGGGGACACACACAACTGTCGGGCCTTCCTGGTACAGTGTGCATTGCATTTTGAGATGCAGTCAGCAGATTTTCCCACAGAACGATCCAGAGTTTCATACATCATTACTCACCTGTCTGGCCGAGCTGAGGCATGGGCTAAGGCAGAGTGGGCTCGCAACTCTCCCATCTGCCACTCAGTCAACCTCGTCACCAGCACCCTTTGCAAGATTTTTGACCAAACCATCCCTGGTCCTGAAGTGACACGAGCCATTATGGACCTATGCCAGGGCAGACGCCAGGTGGCAGACTACACTAATGAGTTCCGCATCCTGGCTGCTCCAGAAAGAGAGGTGATGGACAAATATATTTTGACCTCTCTGTGGGCCGGGATAATTTGGCCTTCATCTTGCCCTCCTGGACGTTGTTGAACCAGGGCATTTGTGTGTCTACCATGACAAAGAATCCTAATTGACTTTCCATTGGCATTGTTTCCGTGGTACTGACACACAGTTTTAACACATTACATGCCACCACCACGTGATGTGGTGTTAAAAGGTTATGGTCATTTCACATATTTCTGTGAGATCAGGTTGGAAATGGGGTGGGACCTTGGTTCTTTATTTCAAATACCAGCTGACTGATGAACAGGTGATTACAATTCACCCAAGACATCAACATGAACCCTTCCTGATTGGACAAACCCATTGATTAGTCTTGTGCCTTGTTATTTGTGTTTTTGTGTGTGTTATTCATTTATATAGACATTTGTATGTTGTGTATGTTGCCTGATTGTTACTTGTAGCTTGTTGCTGTAAAGGCTGAATTTCCCTTAGTGGAATCAAGTTTCGTCTTGTCTTTGTCTTCGTCTCGTCTCGTCTCGCCTCATCTTTGTCCTTGTCTTGTCTTGTCTGACTGCTGTTCAGGACATATCTCCAAAACTAACTAAATTGATTAACTTTATTATACCCAAACAAATTATGCATTTCCTATAGCACTTTGTCTACACTTTGTGGTTCACATCATCATCTAAACATTCCCTGTAATTTGCTGATTTACGGTCTGGTCCACAGGGGTGTGGACTCAAGTCATGAATCTGATGATTTTAGACTTTAGACATGCAAGTCAAATTTGACTATAACACCATTGACTCATGACTTCACTTGTACTTCAGTTTTGGAATGACTCAATAAAATCTGATGTAATAAAAAAGGGTGAACCCAACAGCTAATATACTTTGAATCAGTTTGACAACATGAGCAGGAGGGACAGGTCCACTAGTGAGGCAGCTTGTATCAGCTGTGGCTAGTTCACATTAATGCCATACTTCATTTGCCAAAGGGCCAAACTGAAACTTTAGCCTGTTGTCTGGTTAATGTCCTCTGTGCCAGCTGATGTCAAAAGATGAGTTAAGAGGTAAAAAAAAAACATCACTTTGTAACATCACTCCACTTAGGACGTAATAGCCAAGACTTGAGACTTACTTGTGACTAACAGTGTACATGAGACCACATGTACATTAAGCAATGGTAATTAAGACACAGGGTTTTTTTGCATTTCCAGGTTGCTTTGTGAGACCTCTGCTCACAAAGAAACACCTCTTTTCAGTTGACAAACAACAAAACTAGACTAAAACTAAAATATGGTAACGAGCAAGAAGGTCTTCTGAAGTATAGGTTAACGACAATAGCTGTGCTGTATGCTCGGCTATATCGATATTTAAAATGCATTCATGGAAAAGGTCGACCCTGACTGGACAGCCAGACACATGTTTTAATGCAGCCAAATTCACAATATTGTTGTTCTCATTTGCACATTTTTCTGTTTCTGTTGTCAGACGATGGAACAAGTATGAAACAGTGATTTAATCGTGTCTCATAAACACTACCTGCTTATTTAAGCTGCTGCACTGTGGTGATAAAATCAATATTTGATAACTCTGATGTCATCTGACAAAATAAACATAAATTCAGCAAATGACACCAGCTCTGGTGTGTATTCAGTTTTGGGGAACAAAAACACCGTTTTAGTCTGGACGGAGAGTTGAAATTGAGAGAAAAGGATGTATTTACATTTCAACTGGCTTAGTCTAGATGTACTATTAGCTTCATGTCCCAAATATTTTGGTCTCTGTAGATGTAATGCCATTTATTTCCATTCTCTTAGGCAGCTTAATTAAGTTGCTCTCTCTTGTTCTTGTCTCTCAACTTCATAATTTCTTTGTAAATATTCATCAGCTTGTACGTTTGGTAAGATTAAAGTGGATGTGCTGGATTTTGAGAGAGAGGCTTGGACTCATTGGTTTATTGGTAAAGTGAGTCTTCATGTTGAGCCAAGCATCCAGCCGCGTAAATGTTCAGCTAAACCAAATATCCACATGCTCTGAATTCCACCAGATCTCACCTGAAAAGCCAAGAAAACAGAGCCAGTGAAGCAGATGTGCTTTTTGTTTTGTTTTTATAGATGATATCTCATGGGTCAGGTTTAGTCTGTGTGTCAGTGAAGCCTGTGAGGGCAGTTTGCTGAAAACACAAACACAAATCCCTTGACATCTAAAAGCTGTCTTTTAAAGCTGCAATAGGCTAGATAATCATCCAAAACATGCTTGTCAAAGTAACAGAGAAGATAATCCCATTTCTACTAATTGAGATGCTGTAGATTTGTATAAATGATACTGTGGTGTCAATATGTTTCTCTCCAACCACAGAAAGCAAAATTTTAATTAAAACACACACTTTTAAATTGCAGTGACTCATCAGTGTTAGATATTTTGGTATCCTCTGGTGTAAAGCAGTACAGACAGGCTGGGTTGGTAAATTGTGTGCAATTGAATGATGTCACATTTTATAAGTCCTAGTTGTCCAGTAAAAGAGCGGACCTCATACAATGGTTAAATCATTTGTTGGAGAATCTCTAGAAGATGTTGGTGAGATGAAATGGCACGATGGTATGCTGTGTGGAAATGTTGAACTAGTAGGAAGGGCAATGGATGGAGATCAGTGAACCCAAGCTGCACAAGATTCGAATGGGTGTTGTCTCTCTCTCTGTGAAAAGAAAACATATTCATAGTTTGCACTATACGAGCTGTAAAATGCTTCAAATACGTCATCATGAAGCAGGTCAGTTATCCAATTTCCCCCTTACCCTTTACCTTATTTTGGAACCATGGCTTAATCTAATCCTTAATGTATTTTAGTGATACAAGTTAAGATACACTGCTTACAGTTTTTGTATGTGCTTGTGATTGTGAGCATAGGGACTGATGGTGCACTATACTGAAAAAAAAATCTTCCACGTTCTAATCCTTGTGTCCCTTGTGTAAATTTTTCTCTTGGTATATGTCAAATATATGTCAAAAACTCTTTATTTTTGGGGTGATCAGGTTACTCTGATTTAAATTATTTTGAATATGATATGATGAAACAATGTTGTAATGATCTCTCTTTTCATCCTGCCGCTCTGCTGTCACAGTGATACAGTCAGTCATACAGAAACCAGCTGTCTCATTTATATTTCATTTCAGAAATCCGATTACTTAAGAAAGCTAACAGTAACCCGGTTACTTAAGAGTTTGTAAATGTACTGAATTACTCATTGTTTTAAAGTGGTACTCCAGTGATTTAGAATTGCACCTCCATAAAGTTGGGGGCATTGCCAGCGACAGTAAAAAAAAAAAAAATTCAAAAATTGGAGCAGCAGAGGCAAAGATATCCTGACAGCTCCAAAAACACAAACTCCCATAATGCAACTTGATAGCATCTTTGGTTTGACCCTCCCTGATAACAGAACCAATCACAATGTTACAATAACCTCTGGGCAGAAAACCCATGCGTCACGTACATATAATTTAATGGTGCAGAGCAAGCAGGGGCCAAGAACAACTGAGATATACTCTCAACTGAGAAAAAATGGTTAAGTCTTATTGTGTATGGGGGTGCCGGGTAACGACAAAAGAGTGGAGAAGGGTTCAGGTTATTCAGTGTGTGTGACTATGTGTGTGTGTAACTTGTCCCACAGTGAGTTAAGTCCACTCGGTAAAGTGTCTGTTTTGTTTTCCCCACAACCCCAAATTACTTCAGTTCAATCCAGTTTCACAAACATAAAAGAAAAACTCAAAAGTTCGCTCCTGGTTTTACTGTTGATCCCCACAAAACAAAACAAAGCAAAGGCGCAAGCAAAGTAACACAGTACATAAAATAAGCCCAGTAGAAATGTCAGATAGGACTACCACATTTAACTATATATCTTTCAATGACAACAGAAATAAACAAGTTTCAATTCACAACAACCGCCAGTTGTCTACTTGGAAGCGACTGTTCTTGTTAGCATGGCGTTACGGTGATAACTCTTAATCTTATGTTAAAATTTATATATAACAACCATCCGTAGCTACAGTACCTTGTGAGGCTCTCTGTGTATAATATTACCTAACATGGTTTTAAACATTATAAAACATGAAAATTTAGTTCACTATAATGTTTTCATAATAATATAATAATTCCATTGATTTACAAAATTGCTCTTTCACCGTTTTTTTTACATTAGTAAGTACTAGGGGTGTGCCTGAATACAAATACGTTATTTGGCAAAGCACAAATAGTGTTTTTTTTATGAATATTTGCTTCATACAAATATTTTTAAAATGATTTGTTTTCCAGAAAAAAAACCAAACATGTCAAATACCAGCGTGCAGGTCGATTACATCGCTATCTCAGGCTCTGTCCTGGGCTCCGCTGTGACGTCTATCAGCAGGTCTCAACGAGGGGAGTCACATCCACCTGCTACATGACGCACATTTGTGAGTTGGGGGTGTTTCCCAGAGATAAAGCTGAGATACTGACACTAGTGCTCTCAAGGGTCCCTCCATAACCTGTTGTTCCCCTTCTCCTTTCCACAAAGTTAGGTTGTAAAAAAATAGGCAATAAATGAAAAGTGCAAAGCAAGAATTGCCTTTGAAGTTCTTCCCTACATGTTACACACTGTGCTGTCTCTGTGTTATGGGTGTATAAATAGGTAGAGGTCTGTCTGCAATAAGGCGATGAGTTGAGTAATCAGCGCAGTTGTCTATGATCTGGGAGAGCAGTTCAAGACCCGGTGTGGGGACCTCCTTCATAAGATAGTTTATTCATGAACACTTATTGAAACAATTTAATTTTCTAAGTTGAAAAGCATAATAAAAACAAAAACAGGATTTTTAAGCCTCTCTCCACTTTTATTCAAATACAAATATAAATACACATAATTTAACTGCCTTAGCAAATACAGATACAAATACAAATACTGGGCTATCTGCACATCCCTAGTAAGTACACACTCAGATGATACTCAGCCAGCAGTGAAGCGGTTCAGACTGTCTGTTCAGTAAAACAATCTGCTCAGTTCCAGCATGTATGGTGGTGTACAATTGCAAACGGAAACTGAATTACACACTACTTCACTGTCTGACTGAATTAGAGTCTTAAAACCTGATATTCTCCTTAATGTTACATTACATTGCTAGAAAGTTTACATATGCATCTAACAATTATTTTTGATTAATTAAATCATCGTTTGGTCTATAAAACCATAGAAAATCACAGTGGCGTCATCTTGCTTGGTCTGATCAGCGATCCAAAACCCAAAGATATCCAACTTACTGTAATATAATACAAGAAAAAGCAGCAAATACTCACACTGAGTACCTGGAACTGTCATATGTTTGGTGTTTTTGCTGGAAAAATTACAATTAACTGATTATCAGAATAGTTGCTGATTAATTTTGTATCGATGAACTAATCGATTAATCAACTAATCATTGCAGCTCTAAAAGTTGCAAAACTGTAATAATAAAAAACACAGTAATGTCAAATATTCTGTTCCACTCTGTGACATAGCTTGATTTAAACTTTAAAGCACAGGATGTCATTATAAATGGAAACATGCCTTGTACAACAGCCTGACATATTCAGTATGTCTGGACAAAGCTTGGCTGAGTAACACATGTTCATAATGATGGGTGTGGCTGGATAGAAAATGTTCAAGGAGCCATGATTCAGACAATGACTAAGTGATTGAAGTACTCTTGGTATTAAAATAATAATTGGAGTTTGTGACTCAGTGAGTGACATGGACGTCTTGCTGGAGAGGCATGAGGAATGCCTTCTTGTATGACACCACGTTCATAAAGTTTTTGATTTGAATGTGTCTGGAAATTAGATCAGTCACAGTCAACCATTACTTTTCTGTTCCACTGGCCTACACCCACTTTATCTCCTGAAACCTTCGGACTAAAAAGCAGTAAAGGAGCATAAACCTGCAGTGTCTTCCTGTGTCATCACTGTTGTCTTTAGCCACTTTCATGGGCCTGGACTTTGCCTGTAGCATCCTGAATGGAGGGGCTGTATTGAATGTGAGCTTTGGTCCAGTGTATTTAGAAAATCACCCTCTTGGAGTTCATCTTAAAGAGTTTTGCCTCACAGTAGGCTGCTGCTGCAGAGAGGTGTGACGAGAGCTCTCGTCCGGAAATCACATTATCTGCTTTACACAACAACACAGCAGTTGACACCAGCCTCTGCCAAGAGCTGAGTGGATTCTGATTTGCACCCCCTACCCCCTCTTCTCCAACCGGAGGTCTGTCCACCTATTCAGACCCCGCTCACGTGGCTAATGAGCATGAAGGGTTAATGTTTCCCAGTCCATGGGAACTGCTGAGGCTTTAAGTTGGCCTTTCTTTACACTGACTGAACCGCAAAGTCAAAATGACCAGCGTTGCAGAATTAAATGCATTTGGAGGGCTGTAAACAACTGGCTGTGAAGTTCATTTGCTAAGCCAAGACGTCAGGATCCATACATCAAGATCACCACTTGTTTAACAGAGGCTCTTTGTGGGGGGAAAACACTGAATTCAAGCAATAACTGACATTAGCCACCATTCACTTAGGTATGCAGTGTGGAATACAATAGGACATGATAGGATCTGTGCTACAGAGAAACACATAGAGACCAAAACTACAGTGTTTACTTGAAGTGTTCTCAGATTCTGATTTAAATGTGCATATTACCCAAATGCCCTTCAACATATTCTTTCCAGAGAAGAAGAAAACTGATAGCAGGCTGACCTCCATGTTCAGTTTGTAATTCACCATGTTGCTTTTAAATTAAGCCATGTCATGTTAAAAGTAATGTGGTATTGTGCATGTTTTGAGTTATTTGTATTTTGCTCCGTAATACATTTAAATTTTGTACTTAAATTTTGTGTGAATGAATCTTAAATCCAGGTACTTACTAACCAAAATTTTGGACACCATCCAGAAGTGGGATACATACCCAAAAAAGGTAACTGATCTATAAAGGACTCAGGGACATTCACAACTAACTTGTGATGTGTGGTCAATCCAGATGGCCCCAAATAGAGAGGGATCATTGGCAGCAGCATGATGTGCAGCATGCTGTTTTTCCTGCAACTCACAGTTACGACTATCTGTATTGAGTCTAAAAAGTACAGACCTGAGACCTACAGCAATACAATGGGATGCTCCCCAACCCAATTAAATGTGAGTATGCGATTACTTAAATTGAGCTGTGTAAACTATAATCTTTAAAGGGTGCAGTACGGAGTTCTACTTCTCTGTTGATCCTTGAAAATCTCTGAGCATGATCTGACCAGCTCCAATCTAACAGGATTCATAAGGTGATCATGACCACAGACACAAAGACCATTTTTGGACAAGCTGAGGTCTTCGAGAGCACCCCGAGTGTGACAAATGACCGTGCTTTTTCAGAGGACCTATAGCTCCTGTTAGCAACTCCCCTTGCCTTAAAGATATACCATTATAGGCAGTGGGAGACAGATTTTTCTATGCTTGGAATCTGAGTTGTCTGGTGCTTGGTGTTTTTAGGGGGTCAGGCCTTACATGATGATATGTTATTCTGACAAATGGAAGTTGGTTGCATGGTGTACATGTGAAGTTTCAAAGACTGTCCCATACTGTACCTGCTAAGTCTCATGTTCAATCCCGCCAACATACACCTTATGTATATGTTTAGTAAAATGAATAAAGTTTAATGCAATGTAGGTTTAGCTGTGGAATGGACAACACATCAGTGTTAGAAGAGAAGTCAACAGAGAGACAGACAAGACTACATGAAAAGAGGAAAGACAGATAATTATGCTCCAAAATGCAAAGGAGTATTAAAAAAACACTAATATACAGCATTACAGGGGAAAATCTGTACAACAGGTACAATCAGGTAAAGATGAATATAAATACAGGATAAAAACCAGGTGCAATTTAGGCACACTTTTATTTACACTTAACTATATATATGCAATTCCATTAGCCAGAGTACAAATCACATTATAGTTCTCTTGGTTTTCCCCAAGGCTGGATTACCAACCAGGCAAAGAGGGCAACTGCCCAGGGGCTCCAGAGGCCCAGGTTTACTCCATATACATAATTTAATTAATTGCAAATTTGCACCACTGAAGTACAAAATCAACTATGACAGGTCCTCTATCCTCCATCTTGTGGCCCTGGTCTGAAATGTATAACTAACAACTTTTATGATGTCTAAAAACAACTTGATCTACTTTATATATTTTGTTGAGTTTTGTACCTATATTATTTCAAATGCTTCCAACAATGTTCAAGCTCAGAGAAATCCATAATTTTAATCAAGGTGACCCATTTCATTTGGTCGCCTGTCAATGGCGTCATATCATCTTTGTGCACATGTCAGCATTGTGGTTGTCATCAGGAGCTGTCATAAACTGACTTTTTATCCAGTTTTAAGCCACATTTTTATGATACACTTTTTAGATCTTGGTTGCTTTTAACTATATCTTTTCACCAAATGAAGGATTTTAGTCATTGGACATCTAGATCTTAAGTTATCAGAGAAACAAGCTGAGCAAACGATAGCAGCAGCTTGGCTCGCAGCCCCTCTGGAAATCCTCTGTCCGCTGAACAGCACCAGAGAAACACTGATTTTTAACATGAAACTGTTTTATTCAGTATTTTTTAATCAGCTTGTTGTGTGCAGAACTCCATTCAAAAATGTTAAGATTTAATATTGCTGTCCTTCTCTGAAAGCAGACTGCTCACATAAAATATGATAAAACCTGACAGTTTGACTGACAGAGTGACTCATATATGTGTGAATGTGACAGTTTAACAACCAAAGTGGTGGCATTTAAATTATAATAAGATCCATAATAACGTATTGTTTATAATGAAGACAACAGCTCCTGAGATCCCATGCTATTTCACATCATCAAACTCCTTCTTTTGTTATTGTTTTGATTGAGAGACCCCTAGTAGCAGAAAATTGCTTAACTTAAACCTGCATTCTCTCAAATGACCAGCAGTGGGCGACTCCATTGGCTCCAAAAAGAAGTTAAATTGTATAGAAGTCTTAGGCCCAGTCCCAACCATTCACCACAGAAAGCTAACGTTATGCTAGCAAGATTCATTGCGTATGGTTGACAAACAGTAAATATAATTTGCAAATTTTTTGTCACTAGTTGATAATGGTAGCGAGCAAACTCGAACATGAAATATATCGTACTATAGTACTATAATGTTATAATCATGTTCTAACATTCTAGGGACTCTGGAGCAAACCAGGCAACTAAGTACAGAGCAGAACAGGAGTAATTTATGAAGAAGTGTGGGAGAAGAGCTCTTCCCAGGGAAGCCCCCTATCCCACCACCCCATACCCTAAACAAAAGACAAAGAAAACCAATCCAGTACTGGATTTCTTCATTCAGGAGTCTGAGAAAGAGCAGAAGCATCATGAAGAGAGCGAGGCCAAAACGGAACGTTTCTTGGGCCGATAATTTTTCTCAAAGTGTTTTTTAACTATTTACAGGTTATGAGTTCAAGCAGATGTACATGACTTGAGAGCAGTCTGTCCTTTGTGGCATTCCCTGACTTCTTGGCTTGTGCAAGGGGCTCACTTGGAGTGTCCAAACAGGAATGGCCACTATCAGTAGAAAGGAGCCTGTGGGAGGATAATGTCCAGCAATGTAAAACGGTTTGGCTTTTTTTAATTCATGTGTCATGGACCGACCCTGTGTAACCAACAAATATGTCGAGGAACCTTCATTTTGGTCTTGTTCTCTCTGTAGGAGTCTCTGCAGAACCTGCATTACCTGTCTACACCCATCTACTATTCCCACAACAGTTCCGCCTGGCGTAACCCCAGATTCACAGAGTATAGGCATAGTCGTCACTATTTCAGTGTTTTTTTCAGTTCAAGAAAGTAACATTTTGGTCACCAAAAAGAGTCTGTTCAGTCTGTTTTTACTTTAAGTACATTTTGTTTTAATGGTTTTAAGCCTGTTTTTCCCCAGTGACAATCACAGTTAACCATAGACTATGAATGCACCATGCTAACCAAAGCAAGCAGCTAATGTTAGGATTAGTTCCACCCTCTCTTCCAAATATGGTCACTTATGGCTCCAAAGCTCCAAGATGGCAACAGTCAAAATGCCATCTCAAGGCTTTAAAATGGGAGTCCACAAACCAATGGGTGGCATCATGGTGGCTAAGTCGATTGTTTTTTAGTCTATGGTTTAAAGATGGGCCCTGTCTCAAAATCTAGTTTTAAGACTGAACTGTTTAAGTCTATATTGTGCTCAGTTGTTGTACAGTTTTGTTTCATCAAACCATACTAAGGCAAGGTAGTATTATTCTTTCATAGGAGAACTGTATAGCTGTAGCAGTTCTTTATCAATATGACTGTTCAGTATGTAAAATGTCAGAAAACAGTGAAAAATGCGAGTCATCATTCCCGAAAGTCCAAGTTAATAAATTCAAATTACTTTTGACAGACCAACAGTCAAAAACACGAGTTAACTATCAGTGAAAGTGGAGAAAGCTAGTTCCAGCTAAAGCACCAGCAATAGCATGTAAAGGCGCCAGTATGCTTCAAAAGCAGTGCATGTTGGATTTCATACAACCTAGTATGACCCTTTGTTTACGCCTTTTGTAAACATTACGAGTTGAAATTTGAGGAGTAAAGATTACATATGCCCCTTGGACAGACGGATGCATTTAGACCTTTTCAATATCAGTTTAAAATGTGATGAGCAATCCACATTAAACTTTGCTTTTTTGATATTGGATAGCTTGCAAATCCACATATTCAAATGTGCACAGGGGTTTTTCAAAAACATCAATTTTTTTATATATTTAAATCTTTTTCTTCTCCATGTCAAGAAGTTGCCTCCTGACAGGAGTTAGATCCACCAATCAGCTTGTTTGATTCGTTCATCCACACGAGATGTTGTTGAGAGATGGAGGTGTGTACATTGGCTCCTCTGTGACCTACAGGTACTTTGCTGTGAACATCTCTGTGATCCTCACAGAGATGTTCACCTGTATCTTTAAAGAAATACAATTCCAGTTTCAGTGTAAATGGGATCAAAGGTCTCACAGCTAATGGTGACTAGTGTTAACTCTGTCATTTTGTGGTAGAATAGCCATAGGATTCAGGAGATTAAGTGAGTTTGATGTTTCACCTGAACTTCTTGGGGATTTGTTGTGATTTATCTCTTTGTTTATTAGAACCTTACATGATACAGTGGGGCTTATAGCCAGGGCTTCAAAGTCAACACAAACATCTTTAGCTGATTTTACTGGCGCCTGTCTACTGTCTGCATATCTAAATCTTGGCTCAGGTCACACAGGACTCCTTCCTCTGGTGGAAGAGAGCCTGTGGTCTAAAATCAATAAATCTAAAGGATCAGGATTGTGAATGTGGGGTTAAGAGTGAAGACTTCATCCTCTAGAATTTATTGTTGGTATTGCGTCCCGCACCAATCCTGTTTTAAAGTGAAAGATTGAGAGCCTTCAACTGGAGATGAGATACTGTAATATACACTCAAGCCACAGCCACGTCATTTCAGCAGTGACTGTTTTTAATTATGTGTTATTCGCAGTCAACAGCACATCAAAATGATCTGAAATCTTCAGCCTTAATGATCTTAAAAAACTTTGAAAATTGTGCAGTTGAGCATGAGACCAGGAACAAGACAAAATGGTACATGAAGTACTTGAAAAAAATGGATGTCTCGAATTGTATTTATTTTTATTACATTATAAATCTTTAAAATTTCTGTCTGCTCTCAATAACACTATACGTAACACTGATCACACATTTAAGTCCTTTTTCAGTTTATTTTTGATCTTTGCTCTGCTACTCAGAACTGTTACTTTGATTTGAAATTTTGATTTAATGTCCTAAACCCTTAATTTAAGTCTGGTTATAAACTCTTGCTGGTATTTGCAAAGCAGGAGTTTTACTGTAATGGCTTTTTTCCTGTGGAGCTCCACAGGGTTCAATCATTGGGTCATCATTATTGTTCTTACATGCTACTGCTTCTGCCACATTATACACAGACCAACCCGAGATGTACAAATCAATCTAATGATAATGGATTAAATAATAATTGTGGAACTATGACACTTTGTACAGCTGCAACACAATTTAAAAGAAATCTTTGCCTTTTATTTTCACTTCAGTTCAGTTCTTGTAGCTTGAGCCTTCGGTTTTATAAGTTGTAACATTGTACTCCATTAAGTAACTGCTGAGATGCGAATGCAGCATCATCACTAAAAATAAGACCTACTGGCAATAAAACATCAGCAGTTAGCAGACCACACAGGTTGAAAAGTACCATAGTTGAGCACACTCATAGTTTTTTTGTGCAATGGTGGATTATTAGTAACACTAATGGTGTGCTCATTTTCAGATTTAGCTCAAAATAATGGCAATATCGGCCTGTCCCAAACTCAACAATTACTTGGTGCGTATAGTCTCATCATAAGTGACAGAACCAATAGCCGGAGCTACAAACGTAAAACATAAGTTGTAATAAACCACATTTTTCCTTAAAAGATAGACTTTTGTTGATGTGTACATACAAACATCCAGAGTATTATTGAAAGACTGCAAAAGCTCAGTTTTCTCCGTCTTTGTAAAATGTATGAGTCACTGTAGAGCTGGTATGACTGGTACAGTCAGTGAAACAACAGGGAAGGAAGAATCTACCAGAGAGATGAATGGAGTCAAATACAGAGACATCAATGAAGAAAATCTGTCCCAGAAAGAATCTCTGAACGTCTTTTTGTCTCTCAGCCACAGCTAAGACACCAATTCTGTCAGAAACCTGCAGATTACAGTTCACTGACGCACCCTGAATTTGAGACAATCTGCAAAAAAGAAGCCACCCAAATCCAGGTTGAAGGCAGCAGAGTCATAACCAAAAGGATGTAATAATCACTGCCAGTGGTGCCTATATAAAGTACTGATTGAACAAAGTATATAGAGATATATTCAGTGTCTGTTTTTATTTTTATTTTTTTTCACATTTTCAGCTTATCCATAAATTTGATCAGAAACTTTGCTAAAGTAAGTGTACTTAGATAGTTTAGTTGTCTAAATGACTGGTTTAAAATAAAAAATTTAAAAAAACTCTTAGCTTGCATATGTTTTAGCCTCCACTGCACACATACTTCAAACATCTAACTCCATCTTATAAAAACTGCATAACACAGCTGTCAGTATATCTCAGTTTGCTGTAACAGAGATCTGCCTTCATGATAACCTAAAGAGACATTAGTCCCGCTGTATCCTTTTACTCTCACTTCTTCCTCCTTTTTGCTCCCCACAAAGAAAAAAAAACCTTAATGAGGACTAAATTGGGGTTTTTCCAGGGCCTACATAGATTTAAGTTGCCATGGAGACTTTGCAAAATAAGGGCCGGGCTTAGTTAACTGCTCTCCTAATGTTTCAGCAATCATCTTGGCTGTAATGAAAAGCAGCACGCTAAAGAAAAAAATCACGACAGTGTCACCAGCTCTTTACAGTCTGTTCCTCTCCGTTTTATAGTTTTCATGCCTATAATAATAGTTTTACAAATCTGTTTGCACTCTTTAAATGTTGTGAATATCGTGTGTATACTGCATAAAACATCTCAAAACTTTTTACAAGCTTTCCAAAATAGTTTATTCATGAGTGTGTTCAGAGATGCTACGCTTGATCCCAGTTGGTTAGCAAAGGTCAAGTTGATGAAAAAGTGAGAGCAACACCTTTGGGATCCAGCCTGCTGTCCTGCTGAAGACATCAACAATGGGTGATTCACTCTCCCCACTTAGACTTTGCACATTTTAAACGCTTGCTTGCTCTCGCACAACAAAAACGCCTTTTGTTATCCGAAGGAGATGGAACTGATGGATGGCAGGAATCCGCTAAAGATGCCAATAGGCTTTGATCCCACAGAGCGGCCTCTGCTCCGCTTTGGCCATCAGCCATGGCGCGTTCAAACTGTGAGCTGGACTTGGTTTAGTGAGATAGAAAAGAGGGAGAAATTATCAAAAAGTTTAGGGAGGAAAAAAGTAGCGAGAAGCAGAATGATAGCTGCTCCTCAGCTGTAATAACGCTGACTGGTGCTATCCTGTAAAGGCGTGGAGTGAGACAGCATGGTTTTAATCGCAACACGCTGTGTTTGCTTAACAAGTTTACACTAGAGCGCTTCACCTCAGCCTGCACTGATGAGCCTCTCTGAGGGGAGGCAACGTTTCAGAGGATGGTCTCACAGCGAGTCAGTGAGGCAGAGAAGCAGCAATCTGGAGGACATCTAACACACTCTCACACAGACAAAAACACTGACTTAAAGAAATGAAATCTCTCCTTTTTTCTGTTGAGTGCACTTCCATGATGTCTGGCAGCTTAATTACCTGTGCTGTGGTGTCTAACCAACCTGTTCCGTCCCATTTGTCCAATCTACCAGGATTAGTTCACAGATGTCTTTTGCTGTTATAACAGACCAGGTTTGAACCTCAGTTATCTCCAGGTCAAACATTTTCATCTGAAGCTACATCCTGGCCACGGATTTAGGCCAATGCTATGGTTATTATCAATCATATTTATAGTGACTTCCTTTTCTCTGCTTTGCCAAAAACTGAGAACATTTTATTATGAATCACTGGTTTTGATCACTCAGCAGAGCTCCTCTGTCTAAAACACAGGGTTGAGTTGTATTACATAATGCTTTTTTTTTCACATACAGGAAACGTGCACATACATTATATTCATGCTCATAACATTGAACTACAGTGTGTGTGTGTGTGATTGCATTTTAACAACACGGTGGAGCGAGGAAAACATGCGGTCAAGCCTGCATACGCACAAGCAGTAAAAGGTGCTTTTATGACGGGTGTTCCCATGCTATCCACAGAGTCTGTTTTCAATGTGACAACATTGGATCAAAGAGCACCACACTAAAACATATGAAATCACTAGAGTCCGATGCCGGTGACATGATCTTTTCAGTTTGACAAGGTATCAGGTGTCATGTTGGAGAGAGAGACAGAGTGATGTAACCAGCACAACAGAAGACTTTCATAGAGTAGATCTACACAGACCATTAATCACTGACGTCTTCAAAGCAGTCTCATGCCACACACTGGACTGCTTAGTTCAACCGGGATGGGAACTAAGCAGGATCCAAAGTAAAACCATATACAGCAACTTTGCCCAAGGCAGATGCAGCCTTTTCTTTAATCTGTTCTTTTCTGTTATTATTTTTAAACAAAATTTTTGTGCAAATTTTAGCCAAGTAAATTGTAAAACAGTGTGTGTTTCCATCAACTACATTTAAGTCATATATTATTTATAGGACATATCAAGATTTCAATCATTTTTAATCTTATGAATCACAAGTAACTCTGATACATTATGGCATTTTATTGCTGCTTCTCATCAAAAATAGGGGAAATATTATGGTATTTTCTAATGATACTTTGCCTCTTTATTTATATGTTATATTTATAGTGTTTGTATCAGCTATGCCTATCTGGACTTGTGCTGGGGATATGACAGTTATGTATGATCCTAACAACCCTGCTCTTTTAATTTCTTTAGATTTCTGTTTGGAGTGGATGCTTCTAATGGTAACAAAATGTCAAGATATATTCAAAGATCTGTCGTCATCAGTCTTTATTGCATCTTCCAAAACATTTTTTGCTATTTCAGATTTTTCCCTCTGAAGGTCTAACATTTCCACTTAGGTTTTTTATCCACCAATTTAAAACATGAAACAGCTGGATGGAAATGTGTTGTTTTTAAGGGGGCACAGTATCACAATGCATATATTAATATTCACATCAAACAAAGTTGTTACCAGTAATTATCTGCTTTGGCTTCTATGTTTATGATTAAACCGCTGCCTATCAGAAACGTTAGCTGGTTAGCTAAAAAAAAAAGTACTGTTGATTATTTTAAAGTTAAGTAAAGAAAGCTCACAAACATGTAACTAGTATTTTTACTTATTCTATTTAGCTCTTGACTCTGCAAAAAAAAATTCCTTATGTTCATCCCATTTTGTAGGACACTTTTCAGTGCAGCTAATCTGTTTTGACAAAACAGTAATGTAGTATTAATAATAGCAAAGGACAACAAGCTAACACAAATGTTAATTACTTGTGGGTTATAGTTAAAACCACTGACGTTAAAGACACTTTAAACAGGGAAATTCTGAAGCTCTTGTAATTAACAAATTCATTCAAGTTATCGTTTTGCAGCATTAGTTGAGGTTGGCACTGGGGTTAATACAATTCGCAACTATTTTATACGACTCCAACAGCTGCCGCAGCTGAGCAGCTCTAACAGCTCTGCTGGTGTTCATTTTTATCCCACCCACATTCCGTAAAGACCCGCCCTACTCTGCTTCTGATTGACTATTAGACTACCACCAATCACAAAAAGCCTGGAAGGCAATGAGTACTAGCCAGTCAAAGGCAGAGTAGGGCGGGTCTGGATAGGAGAAAAATAACGCGCTATGCTGCTACGACATAATGCTCTGCCGCTGGAATGAACCAAATAGTCTAAAGAGAAAGGGGGAGACTGTTTGTAGCAGGCAGAGTTATATACAAATAAAAACATACAGAAAAGCAACTTTTGTTTATATACTATATTATTAAGGCTTATTAAAAACACTTATTGTGAAAATAGAATTTCACATTTTCTAAAGTCATCCAATCTCAAATACTTCAGAGGGCACAACACCTCTGCTGTTACTAATCTCAGTAATGCTCCATTACTGTTATGGGGAAATGGCATGTTTGCCATCTTTGCTATGCTCTAATGAATCAACTCACCAAGCATTGGTGGGGATGCAGGTGACACAGGACTGGCAGTATCTCACCACCAAGATTATGGTACCAATAAAAATTCAGTGCTGCTCTGCACAAAGTCATGTAAATTGTTTGAAAGCATAGTATTGCTTATTAACACAATGTTTTCTAATGAGCAAACTAGTTTGCAAGTGTTGACACACCTATAGCAACACATTATTACAATACATACATAAAACACACAGAGGATGTAAAGTGGGTTTGGGAACTTTGGAGTTCTTGAAAGTAATGTAAAGAGTATTAATTACTTCTGCTATTGTGAAGTAATGAGTAAGTGATTACACTTTTCAAATAACTTACCCAACACTGGTTATTATTAAGTGTAAGGAAATAGCTGAACCAGACTGTCAAAGATGTTACTGCATTTTACATCACCAGTATTTGTGGCAGCATCCCTCTCACTATATTGTACAACCATTTAAGGTCAGGTATGTTTGAAAAAGGAAACCTTCCAAATATAACTTGAACTATGCATATGAAAAGATCATCAGACATTTGTGAGACATTTTGTGTAAAATGTGCTAACACTTTAGGAACATGAAGACCTTGTAATCTGTAAACTGTGCGTGGCCCCAGGCACTGGAACCAATAACGGGGTCTTTCTTTTATGTTGGGTTCCCTTGTTTGAAAGTTCTCTGCTCTTGGGAATCTACACACTATTTTCTTCTACATTGCACATGTGAACTCTGCCAGACTACATCAAGAGACTGTGAGTGTGAGTCTGTGTTCATGTGAGAAAGAAAGAGAGAGAGTGAACCAGCATCTGGATCCACTCCAGTATTATCAACAAATTGCTGATCAAAGCTAAATAATCAAACAGTGACCCTTATGTCATATAAGAACATGTTATTTGGTTGGATGCTCTAAGCAGACGTAGTAGATGAAGCATTTTAAAGGGAAAGCTTAGGCACACTGAAGCAAAGCTTAACATCAAATGTGTCTTATGGAGATGTGATGCAGTGGCTTTGTAGCTACATTCTACACTATTTACTCAAGGAGTCAGGGATTTGTGGTCAGGGATTATGGCATACCACAAAGACAACTTCTGAAGCACCAGTGAACACAGGAGCATGTAGTTGTGGCTCAACAACCAACAGTTGTGGGTCCAGTGATGGAAACCAACCCTGTGACTGCACCAGGACTCACCTTTCATATGCTGGCAGAGCTGCTGTGGCTGAAGAAGGCATTTATACACCATTCGCTTGATTTTCCCCATTGATTTTGATTTTATATTTAAAGCTGTATTATTGATTTTGTTGTTGTTGTCTCCTTGAGAGCAATAAATAAATAAATTTAATAACAAAAAGAACCAGCTGAATGTCCAATATAAATTACAATACATCAATCTATCCATTGTATATATCTACAACATTGGTCAAAATAGCATTTTGAAGTTGTGTTGACACAAAAGCTATGAACATCTAAGTGCTTTTCTGTAATCAGGATCATCTTAGTGATTCCATGCCCAGGCAGGTCCAGTTTTACAGAAGAACAAGATCTCGCTGCTCTTGTCACCTATTAGCGTACAGGCTGCTACATTTAATGAGGGTGAGTCTTAAGGTGGAATTATGGTTCTCTGGGCTGCATGTAGCTGAACGGGTACAAGGGTCACTCTGAGACACACGTGTGTTTGTTTCTTTTATTCTTGCATGTAGCACGTTTATGTTTGTTTTTGTCTCCGTTTCTGACCCGCCTCCCAACAGCAATTGAATCCAGCAGTCAACTTCCTTGATGTGCAGGTCCACGCTACTTGTTGTTGAGATTTGGAAGGTGTGCATGTTGGCCCCTCAGTGAGGCTCCTCAACCTGTGGGACTATGGGACTATTATTTTTCACATGGTTAATCTTATCATGCGGTGCTTCACAAACAAGCTCACCAATACTGGTCAGTGACTGTACAGCAGGACTGAGTGAACTACAGGACAGTAGAACTTCACCATCACCCAAACCTGTTGAATGACATCACCATGGATCTGCAACAGCAACTTGTACCAGCCACTCAGCAGAGAAGGAAGTGTGGCAGGAGGGGGACATCAGACGTGTTCGGAGAGCCAAAAAACTACCACTGCTGTCTACCCTGCAATCCTCGCTCATTGAAAAACAAGTTGGATGAACTGCATACACGTATATATTTTATGTATATGTGCGCAATTCTATATATATGAATTAAATATATATATTTTAATCCACATACCTCTTTCTATGTAAAAAGGTGACTGGATTTTGTCAACAATCACTTACATTGTAATCAATTTAGAAAGCTATGAACAGAAGGAATGATTACCATAAGATATACTTGTTTCATTGTTCATATGGGCACCTGAATATTGCAATTGCAAACTTGATACATCTCTCAATGAGAAAAACTCAACCTCCAGCTATTTGGTGCACAGGAATTGACTAATTAAAGCACCCGCACTTTTGAATCACTGTGTGCACAAGTTTGTTCCTTTAATTATTTTCATGAGGACCAACCACTCCTGTCTTGTGACAGAATAATAAAAACGACATGGCACAAAGGCAGACAGATGGAGTTGAACTGTGGTTTGCAACAATAAAAAATAAAATCCAACAAGTGCCTTTGATTGCAGCAGAGACCTATGCAAGACTGAGTCACAGCAGGCACAAGACCAAAACAAGTCCAACAAAGGAGAACTCAAAAAGCAGTTACACCTTTTCCCTGTCGGTCCACAGAAGTTTATAGCAACCACAAGCAGCAGAAATCTTCACATATGACTCTTCTTTTCTTTTTATCAACTCTGGATGAGCTTAACGCCATTGCATTCCATAGGATCTTTCAGATCACCATCTTCCTCCTAGATCTTTCATACAGACTGGTGATGTAGACTGAGTAGCACTAAAGGATGAAGTCATGGCTGTCAACCTAAAACTCCTCACACTCCTCAAAGGCCTACATACAAACCTCAGCACAATGTATCACGATGCAACTGTCTGTTCTCTGAGCTGTATTTGCTCTAATTGGCAATGAAAGGAGGTCGTGAGCCGCCCCCACTTTTCACTGACTCTGTCAGGTTGTCAAAAAGTCTGCTGTCCAATATTAACATTCAACCACAACATCCTCGCTGAGGCCTGGCATTCAGAATTACCCAATACTTGTGCTATTAAACATGGGGGAGTCGGGGCGGGTTGTGTGTGTGTGTGTGTGTGTGTGTGTGTGTGTGTGTGTGTGTGTGTGTGTGTGAGAGAGAGAGAGAGAGAGAGAGAAAGAGAATGGTGCCCGAGAATGCACGTCTGTCTACATGCATGTGGGAAATCTCAGGTTACCCCCTCATCATTCCACCGCATTCTGTAATACATCACTGTCACGGTGAATGTAGCTTCGTTCCAAATAGTTTAGTCTGACAGGACCCACTTGAACATGATAGCATGGTCTTGTGTACAGTGCTGAACCAATGTTCATGCTAAAAGCTGCATTGTTGAAATAAATGGAGGACATGTTATCAGTTTGTTAGGTAAGGCTGTTTGTTCATTATTTGGTTTAAAGTTAGAAATCCTACACGTTACAATGAATCATATCGTTCAAACCTAGATAGATAACTTTATAAACAGACATACAGTGTTCAACTGTGGCCAAGAATTACCGTGTTTTAGATTAGCAGCTGTTGCATATTTTCATAACCAAAACAAACTTGCGTACAGCATATTATGCAATAGGTCTTCCAATCTTAATGAATTATAACCACAGAGGCTGCAATTGTACAAACTGTAGAAATGTGGTATTAGAGGGGGCTTTTCCAGTTTGCTTGCCCTGTCAACGCTTTCGCAGTGAACCTGATTCTCTCCAAGGATCCCACTCAGGATCAGAATTGTCCGGACAATGGATCTTTGTCTTTCCTGATTTTTTTTACTTCGAGCAATTCCTGTTGCAGTCCTTCTCTGGAGGGCTCATTATTGTGTTGTTGGACTCAACCCACAGCTTGGCCCTTAAACTGTTAAGCACAGTTATGAAGGGACATCAACTAAAATATTATGTTAAGGAATATTTACCTTGGGAAAGTGAATTGATTTATTCGTGGTCAGCTGAAAAGTTGACCACATGTGAACTTGGTTTAATCCATATCCTTAATTTAGGATTTGAGAGAGCTCATTTAGGATAACAGTTTACCCATGTCCCAAGTTCACACTTACATCAGGCATCCAAAGTCATTAATGTGTTATTGAGATACATTTCTTCTTTGTAATGTTTGTCATGCAATCAAAAAACATTCACTAATGAGGATGTAATTGAAGCCTTGCATTGATTTATTAGCTTCTCTGTGGTCCTCATCATTGGGTTATGGGAATCAACACATCATTCTTGACCCTTATGGTCATAGTTGAAATTAATTAATTATGATTTTTTTAATAATTTCTGCTGAACTGAAAAGTATATAGGTTATCTGAAAAAATCTATATCCTAGCAACTGCCTTATGGTGTGTTCAGATTGACCGTGAGGCGAATTTTAGGTGGTGCAAACTGCTCACTAAAGCCTTTCCTGACAGGGATTGTCCAATCATAGTTTAGCAATTCTAACTAGCCACAGCAGGCCTGTCAAGATTTGTATTTCTACACATAGTGAAGCAGTGTGAAGGGGGCTGTAATAAGAGACATACTCTGTATATAAAGAGTTAGAATGGTGGTTTTTTATTTTTCCTCTCCAAACCCAAATATACAAGAGCAAAAGTGTAAGGAATGTATTAATCTGCGTGTTTGTCCACTTTAAGGTAAGCTACAAGCGTTAGCATTCCTGGCTAACTAGCATGCCACCTACAGTAGTAACCTAGTGTTACTTGGGCCCAGCAGCATTTCAGACTACAGTACATTATTTTGTGAGGTTACAAGTTATGTTAAAAAAAACCCTTTCACGACCAGCACATCAACTGTGTTTGTCATGCCGTTTAAATGAAGCATTACAAGTTCATTAATAAACTGAAATCTGGAGATGATTTAATAGCACTGAAGTTGAGGCTTCATGCAGAGAAGTGCAAACTCAGGTACACGCTGCATTTTGGGAAGAGCCCTCCAGCGCAAAGTCTGTGCATCTGTTGGTAAAGGTCATACATATATTACCAAGGAAGTTAATAAGTTACAGGTGATGCTTGACATTCAAAGACAACCTCCTACCCTGTCCTGTTAGCCAGACATTTCTGGGAAACTTGTTTGACTACATATTGTGTGCGGACATTAGTGCAAAGATGTAACTTTTGAAGGATGTTTTCCTGGATGGAGAAGGAATGAGGCATTGCCAAAAGATGAAACCCTGAATATGGAAAGTCATACATATGAGTTTTTGAAAACAGATGCCAATATTTTTTATACTTAAGCTTCTACAAGCAAGTAGTTTGCACTGATATGAAATATCTTTCAAGCTGACCATTTCAAAATTGGACTGGAGTCAGGATGTGGTTAGCTAAGGTTAGCATAAAGACTAACAACAAGGGGAAACACCTAGCCTTGCTTTGTCCAAAAAGAAAAAACATGCCTACCAACAACTCAACTCACTAATTAAGACTATGTATGTCTTAAGGTTAATCCATACACAAATAGAACGGATTAACGATTAACATGCAGTAGGAAGATTTTTGCACTTTGGACAGAGCCAAGCTAGTTGTTTCCTCTTGCTTCTTTTCTTCATCCTAAGGTAGGTTCACCAGCTTGACTCCAGTTCCCAACTTTAAACACAGACATCAGGGTGGTATCGATCCTCTCATCTCACTCTTGGAAAAAAAAGCAAATAAGCTGTTCAAAATGTCAAATTATTGTTTTAATATATAGACATGTTATTTAATGAACAAAATTCACATTTAATTGAATGTTCAACCTGTTTTTAAGTGGCTGTCGTCATGTAAGAACATCAGACATGAGGAGCTTGGCACTTACTGGGACATATCTGAACAAATCAGGATTAATGCTGTAGCTTTATCAGATTAACCCTAACACAGACAACAGAATTCTGTCTATAAACATCAAAATAACAAAGTTTCCATGTCATTATTATTTGAATTCTCGAATTCATTTTCATTGTTCTTCTTCTTCTTGCTATTACACACCACAGTTGGATTTGGTTTCAATCTTCCATTATCTGCCTCTCATTTATGAGAAGACTAAAGTCTCTTAAACAAACCATTAGAATCAAACTTCCTCTGGTCTTTCTGCAGAAAAGGGAGAGGACAGTGTCTGGAAATAGCTTTTACACCCATATACCAGGCTTAATTCATCTTTGTCTATCATACTGACACAAGGGGAAATAACTATGCCTTAAATGTAGGTTTAATGAAATACAGTGCTGAAATGCAGATAATAAATATGTTTGAAATTGTGCAGCTTTGCCAAATGTACAAAACAATTGAGAATAGCATGAAGTGTTTCATAGGGCTTTCATCCAAAGTACCTCACAGGCCTATGAGTGCATTTCTCTGCAAAATGTGTGCTGACTGTAGAAATGAAACACCCTTTATCATGTGAAAATTGGTGATCTAGCCATTGAGCTATATGAGAATCAAACATAAAGACGGATATTTGAGACCAGCATTTGGAATTCACTTACACATTTACATTAGTGGAATGGTCACAAGTTTGATTTCTCTGAAACAATCAAGACGAGATGAGGATGTAAATAACTCGCCTCATACCCACCTCGTCACTCAGGACAAAAGCCAGACCTGATCCCTTATTTGTTCAGTGTGAAGTACAGCCACAGAAATGCCTGTGCAAATGCCATGCTAAACATCTGGTGCAGCCCACTTTTATGATATCATCCAACAGTTATCCATATTAGTGTAACTCAGTAAAGAGAACACCATTAAAAAATGCAGGCAACCAAATGTGGCCTTGCTCATCAGCAAGGGTTTAAGCACCTTGAATGATCATGGATGGGGTTCACTATTCAGTTGGACATGCAGTAAAATATTATTATCCGAAAACACTTAATTTTATTAGCTGTTTCCACACTTATTCTAAACAGGTATTTAATATGTAGTGTGTCTCTGGCAAAGGACAAAAGTAAATATACTCAAACAAAACTAAAAGTCTACAGCCATGCTACCATAGTCACCATCTTAGTTCAGCCTGTTAACATGCTAACATTTGCTAATTAGCACTGAGCACAATGTACAGCTGAGGCTGACAGGAATGTCATCAGTTTTGCAGGTATTTGGTCAAACCCAAAGACGAATTGGACAAATTTAAATTTTGACCTGATGGTGCTAGATGAAAAGCTCAGGGATCACCATAGTTTCTCCAATTCATTCTGAGGGGGACATGTCTCTTCCAGTTTGATGGCAATCCATCCAAAAGTTGTTGAGACATTTAACTAAAAAACAAAAATGTCAACTTCATGGTGGTATTAGATGAAAAGTCAGGGGATCACTACGACCAGTAGGCTTCATCTTCTGGGGACCACGAATGTTAATATTGATGGCAATCCAGCCAATGGTTGTAGAGATATTTCAGTCTAGACCAAAGGAATGGACCAACCACCCAACACTGCCATCCACACTGCTGATAAAAAGTCAGTAAGTATTCTTGTTGATGTTGTTGACATACACCATTGTCCAATACTGCAATGCACAAAGGAAATGGAGGATCCACTCACAGAAAAACACAAAAAGTTAAAATAACTTGAAAATTGTGGTGTGACAGCTCAGATCTTGGAAAACAAAAGCATGAAATCTTTAAGACATTTTGCTATCTCTCCGAAAAGTATAATTGGCAATACTGACTGATATACGACAAATTCTATCATTTAGTTATATTGTATGTAGGTATAAGTATGTTCATTTTTTTCAATACTTACAGCAAAAACAGTATACTATAGAGATTAGTATATAGTATATACTGTATATAAGTTGTATAGAGGAAGGGAATTGAGACAGCTACTAATTTCTATGGGTTGCTCAATGGTGTTGTGACATACTTTGCAGGTAAGAAGAACTCAGGGAGCAAATTCCAGTGGCAGCTTTATTGGTATAAGCACATCTACAGACCCGACTCATCTTTACATTCACATCAGGGAGAATGGCATCAATTGTACACACATCACTCTTGGGTTGACCGCATTCACTAGTAGGAACCATTAAAAACATTGTGGTCTACACTGTAGAACACAATAATACCATTATTAATGTAGGAACAAGGCTTATGTCCATATGTCTGTTGTCGTGATGAATGGTGGGCAGCATCCGTACGCTCTACAACAGTATCGATGTGATCATATGAGGTCAAAGGTACATAAAACAACATCTGTGTACACTGATCACCATTAGTTCCACTAATGGACTCACTGTATTTACCCAGATCAGCTGTGTTAAGAGGATTTATTAATTTTCTAACAATCAATACTGTAATGGCTAATCTCTAAACAGTCAGTGGCAATCCATTACAGTTTATAGACTAGCAGTCCTATCAAAGAAACAAAAACACAGGCACACATCATCAATCATTATTGACTCTAGATCATTATAGTGTTAAGATGGCCGATCCATTTACATTTCCAGACTGGAATCCCACTTTTACATCACTAGTGGCTAAGTTGGACATCCGTCAGACGGCCTTCATTGACAGCTCCAAGCCTCTAATGCATCAGCTTCATTGACTGTACTGTGGAAATACCTCCATGAAGGCCACTTGGGAGCAGTTTATCAGACTCTCTTGGGCTGTTGTGACATGAGCAAAGAATCAAGTCCTGCTGGAGGAGATCTTGAAAATGCTACTCTAACACTATTATAGTAAATGCCGTCTAAAAGCAGTGAGTGATTACATACAGTAAATGCTTTTAATATAATGTAGTATCTGGAATAATTCTTTTTTTAATGGATGGCCAGTGGAGTTGGTTTTTTTTAGTGCAAGATATGTGATTAACATAAAAACACATATGGCAAAGGAAAGTACAAACACGAGAAGCAACAGAACCAAACAATTTCCCAAACAAAACAACATGAATAAAACAATACTTTTTTTTTTTTAAGGAAATTAAATAAATAAAATTTTGGCTTAATATTAGATGCACGTGTGGTGTGTGTTAATGTCGGTAGGTGTTGTGTGTGTTTGTGTGTAAGGATATAGAGGAGAGAGAGAGAGCAGAAATGACAAAAGAGAAGGGCAAGAGAGAAAAAAGAAAGCCACAGTGCTGCTGGGAGGCATCTCTGTTTGGGTCCCAGGGACGAAGAGGCGCCAGGATTGGTCAAGACAAAATGTTTTTTCCTATTTCTCCCCACTCTTATCCAACCACTTCTTTTTATAGTTTGTTTGCTTGTCTGTCTGTATTCCCTATTCCCGTTTCTCTCCTCCTCCCTTTTCCTTGCTCTTATTGCTCTCTCCTGTTTTAGTCAGTGGAGCAGATTGGTCAGTGGGCTTTTAGTGGGGAAACAATCTTTAATGTCCATGAGTAATGCATCCTCCCATTGTCATATTGTTATGGGTGGTACAGTGCAGGAGTTTGGCCTTTTGAGTTTGTTGCCATGTACATCCAAATATTAGCCAAACACAAAAACCAGAGTTTATATAAGGCAAAGAAAAAGCCAATTTAATCTCTGTCTATAGCAGGCCTCTTGTATCAGCTGAAAGACAGAAACCAGGGGTGTGAGGATGCTATGAGGAGTTGAGATTAAGAAGCGTGGGTGTGACAGGGGTGTCTGACTGCCTCACAGTTTCCAGCTCCATTTATCATTCTCAGATTCCATATGTAGACTGTGTTAGCTGCAGGGAGGAGAGCAGAGGAGGCCCAGCCCTGACAGCCTCTGATGGATCACTTGCATACTTCACAAGATTTCTAATTAAATCTCCTCCAACAGAAAAAGTACAGGTGCCTCTCTCTTATACCTTTTCTTACCGCTACACGTTGTAGTCTGGATCAGTGACAGGTCTGGAAAACTGAAATGTCTGGAAACTGTTCTGACAACAACTTCACCGTAGGATTGCGAGGCCAGATGGAGAAATATGCTACTATTATGAAACTATCTTCTGGCAAACTTCAGTCTCTGGAGAAGCTTGCAATCCCTCCGCTATGAACAGAAGTGTTTGAATTCCCTGCATCATTTTACTCTGAAATATTCTAAATTCACTTGAAGCCGCCTTTGGCCAGGATCAGTAGCAGGTATTTTAGGGTAAATGTAAGCATCACTTGAGCAATTCATACTGTATAACTGGTGCTGAAAATACAGATTTCCAAATACTGACACCAGGCACTTTCATTTATGGTCCAGTCACTTATTTTCTTGCTAGTTTTTTGGATGATGGTTTGAAGTGTCTAGCACTGATTGTATCTGAAGCAGCTAGCAGGCTTTTAGGTGACTTTAGTATGCAGGAATGTTTGGCTATACTGTATGTGTGCATATGTAATCAGGTAATCTTTTTCATCTTTTAAGCAGTGAATAAAGAAAGAGGAGCAAAGTTCAACAACAAGGATTAATTGATTGATTGATTTGGTAAGATATTGCCTTTGGCCTTAACTCAGCCAGTGATAAGACTCTAAAATTGGCCCTCTTCCCTCATTGGCATGCCTTTCCGGGGAATCAAACCATAAATTAGTAATGCAATCCTAGAGATGGAAAATGGTCAATGTATGTATTTGAGCAAAGTCAAGTGAGCAAAATCATTTTTAAAAATACCCAAATGCACTGAATGCCCAACCATCATCCTGGTATCTAAAAGCCGATTAAATTAAGAGGTGAGATGTTGTCCAACCACATCGCAAAAATGTTGATATCTGTTCAGACCTGTCATAGTGAGGGGTGATGAATTGTACAAATGGAAATAATGGTGCAAACTTCTCTCCTCAAAGGTATTTATGGTGCTGGTGTCATTGGTGCACATGAAAAGAAACAGAATTTGTGAGAAGAATGGTAGGCAGAGACCTTAAGAAGAGGTTCAAATACCACAAACTTTCTTACTTCCGAACACCTGGCCCATCACTGTGGGAAGTGGGTGTGTTTGTTCGATTGTTGGTATTGAAAAACACACACAAAAATTATTGCAGTGTTAGAAAGATGTGGAGGGACATGGTTTCAGAAGCTGTTGGACAATAAGGCAAGCACTTCTGACACCTCAAAAAGTCAACTGGGCCTTGCATCAACATCTACCATACTGTTGCACTGACCCCTGTTGTTCTGAGATGCTTTAAACAATTAGTCATGGGCCACATCTGGTATAGGAATTGTAGCAAGTCAGACCGTAAGACCCTTAAGTCAATAGTGAGGAAAGTTGAGAGGATCATCAGGGTCTCTTTTCCTTGCATCCAGGACATCTAGAGAGAGAAATGTTCACAAAAGGCCTCCAGCCTGGTGAAGGACTCCCACTTTTCACACCTCTCGAAGACTGTTTGAACCCCTTGCCATTTGGTAGTACATACCTTAGCAAAGTCCACCACCACCAGAATGAACAACAGCTTCTTCCCCCAGGCCATCTGACTGCCACTCAGCACTCACACAGCTCAGTTAACATAAATGCACACATAGAAACCTTTTCACCTTTCATCATTTTATCGCTACTTTCTATATATTTTGTCTCTGTATATCTTGTCTATATATCTATATACATATGCACTATATTTGAACACAATCAGATATTTTGTTAGACATTTAATCCAACTAGGAGTGGAAGAATCACTAACATTGTTCTTATCCTTTGAATGAGTAATCCCATCCAAACGCTTCTCTCTGTTTGTGTCAAATCTTGAACATTTAAATTGGGGTTTACAAAGACTTTTGACAAACATACCAGTGAAGTGCTGTTTAACATGACTTTTAATGAGCCTGAGTGCCAGTAGCAACGCTTCTCTTCTCTGTAATAATGGCACAAAGGTGTTATTACTCATGACTACATCTCTGAGTCACAAACCTTAAATCATATGCGGCAGAGGAAACACACCTGCATGTTCAAAACATCACTGCAATCCTGTAGTATGTGTTGTGTTGATACCATGTGTAACTATGGTATCCACACATATTTATTCACGGGGGTGATCACAATATTACAGTTAAAAACAGACTTGTTATTTTCATTTTTGGGGGGCCTTTCTTAGTTCTATTACAGACAACTAGCAACAACAACAAAATTAATATTGTCTATATGTACTGTACCATTAATCCAAAAACACCAGTGTCTTTCTTTAAAGACACATTTAGATAAAACCATAATTTCTTCTCTTCTAATATTGTCCTTAGGTGTTTGTAGGCAAATGTAAATATTGAGTGCTAGCCAAACAGAAGTACAGCTGGTTGGCACTGTGATACAACTTACGGCCTTGGCATCTCCAGCAGCCTTACAGCAGCTCTATTTTCTGGTGTGTTCACTAACCCCATGTTATTCTGTATTACTGAATAACGTCACTGACCTTACAACAGCCTGTTTGTTGCAAGTCAAACTCAGGGTGGGAAACCCTGGAAAAATGTCAAACTACAGGGTTGAGGTCTTTTGATAAGAGTACTGCTCTTTTGACCAAATATCTTTATTTACATGGGGGTAGTTTTAAATAGGGATGATGTGATTAAGGAATTTAGCAAAGCTGGAGAAGGGACAAATGGAAGGATGCCACTACTGAGGGGAACAACCATAGTGTTATTCATTAACTATGTCTGTGAAGATTTTCAGTCATCCTGGGCATGTATATCCAGATAATAACAAGTCCTGCAAATTAAGTGACAAAATACATGGTTGGTCCATGCACTCCAAAACAACACATTAAAGTGTTTCCTGATTTGACACCCCTTTCAAGCAGGACATCATTTGCCTGTGCCCTCCAAAAACGTTACAAATCACTGACAACATGACGGTTAGCTAGCTTGGTTTTCAGAACTTTCATATTGTAGCTTTAACAAAACACAGGCTAATATACATTTCTATAATATTATTAGGTTTTTTTCTAGACAGTCAAATGTAACTATGTTTGCTAGCTAACTCTAGTATTACCTACTCCAAATGCCAAAAAGTCTCATATGCTTTTTTAAAAACTATGTTTCATTTCTTGTGGAGATGTATCTCTATTCAAATTTTTGATATTTGTTTGACAAAGAAATCATAACTCGAGGTCATACGATTAGATGACAATAAGAAAAATATAGAATAATGCCACTCATTTATGCTTTAACTAAAATGATTGAACCTCTGTTAGTATAATTTGCTGCAGCTCATGTTTTGGCAATCCTGAGGGATTATTTTGTTGTGTGCTTGTGTTTGTTCGAGGATGGTTGAAGAATGATTTCTTTTCACTGTTCTCCAGTGTAATACGCTAGTATCATGACAAAAGAAGAACGAAAGTGTGACACTCTGGCCAGGGGTGGAGCCAGATGTTTTAAAAATTCAGGGCTTAGACCAAATGTATTTTTTGCCCATTTATGACTGCTATGTGCACTGTTTTTCAAGCCATTTCAGATAATAGAAAGCCTAAAAATCTGAATGAATGTTGAGCTGACAAATCTGCTACATTTAAATCCATCCCATAATAATCTGGGCTGCTCTAATTGCAAATCAAGGATCCCCAATAATGCCAAGTCAATGTGGTCTTCAATACTGAATACTGGCCTGAATATTAGGCCAACAGAAGAACATTTACTCAAAAGACAGTAGATTTCTTTAGGGAACAGCATAGTAGGATAAACAACGTGGGCATATATTATTATCTCACGGTACTTTATTTGATCTACTCCTTGTCTCTCTTTTCTCCTTTCCTCCTCTTTTCTTCTTAACTTCTCACTCTTTCAACTGTACTCATTCATCCCTGGAAATGTCCTCCACTGAAAGAAGAAAATATAAAACAAGTATTAAGATTTCTGATGATAAACTTAAGATGCAAAAAAAGATTAAATGCACATCTTATGCTCTTACATCTGCTCCTGGCACCTCTCTCCTTTATTCCTCTGTTCTTCAGTCCTTTCTTCAACACATTTTCATCTCTTGTCCCTGCTTTCTCCACAAGTTTTCACATCACACAAGTTTCTCTTTCACTCCTCTCTTTCTTCTCTCTTCCTCACTCCCCAAGACTCCCACTTTCACTTCTGTCCTCTTCTTACCAATTCTCCAATCGTCTCGTCCTCGCTCCTCATCACACATTTTTCTCCTCTCTCCCTCTCTTAACTTCTGCTCATCACTCCTTTTATCACTCTCCTCATCATCTCTCCTCCTCTTGTCTACCCTCCTCTCCTGCTCCACAGGTTTTCTCATGTTCTTTCCTCTTTGCACTCTCACTCATTTTCCCTCTTGGCTGATTTTCACACTTTTCTCATTTCCTTATCTCTCTTTCACGCATGTCCTCCTCCCTCCTCCTTTATTTTCTTCACTTTCCCTTTCATTCCTTTCTTCTTCGCATCCTTACATCATTGGAAACTGACAAACTTTGAATTTCACAAATAACTATATACATGTAAAAGCTATAGCTATACAGAAATACTGTATATCTAACCTCTCAAGTAACTAGCATATAAAGCATCTCCATTCTGTACAGTCCTTTTCTCCTTTCCTCACTCTCCATTCCTTTCCTGCCCTATGCGTATGTATGTATATATGTATGTATGTATGTGTGTAATCTGTCTTCCATTTCTTTTTTACACTCCTTTCCAACTGCCATCCACTTCCTGTGGATGGCGGCTGAGGTTGACTCCTCATGAAAAACTTTATGTCTGGAGTCCATAAGCTAGTTAGCAAGCTTGCCCACTGAGGTGACTGATGACTGAATGAAACACAACACACACAAGACAACAACCCCCCATGTTAGGACAATGTTAGGGCAGACCTAGATGGCGATATTTCCCCAGTAATAGAACTTATGCTCCATTGATTTGCCGGTGCAATCAGAGAGACTGAGGGGAAATGATGCAAAGTTGACGTTATTTTAAAACCCTAAAAGATTTGGGGCTTTTGAGAAAACATTCAGGGCTGGAGCCCAAGAAGCTACCCCCCTGCTCCGCCATTCACTCTGGCTGTTCTCCATCTGCTCCTTACCTGATTCTGGAAAAACTGGAAAAAAGCTTATACTGACGCATACTCCGGTATGGCTTTTCCTCTGCTTTATCGTCATCCACCTCTGTGTCTGTTCCTCTTTGCCCCACCCAATCCTTCCTCTCTCTCCATCCACGCTCCTCTCTCATCACCACTCTCCTGCCACAACCCCAATTTCTCTGTTATTTTCTGGTTTAATAGTGGTTGAGTCACCTCACAAAACATGAGGCAATATAGCAGTGAGGAGGTCCGAGTCCAGCTGGGGCTGGTCTTGTCTTGGTTGTCATGAACAAAATAACAAGTCTTATTGTTGCAAACTAAACAATGACACTAATTTCATCACCAAAAATGTTTCTCGTGGGAAAGCTTTCCCTTTAAAGGATAATTTGCCAGCATTTTGGGTGTCCACCCAGTTCTCCAGTCTCGCCTTTAATTCATTTTCCAGATGTGTTACAGTAACAGTCATTCAAATGTTCAATTTGCTGAGGAGATGTGTATTTTACTTTTTGTGATATTCAATTTTATTTGATCTTTTTTCTTACAGTGTAAGTGTCACTGTCAGGAGAAAAAGATACAAGCTCATGATACAATATTTCTTTTTCTTTGTTTGCTTATGCAGAGAGCCATAACAAAGGAATGGAGGACATGGAGAAAGAGAGTGAGGAGGAAATAAATGACAGAGAGGGAAAGGTAATGAACACAAAGGTTATGATCATGAAAGTGAGCAAGTTGCAAGGAGTAGAAGGTGCCTGGAACCTGGAAACTGGAGGAGCACAAGAAAACATGAGAGATGAGAAGGAAGAGAACAGAAGGTTTCCTTCTTTCCAATGCTTGATGTCATAAGCTTTGAGGAGATTATGTTTTTCATTGAGAGAAAATGGCTTTCTTTTTCCCGTCATGATTTCAGTGTGCATGCAGCTCACCTCAGGTAACCAGCCAGAAGCAGATGGGTTACAATAATGATGCTGCAGCTGCTAAGTACATATCACACATGCATCATGGGCGTAAAGTAAAAAAAAAAATAGAAGGTGTTGAAGCTAATCTGTTAGTACATCACCAGAAAGTCAAATCAAATATTCTAGGAAGCTTTAGCATGAGTCTACTGCCACCCAGTGCTACACTGAGTGGGTACATATCGACTGTTTTGTCTGTTTTGTTGAAGTTTGCATTTCATTCGGATGACAAGCAAAACAGTACACTGGACGTGTTGCTGGTTGTTCAGCAGCTAAAAGTCTTTACAGCTTTCCAGATGATGGAACTGTACGCTAGGAATGGCTGAAATTCATTTTTGGAGACAATATTCCCTCCGTTATCAGCAAGTTGTTGTTTGTGTTTCCCACATTTTACAGCCGACTGTCTGCTTAACGTGACTCAGTACACCGCAGGATTTTCAACTTTTTCATTATCAATCCTTGGATGAAGTTTTAAAACAAGCATACTCATAAACATTTTTTCTTTGTTACTCAGCTAAAGGAATATATCTGTGCTAAAGCTAAGCTAGCAACCTCCGGCTACATTTGAAAAAATGACTTTTAATTTGGTAGGAAACTTAGACAAGATCTTACCGTCCTGTTGAAATCTCAACTGTGCAACAGCAGTTTCTTCTCCTTCATTAAGGATCAGACTCCAGTTCATAGACTGCTATATAATGACATTACTGCAGGAAAAGATGCGGCATAAGGGAACTTGCATTATTCATGAGGTAGTATTCTGATTGGCTGGGGGTAAAGACAGAAACTATACTGTAGGTGCAATACCCAGATATTGCAACAAATTTAAAAAAACAAAAACAAGAAAAGAGCTCTCATTGATAGCTTATGTTGAAAAAACATCCAGAGTTTGCCAAATTGCCCGATATCAACAATCTTGTTTGGTGATAGTCGCCAGAAGCTTTTACAACACAATAAGTCAGTTATCCATAAAAAGACTTTGTATAATGTGAACTTTGTGCTAGTCAGAGATTTCTTTTAGCACTGGAGAAATACTGGTACCATACCCATGTAGTCTCCACAGATCTGCTTTTACTAGACTCTGACTCCAGGGGGACTGAGTTGCCACCTGATCCACCTGGAGCTACCTTTTACAGAGTGAGTGAGAAATGACCATTCACACTGTGTTAAATTAAGTCAGTCAATTATATTGTTCCTTGTAAATCTCTTACAATTAATGTCTGAGTGTAACTTCCTTGAAATGCAGCTCAGACTAGAACACGGTCTTTGTGTCTGGACTTTATCCAAGTGGGCACAGTATGTGTACACATGTATGGAATGCTTCAGCGAAACATTCATGTTGTTCATGGTAGCACTACCACATGTGCGCATGAGTGACAGCACCTGGTAAAGATTACCAGTCGTAGAGTCGAGCATTGATCTACAATTAACGCAGGGCTCACGCCTGGCCTGGCCTGCTGGGCTAGTAAACAGCAGGGGGGAGCTTAGCAATGGGATTTTACAACTAACACCTGCCCCTTATGGGCCAGAGGTAGACTGCTCTACAACCACACCATTAACCTGAGGAATGACTGCTCACTTGTGGCGCTGCAATGACTATGTTGACTCATGATCATGTTGACGATCATTTCTACCTTGGGAGATGATGTCATTGTGTGTGCCTGGGTAAGGTGTGTTTAATCGGATCATACATTTGCACTCCATTTGGGGGTCATGAGTTTAGTCAGTTTGTTCTTTTGTGGGTTTTACTTACATGTCAGATTGTTCAGACATTACAGACTGGATGAAATTTGGTTTGTGCGATGACAGATGTCAAATATAAAATCCAGACCCATGCACTAAAACTGAGAAACTATGCAGAAACCTCAAGCAAGATCTGAGAAAATGAAATAATTTTTAAACAAATTATCTACTGAATACTTACTGAAGCATTTGCAGCAATTATAACAACAATAGCAGTGCATTTTGGGGCTGAATTTAAGAAGCCAGTCAGAATAAAGGTTCTTTGTGTTTCTAGATAAATGCTACAGTAGCGCCACTGTCCTCAGTGGGTGGGGAGGAGAACAGTGAAAAAAGTGTAGCTTAAGGCAAAGCAATTATTAAACTTCACAGAACTGACAATTACACAGAAGGAGGGAAAGATGAATTGATCCCAATGACAGGCCTAAATATTCCTTTTACTCAACTGCCAGGTCTTCATCTCACCGAGCCAAGGGACAAAACAGCTTTGAGGACACAGCCAATACTGTAAGGCTTCAGTTTCTCACTGCTCGTCAAAGGTAATACAGCTCTGAAATGACTAACTGACTGACTGACAACTCATAATGGTTACAAACTAGCAAAAAACATGTCTAATGCCACTCAGACATGTAGAGGCCCATTATGTCAATGAAACAGCCTAAGAAAAATTTTCACAAGTGTTTTGTTTTTAAAAGAACATACTTTCAGAGAATGCAGTCATTTATTTCTAGGTGAGTACTTTAAAATATGTAATTGCTCTCTGTGAGAATTACTCAGAGGTTGAAACACACTCAAAGAGAATTTCAATAGTTACCTGCCATAATTTATTTAGAAATTTTATTAACACAAATCACACACACAGTAGTTTGTAGAGCTGCCAGCGCAAAAAGATATCTACACAAATATACTGTACGTGGATTGAGAGGTAATGTTTGTCAAAGAGAGGGAGACATTTGGAGGGAGGTATTCTGAATTTCTAAAATGAGCACATTAAGTCCGTGTCTACTGAATTATATTTGGGTTTTTATCACAATTGGAAAATTTGTTCATAGGTGCATACGCATTCAATCAGTGCCCTGATGAACACTGAAAGAGGTTTTCTCGCTGTAATAATTTGGCCTGTTCATACTGGTTATTAGAGGATCTCTTACTAAATGCTTTCAATGGTAAAGATCGGGGTCAAAATCCAGAGTCCTAGTTTTGGGAAAAATGGCAAAAATGTATGTAAAAGTTTATCTGACGCAAACATGAGGCTTCAATTGTCAGAGTTAGTTAAATGAGGTGGACATCGTCCAAAGTATCAGTCTTTTTAATACAAAATTCCCTCTCTGTGTTTCCCTGGACAGTGGAAGGATCATAACAAAAAAGGGAGATTTGCACTAAAAAGGCTATAACCTTGTGTTGAAAATGTTTGGCGAATATTGTATGATGAATATTTCTTTTTTTGCAGTATTTAAAACTGATCCACTGACCAAATAGCCAAATATGTCTATATAATTTTGTATGGACCAATTTTTATTGAGCAGTAGCATAACTTATGAAGTTCCACTAAATTTAGAGACAAATATAAGGCATTCCCCAGCCAATCCTCACAAGAAAAATGACAGTATACATCTAAAATTCAGGCTGGCAAAAATGACCTGTAGTTATACGTTTCAGTGACGCCATTTAGCAGCCGTAGTAATTATGACCCACAGAAGTGACGCAGTTCAGATGACGTCAATATAAGGTGACAATTAGCCTTATTATGAGGAGGTGGGTTGGGAGGATGGCTAGATACTTAGATGGCAAAAAGTGACTTTGCTGCCGCTGTTTGCTTCCTGCTTCGAATCTGCGAGTGTCATGTTTCCAACCATGATTCAGGACATTTTTTTTAAAAAAACAAAATGTTGGTATTTTTACTGTTGCCATGATGACAAAGGTTGCATAATTTTAAAACTGGGGTAGGCGGTTTTCTGGGAAAGACAAAAAAAATACCAGATTTGAAAATACAGCCCTCCTCCTGCAGCTCTTCCCCCTTTACTCTCTGTCCTAAGCCCCTCCCATCAGAACAGGCATATGTACACACTCCATCGTGCAACACAATAGTGTTAACTGCTGCACTCACTCACATGTAACTTCCTCTCAAGGCACAACAACCTTTAGTAAACAGTAAATGGTCCACCACAAAAGTAATGAGTGTCCCATCTCCCTGCTTAAATTTGAGTGATATCGTGTCTCTTTCATTGTCCGTCAGAGAGCCAGGCCTGCAGCCCTGAACCGAGTCCCAGAGCAACAAGCAGCACCAGAGCACAGAGATGGCTCAGTATCTGACATGAAGCCACAGTGAAGCATAAAAATATATCACTGCTTTTCACTCTAGGGAGCCAAGTTCACTTCCGATCTCTCTCTCCGGTGTTGTTGATAAGATTATGCCCTGTTCAGTTTCCCCCGCACTACAGGCAATAGTCTGATGATCGCATGTTGCTTTTCATTCTGCTTTCCATTGATATTCCTGTCTTTTTTTTTATCTCTCCTGCATTTCATGCATTTTTGTCACTCCCTACTGTATCCGTTGGTATCAGGCAGGCAGGTCAGCCATCCAGTCATTTCATGTGGGCCAAATGAAATGATCGGATGGACTTATGACAGGCCTGCGACAGCCACAGATATTGTCAGAGCATTTGATGTCAGGATGTAAAGAGAATTTCAACAAATATAACAAAAAATGGTTGTAAAATAAATTGCCTACCCTAGCTTTATGGAAGTATAAACCACTTTTCAAGAGATCATTTTAACCCAAACCATGATCTTTCTCTAACCCTAACCAAGTGGTTTTGTGCCTAACCCTAATCAGACCTCAACCACAGCGTTGTCACATCATAAAACATCATTATTTTTTAACTGTGATTTGTAACGGTTTTGGAGAGCGGCATATTATGGTCCTGTAGGTCGTTGTGGAGTGCATTACTATGGCCGTTAGATGGTGTAAACGTAGCTATAGGTCATTTTTTGCCAGCTGAATTTTAGACTACTACATACTGTTGTTTAATTATGAGGATTTCCTGTGCCTGCTTCACAATAACAGCTGTCCAGTGGTCTTTTGAAACTTATTAATGTGAATCAGCAGCGGGAAAAAGCAGTAATTTGATATAACTGTGATACTGCTATAGGACAACAATCCATAAGAGGATTGTACCAAAACTCCGAACCACAGAGGTGTGTGAGACATTTGAAAATAGCACTTTGTCTCTACTTGTCAGGTTGGCCATGTGTGTATTGAGCCAGTTTAGCACAAGATACAGCTTTGGCTGAGGGAGGAGACTGTCAGGGGTTGGCCCCAGTTGGCCCTGCTACCAAGCAGGACCACAATAGCATGGGTCAGCGCAGTTCTCCCCTGCTGTGAGGCCACAGTAGAAATGCATGAGATCACGGAACATCTTGGTGTTATTCCATGCCTGAGGAAAAACATTATGTGTTTGGAGCCAGGAAGAAAGATGCAGAAACAGGTCAACATTCCACTGTGCATCAGAAAAAATACTGTATTTTCTACACAGTAGCTGGTAAAAACTGGATGGATGGGATGTCCTGGTGGTCTGGTGGTTGAGACACACCATATAGTATAATTACAACGTCCCTGCTTCAATTTCAGCTTTGGACTTTTATTGCTATCACCTCATTTCCTGTCACTTCTCTGCTCCACTTCAATTGGTTGGGCAGTTTTTAATGGAATAAATTGATACCTTATCTATCATTTAATACACTGTAAATGTATACTGGATCGGTTTTATAGTGACAACGATTAAAAATAACAGTAGCAGGTGATAGTGTTTAACTTTGCTTATTAAAGCATGGAGAGGTGACATAATCCCTGCATCTGGTTCATCAGCAATTACTTTTCATCATTTTGATTACTTTTCATTGTAATAACTTCATAATGGAATTCTGATGCTGATCAAAAAAGGAAAAAACTAAATTGTTGGTAATAATCAGAAATCTGGCATATCTGAGGTAACATATCTCTTTACACCATCCTTTTAAAGTTTTAAAATACAAAGTCCAGCCTGTTAAGTGTGAGGGGAAGTAATGACAGTCAGTTATGCACAAATACAGAAGACACAGGATTCTCTGTCAAAGAGGAAAAGATAAATTGAAGTTATTTGGCAGCAACAAACGCCCTATACGTAAGGGCTTTGGCAAAAGCAAGTCTATTTGTTACCTGAAAAGGAGGGTACTGTCAAAACCACAACACAATACTTCACTTTGTCACTTTGAAAACCTGCAACTACCCTCTCCCTAAATGATAGGTGGAGGTGAGGAATGATATCCTCAAGGGACATGCGGGAGTTGCACTGTGGGTAAGACAGATGTCATCTTTCTGCACCTTCGACTATAACGCATTTTGTGGTGGTGAAATTGATGTGAGGTCAGTGCACTGAGAGCAAAACTGTGGAAAACACCGACGTCAGTGGAGCAGGGCACGTTGACAACATCTTCAGAGCCAAGAGATGAGCTGGTCACCATGGATCTTCACTGTCATGGATCTGAAAAAATCATTTATCAAATTCCAGGTGATGTCTCATTGTCGAGCAATCTCCGCTTCGATCAAGATTTCTTTATGCTTTGTGAAAAAGTACCACCAACCAGACTAACGAGTGTGTGTGTGTGTATGTGTGTGTGTGTGTGTACCAGGTATTCTCTTGTTGTGGGGACATAAATCTGTCTGCACAGTCATGTTGTGAGGACTCACTTCTCTTATGGGGACAAAAAGCAAGTCCCCTTCATGTAAATCATGAATTTTAGGGTGAAGACTTGGTTTAAAGTTAAGGTAAGTTTAGAGTTAGGGTTGGGGTTAGAGTAAGGATTAGGCAAGTAGTTGTTATGGTTAAGGTCAGGATAAGTCTTCAGGAAATGAATGAAATGTCCTCTGAAGTGATGGAAACAATACTGTGTGTGTGTGTCTGTGTCTGTGTGTGTGTGTGTGTGTGTGTGTGTGATTGCCATTGTGTTACTACTACCACAGTAAAGATTCTCATGTGGTGAACAGACTTTGTTTATTTGGAGTTCACACAGCGTGTATGTTGCCAGTATGCACATCTATTCTTTGACATTTCTAGCTCGCTCTTCAAGACACTTCCAAGCCAAACAATGTGCTAGATGTGCATTGGCCTGAATCCACTGGATTTCCATCTACAGAAAACATATGACTGAAAGCACATAAGAGGCTATCACATCCTGTACTGTACACAATGTTCGAAGCACTATTCCCACTATATACAGCTGCTTTCAGGGTTATGTTTTTTATATAATTTGGAATTCATTTTTATTTAAATGTAGTGGATTTGTTGTAGTTATGGTGCCATGTGGAAGATATTATGGAGTTAACATCCTACTCTGTACATTCACAAATCTCAGTAATTAGATTTGATCATATATACATACTGTGTAAAATGTTGCAAACCTTACCATTTCATTTTCGTGCTTGAATTTTATTGTTCATATTTTTCATAGCTTACATGCTCTAAAAATGTCTCTTGCAATTATTGTGACACACAGCAGAGAGTCTATTTAACTTACTAACAGAGTTCGGAGGCCAGACAACCACAGACAGAAAATGGATGACATGGGGTCAAGATCCAAGGAAAGACACCGGTTTGTGAAGCAATTTTGCATAGTAGCTGCATGGTGTATTGTAACTTCAGGGTTCATTATGTGAAGCACGCCGGCCCAAAGTGAGTTGTATTATCAGAATGTGATCCATTTGGTCCAGTAACATTTGGAAAGTATAGATGTATGATAAAATTATTTTATCCCATCCATGTATGCAGGGAGACAACGGGATATAAGGTACCCAGTGTTTATAGGTGTCTGGTTCTATTTAACACTTCCATGCCAGGGGTCAATAATCAAGTTTGGAAATGTTCTTGTTCTTGTTGGTGGGCTCTACTGAAACCAGCTTGGTGGCTAGTGCAGCAGTTAGTTTGCTCAGGTACCTAGCTGTAAGTAGCATCTAGTGTTTGGGCACAATCCAGTCCAACAGGGTGGCTTGTTGGTTGGGCTTCATGGGGACTGCTGCCGGGCATAGGCCAGTTGTTTTAGCTGTGATGCTAGTGTGGTCACTCTTTAGATTGCAGTTGTTATAGTGCTGCTTGATTACGGCAAAAATCATAATCATGATTATTTGGCCAGTATTGATATCATGATTATTTAACACAATTACTCAACTAATTATTAACTCACAGAACAGAAATGCTTCCATTTTAATAAATGTATCAACAGACTCCAAGACATGTGAGTAACATGCTTCTCACAGAGACCCCCCACGATTTTTTACGCTCCAAGTCTGTTTCTGTTGTGTTTAGTGAAGCGGAATCTGCACAGACAGCTGTTTAAATCGCACAAATATCTTGCTGTATACTTGTTTTTAACTTATTAATGATATCTATATTGATTGATTGGCTCCCAATCTGTATGTGAGCCAGGGGTGCCAGATTCATTTCAGAAGTGCGGGGGCCCAAGCGTTTCTGTGTGTGTGTGTGTGTGTGTGTTAAGGCCTTTTCATATTTTCCATGTTCAGCGTCTGCAGACATCTGTGGACTTGCACGCAGACCACGGACGCGCACACGGTTCCATTCTACTCTTCGGGGGTCCACGGGCACAGACGCACTCCACATGTGTATGCTAGTAAACAGGGTTGAAGCGTGATAACTTTCCAGAGTTGTGAATATTACAAACTGCTGTGCAGTGTTTTTCAGATCAGCCTTTAAATGCAATAATCTGCTTATTCTAACTGGACTTGCTGGACCATATTTCATTGTCTCACCGGCACTTTGTTCAACGCTCCCACACCAACACACCGCCTTATTGTTTTACACAGGATTGTTTTCAGCAAGGGCGATCCATAAGGGCTGCTTTATTACAAACAATTCCACTGTATAAACCTGGAATCTGTGTGTAAGAGCTAATCTCTTTATACACAGTCAATGGTGTAGATGGGTAGCAGAACACCCTGGATCCTGACCGATTCTTTTCATGAAGTTACTGCTGCTGTGCCATGTGCGTAAATGCACACATCAATCTCTCAATTTAAAGACGCACTTCTTGAACTGCTGCTGTGTGATGCTGCAGATACAGTATTTATTTAAGTCAAAAGAAAGAATCTACCGAACAGCAGCTGTGAGCAACAAACAGAACATCAGTGCTGATGTTTCTGCGAAATCCCAGATACATTCAGTGACACCTGAAAGATATTAATATAAAATTCAGACATTAATCTAACACTGTTCAGACCTGCCTGAGTCACATTAATAGCTGTAGTTTATTCTGACAGACATTTCAGTAGATTATGTTATAGATGGGAAAAACTAGAGAGGTAAAAGAAGTAAAATCCATGGAAGTTAGTTTGTGACTCTCTGCGCATCTCTACCAATTAAAGACACGCAATTTGCGTTTTGAAGAGCAGAAATATGCAGGGCTTGGCTAAAACCATTTGGGGCTGAAGCAGTGGCAGTCCACAGGACCTACAGGACAGACCCAGAGCTTTGGCACCACGCTCACAGCTGTTGTGTTCACTGTTGGCATGAAAACATACAAGATGTGCATTTTTTACTGTTAGTGTTGCAATATAGGGGTATTTGGGGGGGACACAGTGATTCATGACTTAAAAAGAATGTGGGAGGAGGGGCCAGTGGCCCCTTGGCCCCCTTACTTCCGGCACCAGTGCTGTAAGCTCACCTGTTTCACTACAGGCAGATTAACTCACTACATTGGGAAATAAAATCAGTCTATCTATAAATACAAACACAGTTGATTTCTTCCCGTGGAGCCAACATGAAAACTATTTTGGTTCAGTAAATTTCTGCTGTCAGTCAGCCTGGTGAAGGCAGGTTAGCTGGCTGCTGGTGCTGACAGACAGCCAGTTCTGTGGACAGAGACCTGAATGCAGGTTGGAGTCAGTGTGGATTGAACGTATTGAACATGTTTACGTTCAGCTCACATTTCGCTTCCTATTTGGATTCCCAGTGACAGTGAGTTTGGGCTTTTAGGGAGGGGTGAAAGTGCACTGCTGTAAAGGACAGAGGTGCGCTGGATTCATAACACAAGACAAAACGAGAGCATCACTGCGAAATGGAATCCGGCACAATAATCGTTTTATCTCGATTATCTTGTTCTCATAATCATTGGAAGCCAAAATCGTAATTGAAAATAAAATTTGATTAATCATCCAGCCCTAAGTTGTTATGCCACTGATGCTTGGTGATAACAGTTAAGAAGCCAGAACTGCTGGCAGAAGTTAGTCATGCAACTGCCCCCCTCCACTCCCAACACACACACATACACACACACCTTTCCAGCAATGGAATTAGGGGGGCTCTATAAGATCATTTCTGTAACTTTCCAAAACTGACAATCTGACATACACGCTCTCTTCACGCTGTGATTGGCCAGCTTTGAAGAGGTGAGAAAGGAGCCAGGGTTTCAACTTCTCTCTCTAGTCCTATTTTTTCATGCTTGAAAACTATTTCAGTCACTATTCATGTGAACAACTGAGTACAACACTATGACTGCCTTCCAGGAGAGACCATCTGTGCGCTGTTATCGCCTTATTTAAACAATAACACATCTCCCCCCTCTATGACGACCAAGTTTCACTCTGCCTTCAAGTGTGGCTTTTCGGAACAGCTATAATCACATTTGATTTCTGATGTGGTCAGACAACATGTCTTACGGATTAATGTGGATCGTCCATAAACCAACACTTACTCTAGTTTATGGTTACCTAGCTAATGACAGCTAACTGACCATTCTCCCAAAGCCTGGACTCTGGTGAAGAAAATGGGATACGACTACAGCCTTAGTTGGTGATGTGCCTAATGACGTGAGCGATTTGTAAGCTCTGCAGATTGTTAAAATGAACATGGACATATGCATTTGTGGCAAGAAAGACTTGGTGATGCAGTATCCATCAGGGTGTGTAAGATCATGAAAGATCCAAAATGTTTTACAGATGTCATAAATGCAATCTGATGAATATCCATTTCAAATGTTTCTTATCTATAGTTTTTTAAATCACACCTGGAGTCCATTTTATTTCAGGGTCACGTGCCACATATGGACAAATACACTGTATGCCAAGGTTTTAAAAAGACCCAGTAAATGCAAGATCTGCAGTACCCTTCCACTGAGTATTACAAGCATTTCAGAAGCAGGTCGTCTTCACAAAGTCTGTTCAGCATACAAGTTTTGTGCTCAAACGTTCTCTTTTTACTGTTTCTTTTTTTTATTTATTTTTTTGGCCGAGTTAAAGTGCTGTTAAACTATACATGTAGTTGTGTTCCAACAAAAGAACATGCAGGGGACTTGTGGGCTGTGGCTGGTGATGGTGAATTTGCTGGTTCTAGCTGGGATTACTTTCCACACACCGTAGAAGACAGCCAGGCCAATTCTGCTGTTATGTCCCATCAAATACAATGACATCACTGTTTTGTCAGTTTTTTAATGTGTGTGTGTGTGTGTGTGTGTGTAGTTGAGAGCGGGCTCCATGGTGCTGCGTGGTGCATGGTCAGCTGTTGGCCTGCTAGGACTCCATGACTGATGGGTAGCAGAGCCATTGGCAGAGACCACCACAGCTGCACTAGATGATGCCTCAATGCTGCCAAGCCAGGCACTCGACATTCCTCCGTAAGTGGGAGAAATGAGGTAGTATGTTTTTGTAGTGGCACGCAACACTATATAGTACATGTACATACACACATTTACATTCATGTTCTGTATCTACGAATTCACACATGCAAACATTAAGAAAGCACCCATACATGTACCTCTACACTGCAACCACTGCTTTTTATGTGATAGCAGATTACTGTAAATAACACGTCTGTTGCTAATTTAGACTGGATAGATTTGGCAACTTAGCAATTTAGGTTTATGGGTGTATTCAAAAGGATTCATTTGAGCACACAACAACCCATAAACATAGAAATCGAGAGTAAATATATGCCTTAGAGTAAACTGGGGTATTTACTCACCTATTCTATGAGCTGCAGGGATGATTTCCATTCCAAAAAGTCCCTAATATAATCTCCTGCCAGCACAATGAGTCAGTGGAACAGTTATTGCATAATAAGGCTTTGAAAGTCAACCACATACTGTATGATGTGGCATGTGTAAATCAGATTATGATTTCAGATCCACCAAGTAGATGTTGTTTTTCTGGTTTACAATGGCATGTGGCCCAAAGTGAGAGGTTTATTCACACACTGAATAACTTGTGACTGGATGTCATAAGAAATTTGTTTCTGTTAATTGAAATTGTGCCTGTGCTGGAAAGCATTGGCCTCATTTGATGCTGTTATGTTCTGCTCAAGTGTAAGTGATACTATGAATCTCAGGGTGAAATCTGGCTGCTCTATCACCCAAATTTAGTTACCATATCACACAATCGTGGAACTATTAATCAGATCATGATTCATGATCGGTCAAGTCTAAACACATGTTTTTCTTCTCTTAACGTGTGTGTTTTGTGTACTTTTAAAACAGCATGCAGGCATAATGCTAAACTGAAACAGATATGTGATGAAGACATGAGACACCGACACTGGACCATTTTTCATAATAACAAAATTAAGTAGAACAAAGAGTGAAGAAGTTCAAACCCAGTGTTTTTATTGACTGCTAAGCTTTTCCTTATTTGGAAGCTTTGTTTTAGAGGGTTTGATTTTTCAATTTTATGTAACCTTGTTTAACTGGCTTAGTCTCTTTGAAATTGAAGGTTTCTTCAGTCTACAGCTCTTGTCAACAAAAGACCAAAATATTCAATATAGCCACAGCAGTCCAACCACATTACTATATTTCTTGTGAAAATGGAAAAGTAATTCACAGACTGTGATTAGGCATCTCCAGATGTACGTCAAGTAGGAGCAAAGAAATAAGAGTCTAGAGTCATGGTAGCGGCTCTGTGTCTGTAGTTAAGCATAGCTGTGCTTTGTGCTAAATGCTAATGTCAGCATCATGGTTGTTATAACTGGATACCGATCTCAAAGACAACAGATGAACACATTTAAATTGCTTTTCTATGATATGGGAAAGTTTTACAAATATAAAGCCTTCATGGATTCAAAATGAATTATGCAAAGAGTAATAATTGACCTTATTGGCAGATGGAGGTGTCCTGTCAACAGTTTTATAGATGTCTCTTTTATAGGCAGTCTATGGGGAAAATGCTTTTTGGGCTGCAGGAGATTTTTTCAATGCAATAATGCAAGTGGCCACAAGGAAATTTGGCAGGAAGTCTGAGCAGCGCCGTATCCAGCTCTCTTAATACATCCATGGTCAGCATGCTAACATGCTCACAATGATAATGCTAACATGCTGATGTTAAAAGATAATGTTTACCATGTTCACCATGTAAGCATAGCCTGGTAGCATGCTAAAACTTGCTAATTACACAAAGTACCGCTGAGGTTGATGGGAATGTTATTAGTGCTGCAGGTATTTATAAAAGTATTGGACAAAGTTAGGACGTAACGTTATTGCAGTTAATCTTGATGGGGATGTCAATGTTTGTACCAAATTTAATGGCAAGCTATCCAGTATTTGTTAGGACATTGCACTCACAATCACCATCAAATGGAAAATGGTCAATACTTCTGTGTCACTGTCAATGATATAACAAGTGTAGATGTACAATGTGATGACAGATAATCTGGCAATAGTCAGACACGCACTTTTTCTCACACACAACCATGACAAAAGTGGTTGAATGAAGAAAACTTACTGTGCATCACAAACATTACAATTTGTATTATCACAATTGATGCCATTACTGAATACAAATAGTTTTCAAGAAGACTCTGTGATTGTGTTTTTTAATTTATTGGTTATTTTCTTTTAATTTCCCCACTTACTGTAGCTCTTAGGAAAACTGGGGGCCTTGATCAATCATTATAGATATATAGACATGTAGGTAATGTGTAGGTAATAACACACAATAAAGCAACCTTCCCTCAATCATAGGGAACTTTGAGGTAATAACCTCACAATATATAGACAGTAGCAGATTTGTGTGATTTGAATGGCTGCCTTTACATTGAGTGTACTCGGGGGTTAAAAAAAAAGTGTAATGACACTTGTCTTGGAGTTGCCTTTAATTGATACACTGATGAAATGTAAACATATCTGTTTTTGAGACAGATGAAAATCCTTGGCATATGCACTCAATGAACAACTTTCATTGGAATGAATGGAGCGCCATCTCAGAACATCTGATTTAGTTCTCTGGATAAATCGATGCTTGATAACCAATTAGCCAATTTTCTTATGTGTTAAATGACCATTACATTACACACATTTACACTAATATCAATTTCATCTTCTCAGTATTGGCCGGATGAACATGGCCGGTATACTCAAAAATTGCTTTGCATACTGAACTTGACAGTCCAAACAGAACAGAATTATGAACAGGCACGATCACAGATCATACAACATCATGATGTTCCCACTATGAAGAAAATTTCCCTGAATCATGGGCGATTTTGAGAAGCTCTCCTTTGTTTCATCCATTAGTCATTAGCTTGTCAGGAAAATGCAACACTGGTCTCTCTTTTTCCAGTCGGTATTGCATGTCTAACATCGCAAATCATGACATACAATTGGACCCACCCAAGTGAAAGGCACAGTGAAGAGTTTCCACGATACTTTGGTGCAGAACAACATGTCATACATCTAGTGGTGAACAAAGTCAGAGCAAATAGATCTGAAGCAGCAAAGACTTTTTTTTCAAGATAGCTCGTACCAGCATTTTGAAATTACACTGTAAAGATGTTGAGAGAGTGTTCTAGAGGTAGCTTGTTAAAAAGAGAAAAGAAACCAGTTTTTCTTGTCAGATGGAGGTTTCTTTAACTGAGCCTCTGGCTGACCTGGCGGCAGCCAGATGTCAGTGAGGAGTTGGTGACAGTAGTTGGGAAGCGAGCAGCAGCAATAGTCTTAAAGAAGGACAGGCCAGTGGAGTCAAGAGGGCAGAACATAGGTCTGCTGGGTTTTAATGCACTCTAATGAGTAATTCATCTTATAGAAAATAACACCAGTCTAAATAAGTGATAAGAAAGCTGTTTACCATTGAGTACTGACTGAGCACTGCAGGAGCCAATTTCTGTCAAGGCCAATACTCTTTATTGTTGAGGAGTGGATTTCAGTCTCTGGCAGAGTCTTCATTGTGTGGACTAATATATAACAGCTCATGACACACTTATTTGTATGTTAGTGTGCATAGGACCACATTGTGTAGATGGTTGAAATTTGTGTACTTCAATGGAGTAAAACTGCTGACAACCACAGAAAAATGTTGCAGTGAGTCAATGTGTTACTGTAAAACCCCAAAGAGTCTCTGTGTGTGGACTCCTTCTTTAAAGAAAGTATGCAACAATACAAGATGGCGGCTTTATAATAGTAACAATAATAATAATAATAATAATAATAACAATAATAATAATAATAATAATAGTAATAATAATAATAATAATAATAATAATAATAATAATAATAGTAATAATAAAGTTTAGTTGTATAGCACTTCTTTAAACCAATGTTACAAAGTGCGTTATACACAACAAACAATAAAAACAAGAATATAGGAATAACAGATGTGGCAGAAAATCATAAAAGATAAGATCACAGTCTAAAATGTATAAAATGAGTATGAAAAATAAAAGATGTGAAGCATCAGAAATATATCAATTATTGGTAGGCTTGTTGATAAGTAGCTGTTTAAAAGAAGATGGTGAATTGGCGAGCCTGAGCTCCTCAGGCGGGTCATTCCAGAGCTGGGATGTCCTGACCACAAAGGCACATTCCCCTCTAGTCTTATAACTAGCTTTGCAAACAGCCAGCTGGTGTTATATTTACACCTCAGGATTATCCCATCAAGCACGTGATATAGTTACATTCTGGAGCTAAATATTTGCATAATTATGAGTAAAAAGGAATCATCTTGAAATTATGTTGACTCCTTAAAGAAGCATTAACTGATTTTTGGCTGGACTGGCTATGGACCAGCCTTATAATCGCAGTTGTCAGTGAGTGAGTGCCTGAGTGAGTGATGAAGTTACACCATTGGTCGGCCGGCCGAGTGTTGGAATTTCCTCATTGGCCATTGCTCTTTTCAAAATGAATTGGCTCAAGAAGTGGAGGACAGCAGCGCGACACTGAGTGACTGTGTTTCCTGTTCCGAGCTCTGACACTCTTAGCTCCAAGTCGGCTTAAACTCCTGTTTAAACAGACACGTACCAGCATCTCTGCCATCTCCTCCTCTACCGTCCATTGTGATCAACTCTCTGGCTGGCAGTGGTCAGCAGGAGAGACACTTGGTGCATTTTATTTCTCTGACATTTTCACATCACAAATGCTGAACAACAGCATTAAAACACGAGTCTTGCAGGTAGAACATGCAAGTCATGTAGCTGGTATATAAGTTTAGTGTGGGGCAGCTGCTCTGCAGGTGCGGTTGATTTGACTGGAACTGCAGTAACCAGGCAGAGATAAGCCTCCTGAATTTGAACATTAATATCCAGGAATTCACATTATAGACACTACCACTGACTATGCCTGTAACAAATTTGTTTTAGCTGCAGTTTCACACATTGACCATACATCGTCCAACCATGTACTAGGTTTTGACCTAGTCTTGTTTTTTGCCACTTGAGGTCAGCTGAACAAGATGAAAATACAACATTGACATATTTTCACTGTAAAAAGTTCTTAAGGATAATGTGTTAGCAAAATCTTGCGTATGATTCATTTGGATTTGAGATTCTGTCCACCTGACAACTGTAAGTCCAAATCTCTATGTATACCAGCTAGTAGCTAATTTTGTCTCTCTGCTGTTTGGTGCTGGTCATTTTGTCAGAACTTTTCCTCTGAAAACAGCTGCCTGCTGCTGCTGGAAAAAAGCTGATGAGAGCAGTGACACTGAACCAAAACAGTAAAGTTGAAAGCCAGAAAACCAAAACAATGAGCTGAAAAACGCTTAAAAAGTTCTGCTGAGCTGGGGGGAACTGAAGACTGAGATAATAATTCTCTGTGGGTTCATCACTATGAGTGACACCTTTTACTTTACATATTCATGCATCATTAATGAAAATAAATGAAAATACTGTGTGGCTTTAGCTTTAATTTCTAATGATGTGAAGTAGAGTCTGACCAATAAATCAGTCACTTGATACAGTATTATCAGCCGATATCAGCTTATCTACTGTAAGATATACAGGTCTCAGTGTATATGTCAGCCAATAAGTAACAATAAATTGCAGTATAGAAAGACTAAATATATGTTTGAGGTCATTTAGAAACTAAGTAAATTCAAACTAAATAGTTGGTCCATCAGAGAGCACTGACAGGTTTATTTTTCAACTGTAAAATGTTTTGCACAGTAGATATCTTGGTCACAATTCTTTAATAACCACATTAAAGGATCCTTATAAAAAATGCTTTTTAATGTTCTGCGTATTCATATTAGAACATCAATATGGGCCAATATCATGCATGCTCTAATATGGAGTTCATATTGATAATATCAATATTCATTATTACCCATAAAAGATACTATGCTGACATGGAAAATGTGCAAATTAATGCAGTACTTATTTTAATTAATCTCCTCCTTGTTATAACTGGTAATGTTTTATGACCTGGGAAGATCACTGATGTGCATCATATTCTATTTTTCTCTCATTTACGACACTTTCACAGATGATACTAATTCACACCAAAGACTGAGAACTGACTGTGACCGTAGACTAGTGGCTGCTGCAGTTTGATGTGATATATCTTGCAGATGCTGCTATTCTTTTTCTTTTTTTTTTTGTCTGAGGCTGAGCCAGGTTGGCGTTGCAGCTGTCCCACATGTCACTGCCCTGAAACCTCAGGAAATGTCAGCATCTTCCCACCACTGCTTTATTTAAGCTGTTTACATTATTACAAGTAGTATATAAGGACATGTTGACATGTTGCAAATACTGAGTAACCTCAGTGGACAAATGCAGCGCAAATTAAGTGTATTTGTATGTGAGTTTGAGAATGTGTCGAGGCATGTGAGTGTGACAATGTTTAACTTAACACAGATTCTGAAACTGAACTGCAGTGTATTCTATTTTGTGAATGCCAAAATATGTCATTTTTTTAACCTTCTGTCAGCCATGAAATATTTCCCCTTTTGGTCCAAACATTTTTTGGCACCCAGGCCTAATACATCAAGAACAAAGCGATGTCTTTGCATTGAAGAATTCACAGTCAGAGCCATATCTAAGTATGCCCCAGGACAGACAGTAATTAATGATTGATATTTTGCTTTGGCACAAAGGCATGCTCTTTGAGTTATGTGCCTTTTTTCTTCCTCAATAGGATTCCTGAGGTATGCTACACAGCAAACGGAAGAACATTTTTTGGGGATGACACATTTTAGAACTGTTTTTTTTTTCTACATGGAGTAGAAAAACCATCTCCAGCAACAATCCTGTCTCCTAAAAATTACCTGTATATACTAAAAGTGGAACCAGGATTATGTTTGGGTTTTTTTGTCAAGATAATAGGGAAACTTTTTTATGAATGTATTTGCACAAAATATTCAAACTGAATTTATAGTACTACAGCAATATTAATATTTTATTGCTATGTTTAGGCAACTCCAAACACTTGTTAAGGATTAGGGGAAGATCACTGCATTAGTCAATATTTTTTATATAAACAAGGGATAAAATGAGTGTGTGTAATGTGAAAGGGGTTGCTTGTAGTTTTGAATCCACAGAGAATTACCATATAACTGCATTTTAGCATCTTTCAGCTTATTGTTTTGGTTTTGCTGCCCACAACTTTACTGTTTTGGTTCATTCTTACTATTCTAATAAACCTTGTTTCTGGCAGCAGAAGGCAGCTGTTTTCAGTGAAAAAACGCTAACAGTTAAACCAACAGTACGCTACCTGCCCAAACAGCTACACCAATAGCAGACAGTCAAATGTACCAGCTAGCCAGTGAACATAGTGGAACATTCAGAAGCTAAAGAGCCAGATATTTTTCTCAGGAGTTGGCAGACACCAGAAAAAGAACTACATTATAAATTAATGCTGCTTTTCAAAAAGTCAACGGTGACACCAAACAGGACCTAACCTTTTCCATATTTTGCTCCAGACACTGTTTACTAAGAGTTTTTTCCCATGCTGTACCAAAAACAAATTTCACCTACTAAAAGTGAACTAATTTAACCCAACCCCAATCTTATCCCATATCTTATCTAAAATGCTTTTGTTGCCTAATTATAACATGCTTTGTTCGCCCACTAATCACCTCCGTATGATCTGTGCAGCCAACAAATAGCTCTTCATTGACTGAAAAATCATTGCCAGTACATGTAATTCAAGCAGCAATTATGATTTTTCCAAAACATATTAAGTATTACCCTTCAGTGGTATTAAAACTCAATCGGTTGCCAGCAAACATGAAGACTTTTAATGAATGTTGACGTGACAGCACTCAAAACACTGAAAACCTGTTAGATATGGCAACAAAGTAAAAGTTGAGAAAGTGTCTATAGCCATCCGTTACTGCCACATGAACTATTTGGTGCTATCAGGACGTTAATATTTATATCACATCAGTTCAAAACAGCCTCCAAAGGTATTCTAATATAGTTTCCATTTAGCCATATTATCATATTGCGAAAACACTGTGCTCATTTGGGTTGCCATTGAAGTTGGCCTTCCCCTGCATGTTGTCAAATCATTGCTGGAAACCTATAAAGTGAATTAATTTCCTATGCCAGACATTAATATGTATGTGGCAATTGTTGGACCTTGTTGGAAAACGACCTTACTACTACCTCAAATGAAAGGTAAACATTGAAAAAGAATACCTGCACTTTACACATATCCCCTCGTGCAACATTTCACCCCTGTGCATTTTCATCATTTACGTAATGGTAGTAAAATTGTAAAAGGGGTATTGTTTGACAAAGAACTGCCTAGGATTGAAACTTAAGCCAAATAAAGTTTAGTGAAAGCAAGATGTGATGTTTAGTTTTTCTTTTTCCTCTCCTCAGTATTGACTTTGTTAATTCCCTGTGCCTAAGATGAAGTTCTACATGGAATGTGCAAACACTAGACGGCACAGACTCTGTAGGGACGACAACACTGTTTGTCTCAAGTGTATCTCAGTACCATGGTAACACACCATGGGGGTACAGATGACTGCAACCCTGGCAGAGAACAGGGCTCTGTCCGCTGACAGATACTGTCTGGCTGAGGAGATGGGGGGATTTGGGGGCTGCAGGGAATTCAATACGTGCAGGACATCCGACAACCGTTCACATGTATACATGCACACACCTGCCCACTTACTCACTGCTTCTGAGGAAAAACAATACAGTGCCTGGCGATGTCATACTCAAGGAAAATATTTGTCTGTGGTTTTAAGGTTTTGCTCATCTCCATTTTTGCCCACCACCTCAGAGCCACCGAGACTGTTGCACAATCCATGCAGCAGACTGTGAAATAGGTAATTTCATGTCACATTATCTCCCAGTTCTCACAGAATCAGATGCAATTATAATAACTAGAAAATATCTGTTCTAATTCACTTTCAAGGAAAGAGCTTTCAAGGTCTGTCACATTTCATTTCCACCATAGAGGGAAAAACACCAGAGTTGATGCAGAGCCTGATGAAGTTTCCTCAACAGACCTCAAATCATCTTCTACAGTGATCCCACTGTTGAGAAAGAAAAGGTGAACTGCCACCCACCCGTGACCTCCTGCAACAAAGGCCGTCACCTGTCTCAGACACCTGAACACCCCAGGCTCCTGGGTCAGAGGGTTGTTTGACCCTGCATGTTGTCTACCTTGTCCAACTGGTATTGTCTCTCAGTTGCCCTTCACAAAATCAAAAGCCTGAAACTCTGGTTGTGGCTGCAATGTCTTCTTAGAGCCTTACCAGTAACTGAGATAAACATGTAAAGCTTGTTCTGAAGGTGGCAATCAAGGACACATTATGGATTTTTGAAAAATCAAGAGGGTTTATCCCCTGTGGAGCGTGAATGTGCTCAGCAAATTCCACAGTAGTTTGTTTATTACAGTGCCTATTAGCATATATTATGTGGAAAGTTGGCGTTTACTAGAGGTGAGCTGGATTGCAGTATCCAAAATGGAAAAGGTCTCTGGGGAGTATGAATGTATAGGGTAAATTTTGATCAATCAATCAATCTATCAAACTTTTTTATATAGCACAAGTCATACATCAAATGTAACTCCAAGTGCTAAACAGAAAATGAGCAATGAAATAAAAAGAACATGAGTTTAAATAACAAACATTTGAATGAATGAAGTGTTATACAATAAAACTACAGTAATAATAAAATAAGAGATGAGAAATAACATTAAAAGTGCAAGTTGAAATAAACACACACTAGATAAAAGCCATGCTAAAAAGGTGTATTTTAAATTTTCTTTCAAAGACATCCACACACTCTGCCCCCCTCAGGTCCTGCGGCAGGTCGTTCCACAGGCTAAAAGTGGCCTCACCGTGGGTCTTAGACCAGACCCTAGGGACAACCAAGAGACAACTACCAGAAGACCTGAGGGGTCTAGTGGGTACATATCTTAAAACCATGTCAGACAAGTAGTCGGGGGCAAGACCATTTAGTGATTTGTAGACCAATAAAAGAATCTTAAAATTGATATTAAAACTAACTATTAAAACTAAGCCAGTGCTGCGATTTTAAAACAGGTGTAATGTGTGCTCTCCTTCTGGTCCTGGTCAGCACACGAACAGCTGAATATTGTTTAGTTGAAGTTGATTTACGGCTTTTTTTGGTAGACCAGAAAGGAGAGCATTACAATAATCCAGCCTACTAGTGATAAAAGCATGCACTAGTTTCTCAGTAATGGCCTGGGAGAGAAACAGACGCACTCTGGCAATATTTTTCAAGTGATAAAAGGCAGATTCGGTCACATTCCTGATGTGGACATTGAAGGTCAAATGAGAGTCTAGGATGACACCCATGTTGTTAGCCTGGTGACTGGGACTAAGTGCCAGTGACTTCAACTTAGAGGTCATTTTCTCTCTCTGTGCTTCTGCTCTAATGAAGAGTACCTCTGTTTTATCCTGGTTGAGCTGAGGGAAGTTCTGAGCCATCCAAGCATTAATGTCTAAAATATACTTGTGAAGGGCATCTATAGGGCTCGTGTCATGATAATCATTAGATTTAATTTTTTGAGCGTGTACAAGTTGAAATTTTGGCCTAAAAGTGGCACTAGGTGAAAAGTCAAGAGGTTAACAAAATCATGTCATCCTCTGGGGACTGTGAATAATGGCAAATTTAATGGCCTCTGTCTTACCAATAGTTGTCAAGATATTATTTCTGGATGGAAACGGATCAAGTAACCAACAGCTCTAAAGCTAGACTAATAAGTTGGCCGGGCCAATAATAGATATTTGGAGATCTATGGCACAACTTTCATTCTTGAACAAGATATCATGTAACATCATGTTACATCATGTTACTACTAAATGTTAGCATCAGCTGGCTCACATGCTCAGTATGATAATGTATCGTATCGAGTTTTTGACCACTAGTAGTGCTATGGAACAATGTTTTTTACGAGTATGTCATACTTTATTTGTATTGTGTGCATATGCACAAGGATGCATGTGCACGCACACAAGCATGTTTTTCATCAAGAGTTGGTAGTAGTAATGTAAGTAATGTAAGTAAGAAACAAAGCATTGTGTCAGCAAAAGGCTGAGAAGAGGATGACTGTCAGCTAGCAAACAGGGATGTAAATATCTGAGATTTCAAAAAGCATTTTATAAATGGCTTTGGAAATTATTTATGTGGAAGGAAATACATATAGGCCTAAAGAAAAAACATATTGTGTCTATTACACAATATGTTTTAGTAACAGAATGGAAAGGAGACTTTGTTTACAAGAAAACTGCTGATTGTTGCTGATGACCTAATTAAGCAAAAGTGTAGGACTAAGGGAAATTTTGACCTAATGGTGGCTTTATTTTAACTCTAAGCAATGTATTTGGGATGAAAACCCACTGCTGCTGCTGAAGACCCCCTAATCATACAAAACAAAAGAAGCCAACCAGTGTTAAAAAAAAAAAAAAAAAAAAAAAGCTCTGGACAGTCTCAAAGCAAAGACACTGATAAAGGTGACCAGCAGTGTATTAAAACAAGCAAATATCAGTGCTGCTCTTATATAATAAAACATGTCAAAGTGCAACGTTGCAAAGTTGTACACATTATGTGAATAGGATGAGTAACCCAACTGTTCCAACTTGAAAACAAATACCATGTATAAAAATACACCAAGTGCATCTTTAATCAGCCACTGCACAGACTGATTAGGCTCCACTATCTTTAAACACTTCCAGACCACACAGACCCTTAAATTGTTATCACCATGACACGGAGTGAATTATTGAGTGTGTCTTCCACCATGTGCAGTTTATGTACAACCATCTTTAACTTCAAAAACTGCACATGACACATGTTATCATTGTACTGTATGTTTTACAGTGATAATAATTAACATCATGCATGTTCACAGTAATGGTCATGTCAGTGGTAGAAGCTATACAGGGTTACATGAGTGCGCATGACGCAAACTGAATATGTTAAAATTCTGCAAAAACACACAACTGAGCCCCTTATAGTTTGCCTCCAGGGCAAACCACTCTGTGGATGATGAGGCAACATGGGCCTCAACATGTTTAGCCTGCTGCCTGGTCTGCATGGAGAGGTTTTGTCTTGCACATACTGTGTCATTCCTGTGTTGTATAACTGTCTTGTAATGTGTCAGGACCAGTTAACCAGGTCAAATAACTTGTGATCCTGACATGTTTGATGATTAAAAACTACTTAGATGACATATTCACATCAGTGAGGGATAAATATTTACTTCTGGCATACATGGACAACCACATGACTGGTGTAAATGCTGTAAAGATTACTTTTGGAGAGACAATGAAACATGCAAAGTTTTCTAAGGCAAATAAAAAAGTGTGTATAGCGTCTCCAGCTGAATGATGGTCTACAAAAGTTTTAATGTTGTTTAAAAAGTTTCTGTCGCCCCATAAACACACCACTTAGAGTTAAAGAAGAAAAACAAAAATAAAAACATTACCATATTGTAATATCCCAACAGAATATAGCGCTGTAGCCCTATAATCTTAAAATAATATTCTATCCCAAACAATCTTGTATTAACCTCAAACTGATAATGAATTATCTATATGTTATATATATGATTATCAGTTATTTGAATTATTAGTATTTATAATAAATCATGAATTACAACTTTTCAAACTGAACAATACGACAAGCTTTGGTAGAGTGCTACAGGTAAACATATTTAACTTAAAATTAAATTAGCCACATTTTAACTATAATCAACATAAAATATATCAAAAATAGTCAGTACAAGTCACACATGAAATGCAGCTTTAACCCTCTTAATTTAAGCATGCTTCACCTTACATACTGTAGCTATTGCAATACATACTTTGATAGTTCAGCTTTCTTTCAGACTCAAGTCAACTTAACCAAGGAGTTGTAATTGCTTGTTAACCTGACAGAAATTGTAGTTTTAAACTTTGTAAAACTGTGAAAAGATGTTGTCATGTCACTAAATATCAATCACAACAGGAAGGGACATATTAGTATCATTAGCCAGGTGCTAAACAAACACAAAATACAACATTTGGTTTGTCTGGAGTCTGAGGAAATACATGGACTAGAGGATGATGTGGAATACATGGATACATGGGGGATGTGCAGTACTTCACTATTTTTATTACAGTTGTTGGCATACAGTCATTGACATGCACTTTAAATGCCTGCCTGGACTGTGATGATATTTATGACAGCTGCTATAGATTATCTTGGACTATGGTTGTTCTTGTTTATCTGATGTGCATTTAATGTGTTTCTATTTTCTGTGCTGTAACACAAACTGCCTCTCAGAGAACATTAAAGTTTTCTAACTCTAACTCTGACATTATCTTCAAAGTAAGAGCTCCAATCTTCATAATATAACTAAAAGATCATTTACAACACAGCCTTAAGACATCAAATGAATCAATATGAAGTACACTAGTCCATACTAGAGGTCATTTACAGTATACAACAGGCAACTTTATGTAGCTACTTGTGGGTCTGGCTAAAATCTCCTTGTTCTTGTATGGTTCCTCCTTGCTGTTTATACATGAAATTTTCTGAAGAAATAAACACTTGGAGCAAAACTCAGGGGTGGGGAGGAGAGGAACCTTAAATTTAGTGTAATGTAATCCTGAGTAAATTAATTCTATTCTGGGGCTAATGGGGTTTTTTTTGGTGGGGGGGGGGGGGGGTTAAATATTATTTTAACATTTGCAGGGAATAAAACATGCAAAAGTTTCTATTTTGGACTCTTCCAGCGTCACACTGAGGCGTTACAGAGTTGACAAAATGGAAGAACAGAATTTGGCTGCACACTCAGCATGCCCTCAGATAGTCTGTTTATATTTGTCATAGGACTAATGATGAAAATATATTACCGCATGTGGATGGCAAACTTGAAATGAGCTCATGTTCTCTCTTTGAATTGTGAAAAACAAAGGGCCATAAGCTAATCTTTTTCTTTTTTTTCACTGAAGTTGACTTCACTCATCTGGTATGTTGTTGTTTTTAATAAGATGCATAACTTTAAAGACCAACTTGGCTCAACATATGACTGAAATTCTCTCGTCACCTGATACCCCATGAAACGTTGTGTAAATGTTTTTCAGAGATGTTAACTGGAGGTCTAACATGTCCCTGGAGGAGGCGATATAACGCTAATATTGTTATGTCATTGGGAACACATTAGCTGTATATATTAGATTGACAGAAAGGACAGGAACACATTAGAACACAATGTGCTGTACATTCTGCATGTGTGTAATGTTATACTGGCCATTACTCATCTGACCAACAGGTCATCAAAACTTAATATTACCCAAAACCCCTGTGTCTAAGACATATACTCATAGTGTTTTTTAATACATTTTAATCCTTGTACTTAATCATCATCATTATCAGTTCCTTCATTACAAATTACTCTCACTACAGTCCACTATATTAAACTATACATGTATTAAAGGAGTAAAGATGTGCTCCTTGTGTCCTACAACAGTGGCAGAGCTGCTCTGTAACCAGAAACAGTCTCATTGGATGTGTTGAACCTGAGGGGTCAGGGCCAGAGAGGTAAGAGGAACTGTACCTCAACACCTTGTCCAGTTCTAGACACATAATAACTGTCTGAAATGTTTCTTTAGGTGCAACATTATATTTCTTTTAGGGTGATGATGTCACCATGTAAGGGATGTACCTTTAACCAGGGTTGTAACACATTAGAGTCTTCTACAATTAACCATTAAGAAACTTTTTTTTGGCCCAACATAAGATTGTTTTTCAAGGTTTTTTTCTGCCTTCTTTATCTTAAAGCAGATAGATGATAATGAATGAAAATCAATATACAGTGTCTTAGTAAGGTGTTGTTTCACCATTAGCCTCCAGAACAGCTTCAGTGCTCCTTGTCAGAGATTGTCCACGTCTGTGGAACTCTACTTAAAGGGGACATATTCTGCACATATCTTTGCATGATTTACCATTAAAAAACTCCTTATGAATGTATACTGACCCTTTACATATCTCCTCGGTTCAGCCTCCGTCTGAAACAGGCCGTGTTAGCTCCTGTCTCTTTAAGGCCCTCCTTTCAAGGAGCCCAAAGTACTGATTGGCTAGCTTCCAGATATTGTGTTACTCAAAATTTTAACTTCTCAAATACATCTGTACCTTTTTAAGCCAAAATCTGATCAAAAAAAATATAAGAGTGAACAACACAAACAACACATAGAAAAACCTTAGCAACAACCTTAGCAACCAAAGCTATGGAATAGACGGACGTTGATGGGCATGTGTGATGAGCCAACATCAACTCGTTGGCAAGGTAGAAAAAAAAAACATTGCAAACGAAGTGTTAAGAGCAGGTTGAAGCCCTGGCTTTTGACTTGCAGGGAGCATTTCTACATACGTTAATCTCAAGTTTTGGAACTTTGACCAAGTTTAACATAGATATCCAACATCAAAACAGCATATAAATGACAGAAACCTAGAATAAGCATAATATGTCCTTTTTAAAGGATGAACACCACTCTTCTAAAAGATGTGTTCAGATGATGGTGGTGAATAACGCTGTCTAACATGTCAGTCATATTAGTTCAGATGCCGGGGCAGCGGCTGAGTTTCTTCTGTATCAGATTGTTGTGACTCTTGTCGAGGCTGAATTTACACCTTCCATTATTTCAGGATCCAACCTAAGTATTAGCTTGAAACTCTGCAGTTATAAATGTTTGTACAGTCATTAATACAGTACAATAATTAATCATGTCTGCAGCTGTAGATGTTAATAACTTTGTTAATAAATGGATTTTGGTCCAGATGCTCTACAGCTCTTTTCCAGAAGGTAAGTTGTCAAACTGATGAATTAAAGTGCTAAGTAAAAAGACAAAGCAAGTTATGCTGCAGTAAGACATATACCAGCCAAAGGCAATTTTCTAAACGTGGCAGCACAAAAGTTGTTCTTACAAATGTCTTATATACTTATGAAACATTGATCTTTCCCATAGAGCACAGGTCTATGGTTACACTTCCTAACAAGGCATACCTTATTAGGAGAGTTGTTGCTTTATTAGTGGATAATAAATCATTTATAAAAGGATGAATGGTGCAGTGTCCTGTCAGTGTTTGCAGTGCTTGAATCCTTTAAACCCTAGAAAGATGGAGTTATTTCAGTGGTGGTATGTTCAAGTTGAAAAGTCAAAGGTTAAATGCACCTTTTATCTGGCAGAACTTTTTGATGTGAGAATGTCAAGTTCAGTAGAAAAGTACATGCGCAGCAAAGTGCAGAGCACTTTATAATCAATCACCAACATGATGTCATGCAGAAGGAGAGAGAGAGGTGTCTAAATTAAGTCAGCTGTCTAAATACAAGTTAATGGCGTGGTTCATATCTCATCCACATGGTGCTGAATAAGAAACATGAACCTTTTACACCACCCTCTATTAAAAACACATCACAAATCAGACACATGCATACAATAGCACACACACACTTTTTTCAGTGTGTGTGTGTGTGTGTGTGTGTTTCAACAGACTTTCTTCAAAAGCCCCCAGACACAAAAAGACACCTAATTACCAAAATATTCACTCTGGGAATGAGCCATCGTGTGAAGTATTTACATTACAATCAGCTCGGCTAAATTCCATTCACACACTGATCAAATAAACAAGGAATATTTCATTACCAATCACTGGAGAGAGAACATTGTTTTAAATTGCTGAGGCTTTGTCCCAGGAAACATTGTGCAGTGCAAAACTTCCACCCACAAAAAAGAAGGATTACACTGAAGCACTGGTGGCTGATGTTGGCCTGTTCAAACAAAAAATACATCACTCGCCATGATTTCTATCAATAAATAAATGAGTTTGTGAAGTCCAGTTCAACCCAATTAGCTTAACCAGGGAAAACGTACAGGGAAAACAAAGGCGAATGCTAACACAACTACAATCAATACTTTTATATTAAAATGGATCACATTGCTACTTGTACTGTATGTGAAAGGGGTTGCTCATAGTGATGAACCAGAATAGGCACTCTGCTGTTCTTCTCAGTCTATGTAGCTTTTGAGCATCTTTCAGTTCATTGTTTTGGTTTTATGCTCCACAGGTTTACTGTTTTGATTCATTCTTATGGCACTCATAGTGATGTTTCCAGCTGCAGCAGGCAGCTTATTTTCAGAGAGAACCAGAGAGAATCTGTACATTACCTGCCTAGCACCAAATGGCAGACAGACAAAACAGAGCTTAAAGGAGAGTGAATAATGGACTTTTCATTAAGTGGTACGAAACTCAAGCACAAACTCAAATGTTATTGTTGCTCTCTGAGATTACTTTTGTTGTGATTTGGCACTATATAAATAAATTGAATTGAATTGAACTGTGTCTGCTAGAAGTGTACATAGACAACTGTTTGCTAACATGCTCGCCATATCAAATTAAAGGTGATAATAGGAGGAAATTTCAATTAAAAATTTATCATAACCAACAAAATTTTAGCCACAATTACAAAAAGAAGAACCAAGTTGTTAAAAAAAACTTCAACTGGTCCAGCTTTGACAGAAGCATGAATATAGTATTAATATTTATGGCAGCAGCAGTAGAAGTGGTAGTGGGATGCAATGAATTATAGAGTCACGTGGTCTAAATGTCGTTGCACAGACATTTCCCATCATGAGAAAATTTTTATTGAGAAAAGCTAAATCAGCTGATATTTTGACATAAAAAATGGTGATGGTCAAATTTAAAGGTATCAATAATCAATACAAGCAGTTGCTTCCTTCACAGCAGCTCTTGTAAGAATTTCTTTTCACAGGAGGCCATGAGCCTCCAGAGAACATGGGACCAGAGCAGGTTGTTACTGGACACTATCCATGCGTCTGTCCCCATACAGCTGTGAAAACCTGCAGCAGCCTCACATCTGGCAGCATCAGCCAGTCGCAGCAGCTGCGACATCACCCAGTCTGAGGTCACCACTGCTGTCACCAAGAGTCACCCACCACCCAGCTGTCAATCACAGCCCAGGTGCAGAGAAAGAAAACGGTGGTAGAGAATGTGTTGTGTGGTGGGTGGATATACATGTATGCAGTTATGTAGTGGTACTTTAAATACATTGTTTTACATTGTTTTGGTTTTAGGTATTTATGAGAATGGCTCAAAGTCAAATCTGTGGTTGGTATAGCTGCCTCCTCTTAGTCTTTTATTGTTTTTTTCCATATGTGTCAGTTAATCCTCACACCTCTACCTCCTACTGGTAATGTTTTCATCTTGCCAAACATTGTTTCTTTTATCACTAAGGACGATGAGGAGCTGGGACCTAATTGTGCTGAAGCTGAATGAAGCTGCATAAGTTACAGGTAACACACACTTGCTGTTGTGCTGTTCTGTATTCAGAGTTGGCAAAGTCCAATATAATATTCTGTGAGAAAACAGAGTCAGATTTATCAAAGCACCACAGCGTTTGTTGGAGTTTTCAGTTCTGTCTCCATTCTTTCTGATGATCCTCACTAGACGTCGGGTGATACTGCAAAGCCACTCCAGCTACAGCGCCTCTCTTCTGATTGTGACTGTAATGTCGTCCATACTCTGTTGTATCTGATTCCACAGCGCAATATTCAGCCCTGCAACAGTAGTGCCATAGCTTATATATGATTCCAACATTACAATTGAGTTTTGAGACTGCTCTTTGACATTTCTTGAAGGTAGCACTACAAAAAAGGAGGAAGTGTAGTCCAGGGCAGATCTTTTGCAGATGGGTGCAGAGGGACATTTTAATACAGGGAAGACAGAGGGATGTTTAAAATCGCCCTTTACGATCAAAGGTGCAGGATCGCTTCCTCACTTCCCAGCAGAGCACTCAGTAATTCCACAGGTTACTGGAAGATGAATTACAAAAGGAGGAAGAAATCCTGTTTCCTCTATGACTCTGCGTGGTCTGACTGTTCTCTGACAGAATAAACCTTTTTTTTTTTTTCTTTACACCCACCTGATGTCATTTATTTCTAGCTTTAAAATCGCTAAGGAGATGTCCTACCATCCAGTGAGTTCTTTTTTTTTTTTTTTTATCTCACCTGTAATTCATTTTATGAGCAGATCATTGACTGAAATGTCCAAAGTCTGGGTTGCAGCCTCAGGTCCATCTTGTAAACTAGGCCAAACAGGTCGCAGAACAGCATGAAACATGCAGAGATGACATGATCCTCCCATCAAACTCAGAGCAAAATGAAAAATAATAAAAAAGAGAATTTCCCGAATGCGGGATTATTTCCATTTTATTCTTTTTACTGACAATTTTGTACTTCTTTCAGCAGTGATATATTGACAGCTAAAAATACTATGTTTATCAAACAGTCATGAAAAAACATAATCTATCAGCTCAAATGTATTTTCAGCATAATATGTATTGAATATAAGTTTGACGAAGTGAATGAACTGGTTTCACCTTCCACTTCTACACCCGCATGTGTGTGTGTGTGTGTGCATGCCATGTGTGTACCATGTGTGTTATAGGGTGGTGGGGTGTGTGTGTGTGTGTGTGTGTGTGTGTGTGTGTGTGTGTGTGTGTGTGTGTGTGTGTGTGTGTGTCAGAACGAAGGGGAAATGAATGAGAGACAGGGAGAGAGAAATCCCCCCTTGAGGCCAGACCCACCACATTAGTTAGTAACCACACAGCATGTTGGCCAACACTAACAGCTGAAACGCCTCGGTGAGTTTAATGCTCAGTTAGACACCATCATCCAACCACCACACCCAAAGCCAAGGCAGCCCAAAATCCCCTTTCTCTCTCTCTCTCTCTCCCTCCTTCTCTGTCTCTCTCCCCCTCTCCATCTTGCTCTCATTCTCGACCTGCACGTTCCAGGTAATGCTACACTAACAAGACACACATGGATCGAGCGTGCTTGTTTTTTGCCGCGTTGTCGCTTAGCGCTAACAGCATCATCCTCATTTATCCTGACAGGTCTGAGCTCTCTGGCTCTCCAAATATAGATGCAATACTTGCACCACATTTGCACACTTTCCTTTGGTGAAGTCAATTACGTCATAATTTTGTTTCCAGTATGTTGGGAGCTGAGTGCAGGACCTGAGCAAGAGCAGATGTTCTGCATTCTGCGCCCAGCGGGTGGATACATACTGTTGATGAGAGTTTACAGAGTTGTGTGCACTCTACTAAAGTATAAGAAAAAGTTTGCTGTTCACGGTAATTCCTGTATATCACATAATACACATGCCTTTTTTGCATTGTATTACGTAACTGTAGAGATGATACATTGAGCTATATCTAATCTGTGTGATCAGTGTGGCATGAAGTGAGCATCACTATAGCTTCAGGCTCATTATTACTGTCTATACTGATTCATAAGAAAGACTGACTTTACATATACAGATGCTGTTACATAATACTTACATTCATACACGGCATGAGTATTCTGCTGTAAATATCTTGCCCTATGGGCCAGAATGCTGACAACCTCCTCTCCCAGCCATGGACATTTGTGTCATAGTGAGAAATTTCTCAGCACTTTGGCCGATGTATTGACCAGAATCGATGGTGACAATCAAGTCAAACAGAAGAGGAATGTTAATCTCATGAGAGAAATACTACAATGACCAATCAGATAATCGGATTAATAGGGGGCAGGAAAGTGCTGCCCCGCATTAGCCCACTCGGTCTGAGCATGAACAAATGCACAACTGTTTGGAGACGTTATCATCAAAATCATATGCCTCCTCTATTCCTCCTCTGGCTTGTTGTCATGTGGCTTGAGCCCAAAAGCATTAAACAAGGCTTCAGTATATGGCCAAAGCAGGGATCTTTTAAGCAACCTTGAAAATTATCTCCACGAATATTTTTCAGAAACACAAATAGGCTATTAGAAAATGCACTTGAGCTATGTCATGCATGTGTTGAAACTGGGCTGTAGCGAGGTTTAAGTGCTAACTTCTTCCAAATGTGCTGTGACACACTGAAGGATGACATCATGAATGCATAAACCATTTTGCGTTGGAGCCCTCTGCAGTGGAAAGTCCCTCTGTTTCTGGAGAGATGTGAAAAGCAATGATCACAAAATGCATAACACTCGCCTCTGACCTTGGCTACCTCCAGAGAGGCTGACCAATCACACAGGCATGTTCCCACCAACCTCTGGATCTGTGTGTCTATGTGTTTTCGGCTGTCTGCTCTCACCCGTGCTTGTGTTTTTACGTGCATATGGGGGTGTGTACACATGTGCAGGCATACATTTGTGAGCGAATGCCTGGGTGTGTGTTTGTGTGTTCCCACAAAGCGGTCCCAGAGTCTGCAACAGGTGCAGCTGATTAACTAATCCCCCTCTCTTCGAGGAATTTTGCAAGAGGAAAAAATCCACTCCGCTCATCTCCCAGTGGGAACATTTGCTTTTCGTCCATTTGGCTCCGGTCCAAATAGAATAGAGAGATCTCAGCTGCTCTCTGGATAGACACTCCTCATCCATCAGCCCCCAGAACTCCAAGCTCAAAGCTGGACTGCATAATTGGTTTAAGTGCGGTCATCACTCTGTGGATATCAAAGCTTTTCAATAAACCTGAGCATTACAATATGTTCCAACAAGCAGCACTTTACAACACTTTACTAACAATACAATTCATGTATTTATATTACATTTACCAAGATCTTTGTGTGATAACGTGAAGAAATTAATTTTTGTATTATATTGTTTTTTAAAGGCTGATATTGATTTTTGATTGGATCCAATGGTAATTAGAATTTTACCATTTCTTGCCAAAATACAACTGAAATTCAGTATTTGGACAATAACACTTTCCATTAAAACAGAGGATCCATTAAGACGAATACTATGACAACTACAACCACTCCTGCTTGTACTACTACTACTAACAATTATAATAATAGTAATAACAATTTTATTTATGATTTTTCAAAAACAAAATTACAAAGTTCTTTGTAGTAAAACAAGGAATAATAAAGTAAATGAAATAAAATGACCAAAACATTACAAACAGAGAGCTAAATTAGTTTTAGGGTTGGATTTAAAAGAGTAAGTTCCACAGCTGAGGCTAATAATTTATTTATTTATGTATTTATTGATACCATTTACAGTGTTAAACATAAATGTTACCATTTGCTGTACTGTGCCAGAGTTAGCTTATAGCTAATTTTCATCTGCAGTCCCTTTGGCAGGTCACAATTAAAACATATAACAGAACAATATCAAACAATACAAAGCAAAAAACACACAGGACACATAATACAAAATACAAAGCTACACACAATATCACATCACATACACCCACAATGTCAACTAGAAATTAATAATGTAAATTTGTCAAATTAAAAGCAAGATTATTTGTGTTCATGAGAAGACCATGAGATGAAATTTAGAGTCAGTGGTTACAGAGCTGAGTAGCTTTTAGCAGACTTTTTAAATTTGGTTTTAAACGTACCGAGGGAACTGCAGCTCTCCATATCTTCAGGTAGGGTATTCCACTGAGTTGTGGCTTTCACAGAGAAAGCTGCCTGCCCAAATGCAAAATGGTATGGTACAATCTTGTATAGAGGATATTCTGGAGGATCTAATAAAACTTACTGAGCGAGTGTACACAAAGTCACATAGTGGAGGAGGAGCCAAACCATTTAAAATTTTATAAACTAGGCACAAATTTGAGAATAATCTAAAATTCTCAAAGCTCAGTAAATTGTATTTCTCCAGTACACTACAGTGATGGAAATGCATTGGCTTTTGTCTAGAGTTTTTAGAGTTTGTTTGTATAAGGACTCAAGAGGTTTTATGGCTGTTTCTCCAGCCTGCCCTAACATGTGATGCAATAAGACATATGGGAAAGAATCATAACATGCATAAATATCTGCTGCGTCCAGAGAGAGACCATTTCTAATATGTCTAAAATTAGCTAAGTTGTACTTTATCGTTTTAACTGTTTTTAACATGTTTCTTAAAGTTCAAATTTGGATCCAGTGTCACACCAAGATATTTAAAATCAGTGACTATGTCAGTCTTTTCACATTTGATGAGAGTATCAGCGTTAGGAGGTTGTGCCATGGTTTTAGAGAAAAACATACCCTTTGTCTTGTTTACATTTAGACTCAGACATGATTGATCAAGCCAAGGTGTGACCCTTTTCAATGCAATTGTTAGCTTAGCAGCAGCTAACTCAGCTGTTTTTGCATGTGTGTACACAACAGTGTCATCTGCATACATTTGTAGCTCTGCATCATGACACTGTTGAGGGAGATCACTAATATATAGGCTAAATAATAGGGGACCTAACACTGACCCTTGTGGAACACCTATTTCATGTTACTGAACAGGGTGTCACAAATTTTAACACATTGTATCCTATTAGATAAATATGAAGACATCCATGCCAGTGCTCTAGATGAGAATTTAAATTTAGAGAGTTTCAATATTAAAACATCATGATTGACTGTGTCGAATGCTTTACACAGATTTAAAAATACAGCACCAACTAGGCCTCTTTTATCAAGTCTTGATTTAATTTGCTCTATTAATTTGAAGGTAGCAGTTTCGGTGGAATGATTTTCTCTAAAGCCTACTGGCTTCAAGGCAGTCTCCAGATTTAAAAATAGGTGTGACAATGGCACATTTCCGGTCAGGAAAGGAGCTGTGTTTAAAAGACAAGTTAATTAAATGAGAAATGGGGGGAGTTGTGATTTGACAAACATGGTGTCAAATTGGAAAGCATCTCTACTTTTGGAGCTTTTTAAGGAGCTGATGATTTTGTTTACATGTAACTCATTAGTTTCTACCAGCTCGAAAACCTGGCCTGTATCATCTATAGGAACAATATTCAGTTTCCTTTTCGTATTTTTTTTCCCCAACTCATATACAGACTCAAGAAAAAAAATATTAAAGACAGAAGCAACAGTAAGATGATCTTCAATTAACTTTCCCTGTGCTTTGAGTTTAAAATCTCCTAAAACTTTTTGGTCCCTCCTTGTGAGATTATCGATGTTTTTTCAGATAAATTTACTGTTGCCTTTTGCCTCATTCAATATATTGAGATAAAAACGAGATTTAGCTTCTCTTAGCTCTTGGATGACTTTGTTCCTTAAACCTTTGTAAATCAGCATGTCAGTGTCTCTTCTAGTTTTAATTGCCTTCCTTAATGCAGCATCTCTAGATTTCATTAGTTTCCACTTTCATTAAACCACAGTAAATTGTTCTTACTTGTAGATTTTATATAATACTTAAAGTATTATTCAAGGTCCACTTACTTTACTTTTATTCAGAACTTTCAGCAGCATCTCATGGTCCTCATCAGCAGATTGAATTTTCTGTTGTCATGTTAATAGCTCAGTCTGAGCTACATCATGAAGATAGCTCAAAAACATAGCTCAGATGGATATAAGCCTAGGTCTGAGAATGATACGCTTTTTTTCTGAGAGCTCAGTAGAAATAAAGGCTAGTAAGCTGACCTTGAGTTAAGATTTTCTAATGTCAAGAATGAACTTTCATTCTTATGCATCTGTGCATCAAAGGTCTTCTTGGTTTGAATCAATTATATGATGCACAGTATCTTTATTCACCGTACTGATGGCTGATGATAGTGAAAGTAATGTTTATTTTGAAACTGGTCAGAGTGATTGTTGGGTTTGTTTGACTGCAGATGAATTTGGGAGAATGGAACAGCAATTAAACAGGTGCCCACCAACCTTTTGCAGCACAGGGGGTGCCAGCACTCCATAATGACCCAATTCATTATTATCTAAAGAGCACCTGGCTTAGACATTAGCTCTTATAGTATGGCTCATTCACCCAATTTGACATCTTGGGGCAAAAGTAGAGCATAGCAAAGCATCAGTGAACTATATGTCTTCCTTCTAAACCCTGGACAGACAGAAAGTATCAGACATTCGCATATATAGTTGTCAATGGCTGTAGGCAAAAGTGTTTTGACAGAGCTCTGTTGAGTTTCAGAGTGACAACACTGGCAACAGACCAAAACACAGTCTCACTTGATGAAAAGCAAGGATCTCTGGAGGGAACATTAGTGGTGGTGGTGGGTGTGGTTAGGAATTGGAGGATCATATTACATATTACATTTTAAGAATTGAGAAACCTCGCTGACCTCTGACTTATAATATATCCAAACTTCATTATGTGTTCCAAAATAAAGTCTGAAATCGAAAGCCATTCATTCCAACACTAAAGCTTTGAATGGCCAAGTGCTGGTTCACACACTGTAAGCTGCTATATGACCTGGAAGAATCCCAATCTCCTTATTCATCACCGTAATCTCTTGAGTTTGTCGGCTCCATTCACTGTTAAATACGGCACATTGAAACAGGCAAGGAATGACAACTTTCAGCAAAATAATGCTTAGGGTCATTACCTACAGTAAGGTCAGCTGGGAGGAAGTGAATGGCAGAGAGCAAGACGGCCTCAACCAACAACAAATGCGAAAGTTCTTGTGAGATACAACACTATGAGGTTCATCAAAGAATGACAAAAGGTAAAGTGGTATAGAGGGAAATTAATGACTCTGATGATAAGCCTGGGCCTGAGAATTACAGGACAAACATGGTGCCTAAATACACAAATGGCTGAATTAACCTTTAGACCTGTCATTCATCAAAGTGGATGTGAGGAGTATTTCAGTAAATCCTCCTGCATCTCCTCTTCTGTTCCTTCTCCTTCCTTCTCCTTCCCCCTCCTTCCTCTCCTGTCACAATAATGCCTTGCCTTCTTCCCTCCTCCCACTGCTTCCTCCTCCTACTTCTTCTTTGTTTCTATTACAACTGCTGATGAAATTATTACCTGAAACCAGCTGCAGCTCAAGAACACTCCCGTCCTGAATGGTAACATAAACACGTTCTTTTGATTAAAACTCTGGCCACAGAATGATAGCAATATCATTTTTTCCACAGTGATTAGCTGTAGAACAAGGAATGGATGAAATGGTCCTGTTGGCAAGATATTCAGTGTTGATATGTGTAATGTGCGTGTAAACTAATCAGATGCTGCAACTTTCCCACAGAAAACCATCCACTGAGGTTTCATTGGCTCATTTACTCAAAATCATAACTCATAATCTGAGAGCTGCATCTGTTTGGCCCAATCAGTATCAGCTGTTACTTCCTGTAGGTGCCACATCAATGACAGCATATCATCACCATATTATTGTCAATGTAATTGTGATACCTTGTTAAGCTTGATGTAAGCAAGTGACATTATGGCAAAAACAATGGGTAGCCTTTTAAACCTAATTCATTGATTGGCCCTCTAGTGGCCAAAAAGAACTTCAAAGAAAGCTGAGAGACAGTCCTGAAACTGTTAATAATGTACCGACAGAATGAATGTGTGAATCAAATTTCATAGTAATCCATCAGTTGCTGAGACATTTCACTCAAAACAACATGTCAACCACATGGTGGCGCTAGATGACATTTTAGGGGATTACCAAAGTCAGTAGGACACACCGCAAACTGGCAACCATGAATGTTGTCAAAATTTCATGGCAATACATTCAATAGTTGTTGAGATATTTAAGTCTGGACCAAAGCAGTACACCAACAGACATTGCTATCATTAGAGCCACACTGCTAGCATAGCAAAAAAAACATTAATTTCAGCATTACTTAGAGTCTAAGATATCAGGAATTTCTGACACCTCCTGTGTATCTCCCACTTGGCTAAAGGAACTACAGAAATGTAGACAAATTGGTATCAAATATGTCTGCAGGCCACCATCACTGGCAGTTACATATAAATAAAACTCCATATTAACACTAATACAATAAATTAAACTAATTAAAAACTAGCAAATTTAGACCATACATCTGGTAGGATTAACAATGCAGGTAACCATGTTGGAATAATGTATGAATGCATCCAAGCCATAGTAATAGGATTAGCATTAGTATTGTCTTATAGGCTACAGTTGTTATGGTAATAGCTAATAGCCTATTTACACATCCAGGAGACATGAAGCAACATTATCATTCCATTGGAGTCATATTCTGAATACCTCAAGAATATAAGCCTAATATTCACTCTTTTAGCATATTCTCCATCAACTCCTGAGAAAAATATCAGGATCTTAAACTGTTTTCATTTAATTTGGGCTTGGTGCTGGTAACGTAGCATACAGTTGATATATCTGAGCTTGTCAGCTGGAAATGATTGCTTGCTGCTCAGCCATTAGACAGAACAATTCAGTTAATTTCAGGTTGTATGATAATCCAGTAAGTGACCTGTTTGGCATTATACATGGTCCTCAAAATATATTATGAAAGAAAAGCAAGTGGACTTGTGGTGGGGTCTGGGAGACCTTACACCACTCATCCAGTTCTTCTGAAAGCAAGGGGTTACTCATTGTTTAAACTTGTGTGGTCCAGTTACACAAGAGGTCTAGATGAAAGTCATGCAGGAAGGTGTAAATCAATGTGAAACTGCCAATGTATGGTGGTGTACAGTAGGTAGTAGACAACTGATGTCACAATCCTCCCCCTTTCCAGTCTGACATACATATGCAATAAATCCTGTGCTACCTGTCTCTTTCAAACCATTGCCTCAAAAGGGTATTCCTTGTCTGTGAGGTGTACTGTATGAACTGATTACTCTTGTCATAAGACTTTAACCCTGAGTGGTTGTTGGGTCTCCCCCGTGTTTTCACCTTTCATGAGAACTGACTAAACTTCTCAGATGAGTATGTTCACATGCTCGTGTTTTATGACTGTGACATGTCACATCACATGGACAACTGAAAACCTAAAGAAACCAGTGGCATTTTTACAGCCAGTACTTCTCAACATTAACATTAATTTTTACCATAGCCTTTGTTTCTTCCTGTTGCAAATAGAACATTGTTTGTGTTCTTGACATTAGCTTAAAGTCAAAGGAAATCACAGATTTCTTTTTAAACACATTATACATGTTGGAAAATAAAATAATTGCTGAAAACATGTGAAAAGACTGTGAATTATGTAGTACTGAATTGTGGAATTCGACCATTTCTGTGTTCAGGATTTTTGGGGCGGGCCTGAAATGGTGGCTCGATGATGTAACCGCGTCATGCTAGCATGACCCCTCCTCTAACACTATATAAGAACTAGAGGTCCTTAGCATCAGCTGGGTGTGTAGTCTGTTGTTTTCTAATGGCAGCACACAATACTTTCATTGCAAGCTCAGCATTAGCATCCGGGGGATGTTGCTGCAGGCATAACAGTAGATGTAAACTCTCCGGGCAGATAGACAGGTCTACACTTAACTATGAGATATTCGAGGTTAGCAGAGCAGTGCCCCTTGATAATGGCATTGTCCGTGCACCAAGCTTTGTTAACATGAATACACAGTCCCCCACAACCCACCTCTGGTCTTACCGGAGTCATTAGCTATTGTATCCGCCCTGAGGATGTATCACCCCCCCGGTGGCTCAATGGCTCTATTGGGGATGCTGCTGTTCAGTCACGTCTCTGTAAATATCATGACATTGCAGTCCATAATCCTTTTATGAGTAGTGATCTGCAGTTGCAATTGATCCATTTTGTTCACCAGAGACCGTACATTGGCAAGGAAGATGCTGAGTAGAGATAGCCGATCAGGAGGTAGCGTTAGCTTAGCCCTCCTCTCTTCCCCCATATTTTTATGCTCTCTCCTGACTTGCGGTCAATGGTAGCGCTCAAGGAGTTATTTCAAACCCGGCTGAAGAGTCCGTTGATGGGCAGAGTCAAGGTTAAAGCTCCAGTCCACCCCGAGGATATATCCATGTCCCACTGATGGTGCAGCACTGCTGTGCAAGCTGTGCCTGTATGGCTGCCTGCACTCTGTCCAGTGGCTACTCCGGTGCCTTCGCTGTCACTACAGATGTGCTCCTGCAGCTGCTACATCCAGGCCCTTGCCAGCCCTTTTCAGCAGAGAAGTGAGTAATGTTGACACTGAACTCCATTGAAAAAAACAAACATTTTACATAATGATGATTGGTGATGGATCACTTGTTAACTTAACTACTCATTTACTGAAGTAAGTCCACATTTACCTCCAAAATAAGGGCTGAATTAAACAGTGGCTCCTAGCATTATTTTTAAAATATCATCCATGTTGCTTGTCTTACACCTGCAAACAAGGCCTGCTTTAAATTGTATATTTTTTAAGGGAGTTCAGCATGAGTGTTAAGTTCAGAGGCTCAGGTTCAGTTTGGGCGTGGTTTCAGCGCCTTCAGTTAAAAACACATTTTTCTGTGGTGTGAAATACTCAGAACACTTATTTATTATTGCTTTACACAGACTTTAAGGCTTCTAGTTGGCAGCACTGAACATGATGTTGGAAGTAATTTTTTCATCAGCATCTGTTTTTTGTCTCGAAACAAGCCAGCATTGTTTGACTGATTTGCCCAAATTCTTGTCACAATTTTGCTTTCTACTGTTGAGTCTGTGTACTGCTCACTAGCAGCTGTTATTTTAGCAACAAGGCAGGAAAAATGTTGCCATATACGAAAACAGGAGTATGCATTTCATTTAAAAGCCATTCTTCAATCAATATCCTGTTTTGAGGTTTTATTATCTTTCATCTGCTTTTGTGCTTGTTGAATGACAGAGTGCTTGGCTTTGGGAGCTGGACACATGTTGCAAGTATTAAGTGAGATAACTAACTGCTTTTCATATCTTTAGCCTTTAGGACAAAAGCAAATATCTTTATCTTAAAGAGGAGAGGTTGTTTTCCATCGCTGAAAACCAGTACTATCACTATCAGTGGTCAAAATGGCTGCCTGAGGTCTTTTAGAGTATTCCACAGACTGACCATTAGCTACAGGCCACTGTAATTAGCTATATGCAACTGTAATTGTCCTTTGAGGTAAGTTAATATTAATGTTTACAATTTGCATTTATTGAATTCACAAATACAAAGATGGCTGTTCGGGTGTATTAATATGCTAACTAGCTAAAAATTGTAGCTGCTAGATATAGCTGAGTACAGTATTTATTGTTAACATGGTGACGCTTGTGTGCTGCCAAAATGTTTACAAGCTACATAGCTAACTAGTTTCCCTGGAAACAGTAGGCTTCTCACACTGTATTCATTCTTACAGCAGGCATTTGACTTTTCAAACACAGATGTAACTTATAACTACATTCTGGTTAGCAGTTTTCCTGCAGTATGTGGCTAACTGGCACACCTTTCATGTTATGACAAGTCAAAATGTGCCATGAATAAATTCTCTGCAGCCTGTGCTTATCTTGAGGAGATAGCTTGTTTTCCATTGTTAGTGTGGTGTTAATTACATATTAAAGTAGTTTTAATTACGACAAATATTTATAAGTAACTTTACAGAATATGGTTCTGGCCTGGGGCCAGTTTTTGGGGCCAAATTAACTTTAATTTATTTGTCAGTCTTATCCTGTCTGCCATGGGAACTGTAGAGTACAACATGCATTCTTGCTATGGGACAGTTTTATTTTATGACCTTTTCCCATGACAGAGTTATGAGTAGTCTTAATTAAGCGTTTTTAAGCCATAAATTAGTTGTTGTGCATAAAAGCTAATGGAGAAGCTGGTATTGACTGCCAATCTTATCTGTAATGGTCTTTTCTGTTTCATGGTCATTACACTAATGTCTCAGAATGACTTTGGCAGTGATTTATTGATACTGAGTGGTCATAAAGATTGTTCATGTCTTCATGACCTCTGTGTGTTGCCTCAAAGTTGCCTTCAGGTCCTCCAGCTGATGTTATCTGACTGAACAAAAGAATGTGTGAAGGCTTTACAATGAATGAGCAAGACCCTAAAACTAATGGTAGAGGTCAGAGAATAGGGAACTGAATAACAAAAAAAGCAATATTAAAGAAACTCAAGATTATCTGATGGATTTTGGCAGATAGCAGTACTACATTTTTAATGATCTCAAAATATTTTTTCTTGTTTCTTGTTTTTTCGTCATTTGCAACAATTTCTGAAAATGCAAGTATCAAGTTCACAGCTTTTTATTCTTGGCAGTGTCTCTTCTCTCTCTTGAACAACATGGCCACAGGTGGACAAAAACAATCTCCACTGACACCAATACCACGTCTCCTATGATTCATGTACTTACACCTCTACACTGACATGAGATGAAAAAAATAACTTGATGAGAAAATCAGTGTGCCATTTCAAGGATATAATAAGAAATACTGCAGACGGACATGAACCCATGACCCTGCTAGGTGTGCCAAAAGGGATGACAAAACCCTCTGTGATGCATTAAACATCTGATGGAGCTCATATATTCACCCACAGAGGCTATAAAACGTCTGTGAGGCTGCAACATATGACTGGTCATTGATGGCAAGTTTGAAGCCGGTAAGTGTTTATTACTGACCTCTGCAGATTGGTTTATGGCTTATGATCTCAACTCTGCTCTTCTATTTATTCCAAACAAACTGCTGTTGCTCCAAGAGGACACATAAATCACACCACATTCTCTGAGAAGGAGACTATTCCAGGTGATGTCCTACATGATGAGCAAATACATTTTTAAAAATCCATCAACTGCCAAGAAATTGAATCACTATTGTGTTAAAGTAATTAGCAATATATATAGATGAAATGGTAATGGTAATTTACATGAAAAGTTGAGTTGAAATGTCATTTGCACTGCATTACATTAAGTTGTCCCTGTCCCCCTGTTTTTGCCAGGAAAACATAGAACATCATGGGTACTGCGTCTGACAGTTTTTGTAAGTTTCCAAAATGGACACTTCAACAATCACACTCAGTTTTTGTACGTAAAACTGAGTGCAACACCATGCCTTGTGCATTTCACCCCTCCCTACTGTCACAGGCTTTAGAGAAGGCATTTAAGTGTGGCTGAACAGCTATAAACACTGTTGCTTTCAGACGATACATTGTACAAATTGGTTTGCTTCGAGCATTACCCCAACCTTGGACCCTTTTTGGACCTTTCAGACAATCCAACAGTGATTACGCAGTGATTGGCTAAGTGTGCAGAGGTGCAAATGTAAGGCATGGTTTGAACTTCTGTCTCAAACTATTTATTTAATTCTTCACTAACTACATCCATCACTTTTTGTGTGCAACACTAAGAATGTTTTCATGGAGAGACTGAAAGTGTTCACTGTTGTTTTCATGTGTACAATTCACTGCATTGAGAATACGAGGACATGCAAAAGAAACAATATTCTAGGAGAGTGACTGGGGTTTTAGTAAGTTCAGCATTTCTGTTTAAAGGTCATATTGTTTTCTACAGGATCATTACAGCAGCACCGGCCACCTACTCACCCAGAGGGTTGAGATGAGATTTCATTTCATCATCTCTTGTTTTAAGAGAAGCAGATGGGCCACTTTCTAGAAGAACAAAGCCCTCTCATGTTTTGCATAAATCACATCCACAGAGATTACACTGATGATTGGACAGAGATTTCACAAACTCTCATTCTGTTCCCTCTCTTAAATATCTAGCGATTATAATAGGTAGAGGGATGAATAGGTAGAGGGATGACAACAGCTGCTTCCATTCAAGCCGTGGCCCCAACTGTGGATGGATAGATAGATAGATGGATGGGAGAATGGGTGGTCTGGTCTTTCTCAAAAGGCTGTCCTTCATTATCTAATCTGCACATTTCAAATTAGGACCCTTCCATTCCCCCTTGAATGGTTATATCTCAGAGACCAGCTGAGGCCTGAAGCATGGTTAGCGTAGCCAGTCTGAAATGAGTGCTTCTGGTAATGGGAGAGAAAGAGAAAATGATAGGTGACAGGGTGAAACATGTCCGTTAAAATGCAAAAGAAGAGGCAGAAAGACAGGCAATTTAACAAAGTGATAACCAATTTGAATTCAAAGCTTGGATCACTGCAAATTTGTTCTACCCCTGCTGATCATCATGTCCAACTAAGGAACTGTTGATGGAGATGACCATCAATCGAAAATCTCAAATCAAAATCAAATAATAATCAAAAATTATTTGCTGATTATACCCACAATTAGGTTTCTAATAATGAAATTGGAAATGAGCCTTAAAATCACATTTGCAACAAAAAGTAGGCATTAAGAAGGCATGCCAGTAAAGGATTACAGCTAATATCATTTGCAGTCCCTTAAGTCCTAAGCAGCTTAATAAGCATCAGTGCAAGTTCTTACTGTTCAAACCAATCTCCCTTTTCTCTGTGTACAATAGCTGACATGGACTAACACCATCAATTTTTCAAAGACCTCTAATCTACTTTAATAGAGACAATGATTTCCACTGTGCGGTAAAAAAGTGTCCATGCCATCTAACTTGCAACATATTCCTGATATGACCTACAGTACAAACACATAAATCCTATACCATACTGTAAATTTAAATAAATGATTTGTATTTCATAAATGATGATATAAAACCGTCATTGTTGTTGACAGCAGAGATTTAAAACTGCATAAAGTGATTTTTGGCCACTTTGGGGCAGCAGAAACAAGTTGCAAGCTATGCTATCTTTTAAAGTTGAATTGGTGAACTTGTTTGCCAACAGTTGTATTTATTCACTTGGAGTCATGTGTCTAGCCACCCAACAAATGTTAGTCCAATAGTCACTGTCATTTTAAGCTCTGTCCTGGTCTCAAACCACTCTTGGGGAAATACAGTATCTGGCTGCTAAAACAATTTAGCAGCTACAGAGCCTATATCGGAGCTATTTGCCTAAAACTGCCTGCTGTGTCTAAAAACAGTAATGATGAGACCTGTGAGACTGAACCAAAACAGTAAAGTCGCAGGCCAAAAAAACAAAACAATGAGCTGAAACACGCTAAAAGGGAACTAGGTAATTTTCTGTGGGTTTGTCACTACAAGTGTCACTGTTCACATTACATGTCATGTAAGACATTGTAAATATAAAAATATTAATTAGAACAACTTTAAGTAAGGTAAGTGTAACATTCAAATGCTGAAATCTGCATTGACAATTCAAATTACATGTTGAAGTAATGTTTTGTTTATTGACTACAAGAATAACTTTCCTTTTGTCTTAACTTTTTTATTTGAAAAAAAAAAATCCTTTGTGTTTATTACAGACATTACATTTCTGTTTCTATTACCTCTCATATTGGACTGGAACATAAGACCTCCAGAGAGACAGATTGCTGATAATTCTCCACTCAATCTGCCCCACTGGACTATATGTAAACATACACCTACAGTATGCTGGGTTCAGACTGTAGTCTGAGAGGTCACACAAGGTTCAAGCCTTTGATCATCTACCAATACGTAGAGCAGTGTAGTCAGCTGCCAGCTAAAATAGTCTGAGGAGCTTCAGGTCATCCTATAAACAAAGAAACCCAGTAAAAACAGATCCATATATAGAAGCCAGTTGTTCACCAAGCTACTGACAGAGGAGGTGAGGTCATTTGTGCCTAAATCTAATATAGAGATCAAATCAACTCAGAAACAAAGTGCATTCATGAAGACGTGCAACGTGCTTTAAGCATCAATGTACCATTGTCAAATGAAATGTGATTCCTTAGCATTACCGATATAAACCAATCAGACTGTAGTTATGCAACACAGCCATTAAAGGGAAATGTCGGTATTTTTCAACCTGGACCCAATTTTCCCATCATTTTGTGTCTAAGATATTAATGGGGACAAGAATTTTTTAAATTGGTCCAGTATTGACTTAGAGCGCTTCAGCCGGCAGCCACAAAACAGGCTGCAAAGTAATCCTTGGGGGCAATTGCACATGTCAAAGTATGTCCACTAAAAGTGCTTTTTTGCCACTCACAGGTTCAGATTGTTAATATAATATATGTCTGACATCAAAAGTAACATTGAACACAGGAACTAGCCGTCTGTAGCAGCATTATGGCTAACTGCTTAGGGATCTGTATCCAGGGCAGCTTGCAGGCTAACTGAACCACCCACACCCACCCACAGATGGTGGTTGATTTACATTTGAGGCTGTGGATAACTCAGTGTCTGTTCATGCTTGAGAAGTAACGTTAGTAAGTTAATAGATAAATAAAATGGTTCATGTCTGCAAGTTTCCAAATTGCAAGGATAAAATTAAAGCTGCAAGCAGCGTTGAACGGGCCTTTGCGCCCTTGCGCACATCGGGCTGCGGCGCAGTCGAAGGGCTACTGTCACGGGCATGTAGATGTCTTCAGACCCGGGCTGTCCACTACTTTGCCCACTGCTGGGGTTGCTTTGCTGCAATTTCGTAGGGGGGCACTATTCAGCCAATTTGCATCACTGACTGAATATTGTCATGAGGACGTGTTCAGGCTGGGACTCCTATCAAACATGCAAAGTTTGGGGCAGACTGGAGCATTTGCACTAAAGTTATAGCAATTTCCTCTGTCATGGTGAAACATCAAAACTCAACGCCACACCACGGCCACACGCTTCAACGATAGCTAAGTTATAGCATATTAGGCACATTACCGCCACCCTCCGCTTTGGACTGTAGACCAAATATTAAATCCTACACATCAATCCTGTCTGTCTAATAAACTAAAAAAAAAAAAAAAAAACTGCTACTCCACCCACTTGGCAGGTTCATTAAAGTTTTGATGCTGAGCTCCAGAACTCTAGTCTTCCTGAGTTCTTCTATCATATATTGTCTTTTTTGATCATACTTAGTACAATCTATGCTTGCATGTATAATAGTTTCCTCAGCCAAGTGGGAAAAAATATGTGCATATATCGGCAATCACCAAAAACGATAGTCAAAAAGTAATCATGTTAAATAACCGTGATGTCAGTATGGAGCAAAAATAATTGTGATTATGCTTTTTGCCATAATCAAGCACCCCTAAAGAGAACATAAATTTTGATTTACATACACACACACACACAAAGCATTTAAATATGTATGTGATAAACTGTTGTCTTTAATAAACAGTTACTTGAACATTTTTCAGTGTGCTCCTAAATTTCTGTGTGCTCCTAATTTTTTTCATTTAGGAACACATGTACTCCTCGAAAAAAAGTAAGCATTGAACACTGCTGTCAGATGTGTAAAGACAATAAGTAACTGCAGCTGGACACAGAAAAATTCTCATATATTTGAATGGAGAGTGTGAGCGAACCGCTAGGTGTTTGGGCCCTAATAAAGGAAAAACTGCAGTACAGAGTTACAAATTTTAGTTTTGATTTTATTTTTCTGCAGAACTTTATTACTAAACTGTCACTCTTACTCAGTGAGCTCTATTCAACCCCCACACCCATCTGTATCAATAGATTTCGTTACAAATCTATTGATGCAGGTTTCAAAGTGGTCAGACTTATAGTTTAGACATCAGAACCATTTGTTTGACACAGAGTCCATGCCTAGAGATTGCCTCCCCATTGGTTTACATTGTAAGGTGTGATGTAGCACTACAACTTTCAGGGCTTATAATATCTAAACCGTTCGAGTTATTACAAAGTTTTTAACAACTTTTGTTCAGCACAGTGTCATAAGTCATGTATTCAAGTTTGAAGCCAATACCATTAACGCCCTAGGAGAAGGTAGCGTTTCTTGGGGGTCCAAAATTGGCGAAAAGTCATACTTTGAAAAAAGAGAGAAACAGAACAGATACTAAGATACTAAGAACAGAGACTAATGACCACATCCACACTATGCAACTTTCATGGATTAGCACTGGATGATAGAGTTACATACTGTAATTCCTCACAGTTACATGTTGTAATCACATTTTTCTTACCGTGTGGAGCTGAACGTTTGGTCCAACAGGCCTCATTCCTTTCATCCAGTTGATTTTGTGGAGGTGAACCTTTCTCCAGGACGACAATGTTGATAAACGCTGTAAATCCATGTGTAGTAGTTACACAGCTGGGATTACTCCGTGGACACTTCTACATTTTCCGAGTCAGACTGCAACAGGTCCCACTCTGCGGCAAAAGTTTTCTTCTTCACTCGTCAGTAGGGCAGAGACTGCAGGAACACCAGCAGTTTCTCTGAGGTAATGTTGCTGTACATTGTCTTTTCTGACGGTCCTGTTGCCTTTCTGCCTCCATTCTTCATTTTTCCCCATTGTTGTCCCCATTAATCACTTAGACACAAAATGATGGGAAAATAGGGTCGACGGTGAAAAATACCGAACTCTTCTTCTAAAAACACATCAAAAGGTATGGCCCTTTTTTCTGTACAGTGCTATTATGTTGTTATTTTCACTACAAATAATGGAATTTCAGACTTAAGTTTTCTGGTTTCAACTTTAATTTAAAGGTACCCTGTTGAGTTTTCAACCGCTAGTATTTACAATTTACAACATACAATTTCATTTGACAGATGCTTTTATCCAAAGCGACATACATCTGAGAGCTGATACAACACAAGCAAGGCTCTAGTTGGGAGAGAACAACTCGAGTAAGTGCCATAAAGCTAAGTTCGAGTCCAACAGGCAGTGCACAGAGACAATGCATAGAGTGCTTAGAATGTATAGAAGCAAATTTTTAGGCCCTCTTGTATCTGTTCTGTTTCTTTCTTTCTTTCTCTCTTTATTATCTCGCCACTTCAGACCTAAATTTGACCCCCTAAACATGTTCAAAAACTCACCAAATTTGGCACACACATGAGGTCTGGAGGAAAAATTGATAAAATGTAAAAATTATCCCCCAAAGTGCTAAAATGTGCTCTATAGCGCCATCTATGTATCTAAAATGGTGGCCACAGCCTGTAGGAATGTCATAGAAAGATCAAACCAAAACTCAATTATTTGTCTCATCAAGACCTACAAATCATTTGCTGACACCCCTGACCTAAATCCAACAGGAAGTCCGCAATATGCTCATCAAAGTATGACTTTGCGCCTATGTTGGGCCCCCAAGAAACGCTATCTCCTCCTATGGCGTTAATGGTATTGGCTTCAAACTTTAATACATGACTTATCACACTGTGCTGACCAAAAGTTATTAAAAACTTTGTAATTACTCAAACGTTTTAGATATTATAAGCCCTGAAAGTTGAAGTGCCACATCGCACTTTACAATGTAAACCAATGGGGAGGCAATCTCTGGGCATGGACTTTGTGCCAAACTGAGGGGTCTGACATCTAAACTATAAGTCAGACCACTTTCAAACCTGTATCAATGGATTCACGAGGAAAATTCCTACTTAAATGTGATTTTTCATGTGAGATTTGGCCAAAGTCATGGGATTTATGAAGATATTTCCACTAGAGGACTGCTCTGAAATCCTTCTCTCCAGCTGAGAGGGAGAGGAAGGGAAGAAAGTGGGGGGATGGGTGTTAAATGGAGCTCATTTTTGAAGGATACAGCAGAAAGGTCTATATACATACAGTACATTATGTACAAACTTTGTATGAAGTTTGGTGTTATTAGGGCCTGAGCCCCAAAGAGGCGAAGACCCTATTGTATTTCGTGTGTTTGTTTCTTTCTTCTTCTTCTTCTTCTTCTTTCTTTATTATTACGCCACTTCAACCCTTAATTTCACCCCCTAAACATGCTCAAAAATTCACCAAATTTGGCACACACATCAGGTCTTTTGAATAATTTGATAAAATGTAAAAATTATCCCCCAAGGTGCCAAAATGTGCTCTATAGCGCCACCTATGTATCCAATATGGCCGCCATGGCCCGTAGGAATGTCATAGAGAGATCGAACCAAAACTCAATTATTTGTCTCATCAAGACCTACAAATCATAAGTCAGACCACTTTCAAACTTGTATCAATGGATTCGTGACAAAATTTCCTACAAAAAAATGTGATTTTTAATGTAGGATTTGGCCAAAATCATGGGATTTATGAGGGTATTTCATAAGAAGAGTGACATTCTCCTCTCCAACTGAGGGAGAGAGAGAGAATAGGAGGGGGGGGTGGGTGTGGGGGTTGAATGGAGCTCATTGAGTGAGAGTGACAGTTTAGTGATAAAGTGCTGCAGAAAAATAAAATCAAAACTAAAATTTGTAGCTCTGTACTGCAGTTTTTCCTTTATTAGGGCCCAAGCACCTAGCGGTTCGCTCACACTCTCCATTCAAATATATGAGTATTTTTCTGTGTCCAGCTGCAGTTACTTATTGTCTTTACACACCTGACAGTACACATTTCAATCAAACTTTGACCAGGTCATGTGGGTTAAAAGTCTTTACTCTAAAAGTAGGCTTGATGAAAATTAGGAAGTGAATTTCTTTTACACACAAACTCATCAAAAGTTTTCAAATTATTAATTGAAATTACAGTGAAAGGGCCCAAAACTTGCATAATTTTGATGACACAGGTGTGAGCAAGACAGACATGTCTCACCCTGCAGAAAATTCTCATCCTCACACCGTTGAGTTTTGATGTTTTGCCATGACACAGAAAGTTGCTATAAGTTTATTGTACATGCTCCAATCTTCACCAAACTTTACATGTTTGTAAAGTCAGGCCTGTCAGCCCAGGTCTGACAACATCTATATGCTTGTGACAGAAGTCCTTGGACTGTGCCACGCCCCGACGTGCGCAAGGGTGCGAAAGCCCGTTCAACACTGCTTGCAGCTTTAATTTATGTTTTACTTCTCTTTTTTTTTCTTCAGTCCATCAAGTACAGAGGTGTTCGCAAAAGAACTGGATCTTTGATCTTTTCTTTAAAGATTGAGATGGACTCTACAGAGTCAGAGTTTGGTAACTTGTTCCACCACCGGGGAACTATAGAAGAAAAGAGTCTGGCTAGCGACTTAGGGCCCTGTTGTGGTGCTAGTAGTGCTGCAAGGTAATGTTTTGATGATTGGGTCCCCGTTATGAGAACGTACATGGAGGCACATGAGCACATGGATAAAAGAGACAACATATTTTGTCAGGACTCAAGGATACATAAAATGCATGTTGGTAATAAACACTGAATGTAAACAGAATTCTGTTTTTTTATAAGAAAACTCTACAGGGTGCCTTTAACTTATTTTAGTTAATAAACCAATTTTTTATATATATATTTTTAGGTTGTTTTGGTCATGATTTTATTGACTTTATCATGCCTCTCGTCATCCTGCTCTATTTAGGTATTTCCTGTTGACCCCTTTTGGTTGATCATCTGGCTGAGTCTGTATAAGTACGTCCTTTTCTTCAGCTCTCTCTCAGCCAGCAGACTCGGGAACAGTCTCCTCCACACCACTCGATCTTTGCTCTTTGTTTGTCTTTGTTTCTTGACTTCATAAACTAGCATTTGTTTTAACAAGTTCAGTTGTTCTTGTTCATGTTAGGTTTCTTCCCCTTGAGCCAGGTTGTTACATATGTGGGCTCATCCGGGATATCTAAATCTGTTTGGTAAGGTCTAATCTAGCCTTAGTGTGACAAAGGGTCGCTCATTCAGTTTAACTGGACACTGTGTGACTGTTTTGGTTTGTGACCATTGTGGCTTGTGAATGCTAAAATTTAATTGTTTTTCAGGAGAGCCAATGTGCTTTTGAGAATTAAGCATTGTGTATTTTTAGAAGTACCACGCAAGGTTTTTGTTTAACTACTTTTGTGGAGTTTGTTTTGGTGGTTGTTGGAAGAGAGCAGCATTTGTCCCCAGTTTGTTTGTTTGCAAACCCATTTTTTTAGAAGTCATGGTAAGTACTAGTGCATGTCATTGGTGATTGCAACATATCAATTGGTCATGCATCCCCTTTGCAGGCCAAAGTGGTTGATCTCAACAGGCGACCAACCTGTTGTTTTCCCTTTAGTTTGACAGAGAAAGTGGGTAAAGACAATGTCTTGGGAGCATTTCTGGTTGCCTTCTGCTTCCGGTGGAATCATTGCATCAGTACCCCCCACCACTATCTGTACCAGGACAAGGGTTGAGACTAGATAGTCAGTTGCTGTGATTAGTTAGATCTTGGGCTCTGCTGTGGCTATTTTGATTTCACCATTGTACATGTTCACAGTGCATATGAGTGCTTGTTGGGTTGGTAACTTCTTAGTATGTCTTGATAAATGAGTACCTCTTGTATTGACATGTTGTGTTAACTTGCTTTGAGCCTGGCATGCTAGCCTGTAAAGCTAGGCAGGTGATACATTTTTGGTTTGGTACGTGAGGACCTAGAATATCTGGAAGTGAGGAAGTTGTTTGCTTAAATGTTGTACTCTGTCCACAATTTAGCAGCTTGGTCAAGCAGCTTTGGCAGTAAGTTCTACAGCTCTTGCTTTGGTTGGTTTTGTTTTGTATGAGCTTTGTTGCAGCTTGGTGCTCTCTTTGTATATGTATCTTGGGATAATTTGGTTGGCTAGTGAGCCTTTGTTTTGAAGGAACCTTCGGGTATGCTTGTTGTTTAGTGCTTATTTGGTAATTCCAATTGTGTTGTGTTTCTGGAATTTTGTGACGGCAATGCATAGGAGGTTTGTTTGCTTAGTCTAGCTGCAGGCCACTTTGTTGGACACTTGTGATAAGCTTTGGTGCTCATTCACACATCAACATTTTTGTACATTTTTTTGCAAAAACAAATCATCATTTTGAGGTGGGCAGGTAGGTGTCATACCATTTGGATATTCATGTCAAAGGTACAGCAAAAGCCATGCAGCTATGAACAAGTCTTGTCATGACTATTTATTTGCCAGTTAACTAGCCTCTCTGTTTTGCTGGGTTTATGTGCTCCCCCTTGAAAGTGTTCCTCAGGATCCAAGGTTGTTGGGTGGGGATTCAAATCTGGTGAGATGGGTGGTTGTAGGTATTTCGTCATTGATTCATATGGATGTACGTGATTGGGGAACCTCTCAACTCACCAGTTCTTGCTACCCCCAAATTTGCTGCTCCATTCAAGCTTGAGGTTGATTCTTGTGGTAGAGGTGGTAGAGCTGTTCTGATCCAGGAAGACTCAGCAGGCAATGACCACCCTGCCTCCTACTTTCCAAGAAGTTCTTGCAGACCCAGCAGAGCTGCAGCACTGTTGAGAAAGAAGCCCTGGCTTTGCTGTGGGCTTTGCACATGGCATCCCATTCTTCAACCAGCATTTGTCGCAAGTCAGCCAATGTGGTTGTGTTGGTCACTCTGGCATGAACAGCACGCCCAAGCTGATCCCACAAGTGTTCAATGGGGTTGAGGTCAGGACTGCTGGCAGGCCATTCCATCCTCTCCACTCCCAAATTCTGGAGATAGTTTCTGATAAACCCCACAAACTGACAAATGCTGGTTGAAGAATGGGATGCCATCCCACAGCAGTGTGTGACCAGGCTGGTGACCAGCATGAGGAGGAGGTGCTGTCGTGGCTGTGTATGGTTCTTCCACACACTACTGAGGCCATTTGTTAAATTAACAAATTGTTAAATTGCCAATATGTCTTGTTTCTTCAAACTTCAATCATCCAATCCACCAAACACCAAACAAGAGTCAATGGCAGAGTAAGCTGTTTGGCACTGGCAGAGAAGATTTGGCATATTTTTCATGGGCGCAACCCACATACTCAGCTCTGCTGCTCATCCCACAAATGCATGTTCCTTACAAATGTGGCACAATTTAAAAGGGAAATAAACAGGCTTTCCAACGGTATAAGATTTATTGCCAAGAGGCACTGTTACAACAAAGAAATAATCTACCAAACACAAATTTCCTTACTTTTTGTGCTATGTTTAGATAGCTCCTACATGTATCTCACACTTATGGTATTGATAGCACTGATATTTTACAATATTATTAAATTATTAAAACAAGTCTGATAAACAGACTGAATTGCAATTTGTTTCGCTTCATTAAGTAAAACAATTTTAAATACAATAACCTACTTGACTCTTCACTCTTATATTTTTATTTCTGTTTGACCTTAGCTATGTGCTGTCAGCCCCTCAGGGCTGCAGTGGTATCAGGTCAGAGCACCTCATGGCCCTGAGGTTGATTGACTGCCAGTTAACCTCTCATTCACCTTTTTTCTGAACCTTCCTCTGCAATTAAAGGACAGCATTTTTCGGAAATTATTTTAACAGTCCCTGGAGGTGTGTGTGCATGTGTGTGTGAGAGAGATAAAATGAATGTGTGTGTTCCTATCTCCGCAGATATTCCCATGTGATGAGCAGACTGTGTTCATTTGAAGTTCACACAGCAAATGCAGAGCCAAAATGCACATTTCTTTTGCAGTTCTGGAGGTGTGGTGGTGTGTGCATTCTGTGTGTGGTTGTGTTTTGTGTATGCAGCTCACAGACGCACCACCAGCACACTAACTGAGTCTGAAGGTGTGCCGCATCAGTCCCATGTGTGCATTTTCATTGCCAGCATTGTTTAGAGTTCTGTGGAATGGCAGGGATGTGTCACAGTCTTTTTTGGCAGCCAACAATATTATATTTCCTATTCACTTCAGGAAATCAGCAACTTGTGCAACAAAGAGAACTCTGTTGACTTTATGTCAAGGAAAACAGAGAGTCAGGTTGCTGAGGACAGCTGCACATTAAGCATTAAATCTGATACAGGCACAATAATACAAGACAAGCGAGAGAAAGTCCCTGAAATCTGCCTCCAAGCAGAAGGATTCAATGTTGGGATGAAGGCAATATGATTAAAATGGTTATATCAAGTACTATTTTAATTGTCTTTTCCAGAGCATTCATTTAACTGTGAGATAGATAAGTAATATAATTAATAGCAGACATAAGGATTAATGAAAGTACTTTTTGTTTCAGTTCCTGTTATGCTACTAAAACAAGCAACATTTTTGACTCCAATCTGTTGAAAGGAATTTGACTAAATATACACTTATTTGCTTTCTTTTGCAGAGTTAGATGAGAAGATTACTACCACCCTGATGTTGGTGTGTTAAGTAGCTTAGCGTACAGAATGGAAGCAGGGGAAACAGCTCAGCTCAGGCCAAACTTCAAAAATTCACCTACCAACACTTCAAAAGCTCATTAACATTATGTCTCGCAAATGTTTAACCTGCACAAACAAATGTGAAAGTATCAATTTGTTGCAACTAGCTAGGCGCAGTGACTGTGCTAGACATAGCTAAGCTAGCTATTTTCCCCGCTTCAACCAGTGTTTGCAAATTTGACTGACACCAAATAGCCCAATCAAAGTCTCCATCGCCCAATCTTCATAAAAGTTTAACAGTTTTTTAAATTTCCAGTTAGATGATGTTTTTTTGTTTGTTTGTTTCATCAGTATAATTTGCCAAATCCAAATCATGGCTGCAATAATAAAAATGTATCTCCACCAACTGATAACACTGGATAACATGACACTAAACAGAAAAGGTCTTCACTTACATTAGCATATTAAAGCTTTTACAAGTCTTTCAACACAGAGCTATGACTAAATTATAATTCGTAAAAGTAAACAAAGATTCATCCTAGTTGTGATGAACTGAAATGTCATTTGTTTTTGGTCATCAGTTATCTCTTTTTAGTCATGTCATTCTAAATTACAACCCGTAGAGGAGAAGAGGGGACAATTTATTGGAATATAGGTTTTCATTGGGGAAACAGCCCAAATGGTACAAATGGTTGCCCAAATTGTCACAAGCCATCCAAAACAATTTTTACCTATTCAGTTAAATGAAAGGTATCCTAATAAGTTGGCAACATGGTCGCCTAGAAATTATATTAAGGAAGTGTGACTGTGGTCAGGGAGGCTGGTGGGTGAACTAAATGCAGGATTTAGATACCAGAGAGTGAGAATCACATCCTGAGTCCCACATGTGGTTAGGTTTAGGTTTTAGGGTTTAGGCTACAAAAGCACTTTGGTTAAAGTTAAGGACAGATTGTGGTGTCTGTTCAATGTTAATAAAGTAAACACGTCATGTCTTGTGCCTCAAGTCACTGTCATCTTTTAAATATCTAACAGACTTCCATCTTTCTCTACCCTTAAGTAAGTGCTGTGAGTCACCTAAACATACCATAAACATGTAATTCACGTTTCATTTTCTACAAACGTTTATAGTATTGCAAGCAGAAAACGTCGGGAAAAAAATGAAATATGGTGTCAATAGAATGTTTTGCTAATATGCTTTGTATGAACACTTTTTGACTTCGCAGATACGTTCAACGCTTCTTCATTATGCTAAGCTAGGCTAATCACTTCCCGGCTCCAGTTCTGTACTTAATGCACAGACGTCAGCGTAGCATTGATTGTCTTGTTTTACTCTTGGACAATGTTGAACTATTTTGTTAAAAGGCAGGTATGGTTGTTCATATTGTTATGTATTTAAGCTGTTAATATCTGATGTTACTTCTGATAATAAATGTCTTACCATACAGGCCAACAACTATATTCATGTCAACGTGAAAACCCTCTGAAACACAAGGATAGGGGAGAAAACAATTGTGTTTTTCTGGGAATAGAATTGGAATTTGCTCATGTTTTTGGCAGTTTGACTTAATGGTTTGAATGATGCACACTGACAGGAGGTCATTGTTTCCCCACCTTTTTTATTCACCATGACCTCATTGTCTGAAACAAAGTCTTAATGACAGAATCCAACGCGAGGAGCATGTTAAATTCACCATATGAAGAAGTTTGGTGTGGTTTGACAAATGGAGACTGATTTCCCCAGCGGTGAAACAATAACAAATACAGCACGAGCCAATTATACAGGCGGGGGAAATTAATTAGGCAGAGGAGGATTCTGGTTACAAATACAGCTGTGGAAGTTGTTTTGAATGCTCAGCAGTTTAGCTGCATTGCGACAGTGAGGCGGAGAGCTTGATATTGGCAAACAACCGGCTGAACTTGGATTTAACTCCCTCCAGCTGTCGTTGCTCTTCTTCTCATTTCACCCCCATTTTCCATAATATAGACAGTGATTTATATTCTCACTCATCACATATGAACTGATGCATTTCTCAGCAGAACATATAAACTTTGTAAAGGAAGAATAGAGACAGTGAACTTGCATGATTCGTGACCAAACCTATGAGCAAACCAGTTACAGAATGTTAATGATAAAACACCTGAGCCTGAGCAGACAGCACCCTCTGCTACATCCCTGCTTCCACAGCCTCCCTCCCATGGTGGTAACAGGTGGATCACTATTAGTTTACCATGTAGCACCTCTCTGTGGTCAGAATGACGATGGACTCTAAATCAACAGTTTGGTTATGTTGCCATCTAGAGGTCGAGGATTCACAGCTCTCATATGTTCCCTGACATACTCCACATCATTAGGTGGTACAGTTGGTTACTGTTATTTTTGTGTGAGAAATCAGAGATTAGGCCTTTTAATCTGACATTCAGTTTAATAAATACTGCTCTAGAGTTTTATATGTCTGATAGTAATAATCACTATAATCCTGATACACAAATGCAAGTGACAAATGATGATGAAAATGCAGTCAGTGAAATGATAAATATTAAAATATGGCAATACAATAATACAACAATAACTCACATTCAGGATAAAATGCAAGTCAAAATGTTATCAGACCTTATTTTTAAAAACATGAACAGGTGAATCTGTCTTGAGATTGTACAGGGATCATTTAATCTATTTTTCCACTTTTAATCTCATACAAATAAAGTTTTTTCTCATCTTTAAGCCACTAGAGGGCACTGTAATGCAGCACTGTGACATTGATCTGCTGTTTGTGAACTGTTTAACAACAGACTGACCATAACAGGCTCATTAAAAAGACAATATCTGCACGTTGTTAAAGCAGGTGAGATGACTGTTATTAGCTGGATTTACAAGCTGTTTGTATCTCCAGTAACTTTAGGACAGATGGAGACACATTTCAGAACCAAATAAGCAATAACAACATCAGTCTTACAGATGTCCTTAAAAGAGGAGGGTCCATATGCAAGTTTCTTGGTAAGCAGTAGACACGCTCATTATTGCAAAGAACTTCTTGTTTTTGTCCTCACTTTGGTATTATCAGTAATACATGTCTGTTTAATGTGAGCAGACATTTTGAAGAATTGCATAAACAGTTTTCATAACCTTTGAAAGGCAGACCAAACTCTGTTGCGCTGTTTTTTTGGCCGGCTGCAGTGTCCCAAGATGATTATTTGCTTCAAGATGTTAAAACCATAATGATGTTGTCATGAAACAACTCCAAATGTCTCCTGGTGGCATTAAAGGCAAGGTTTCTTTCTTATTTTGATTTTGAAAAACAGTCTATCAGGCCTGCAGAAAGAGACAAAACTGTTCAAGTAAAAACCACCTTTTTTGGGATTATGTGGGATTTTGTCCTTTAAAGGGCAGTCAGCTCAAACATGTATGTTCTTTGAGCTGCAGGCCAGTGTGTGTGTGTGTGTGTGTGTGTGTGTGTGTGAGTGTGAGTGTGAGTGTGAGTGTGTATGTGTGTGCATTTTATTATGTAAGAAAGAAAAGAAAACAAGAGTTAGACAGAGAACGAAGGTGGAGTGCGCCTCCAGAAAACGACCAGAGACCAAAGCATGTCAGTGCTGGAGAATGTGTGTGTGTTTGTGTGTGTATGTGTGTGTGTGGTGTGTGTGTGTGTATGTGTGTGTGTGTGTGTGTGTGTGTGTGTGTGTGTGTGTGTGTGTGTGATGAGAGGAGATTACATAACCTGTCGAGGACGAAGAACATGTGGTTTCCATGTAAATCAGCAGCCTGTGCAGACTGATGCTGAAGTGAAACAAGACTCGGAATTTATTTACTCCATAAAAACTGCCAGTCAAGAGGGCGTGTGGGCACTATAGCAACCCCGTGCTAACGACATGGCTGATTAGCTCTGTGGTTTGGAACAAGATGCAAGTCACCAAATTACACCACTGTTGTCTGTTAATGCAGTTATTTAAAGTGGTAATTACTGGGTTTAATGTTTGGTTGTGCACAGACTCTTCTAGATGAATCTGACAAAACAGTCTCATTTAGTAGCTCCTCTGGAGCTTTCGATAGCATCGTGTAACCTTCATCAGGAGATGGCATTTGCCTGGTTGTCATGGAAATGTTCAAATTTTCCTCTTTTTAAATTTTTTTGGAGAACTTTAAGGACTTCTTGTCCTTGTTGATGTAAAAGTTACATTTCAAAGTTCATTCTTGACCTTGGAAACAACAGTTGCCAAAACAGTCTCACCTCAGTGACCTCAGTATAGTAGCTGTTCTGGAGCTTTCCATTACATCACATGAACTTGATCCACAGATGGCAAAAATGTGGTCATATTTTCATGATCAGTAGGTTACATATTAGTTTGTATTGCTTTAAATGTCTGTACATCATGAACAAATCACATCCTGCAAACAAAGCAATACTGAAGCATAGCTGTGCATCACGGTCCAGTGAAAATCATGCATCTCAATGCTTTGTGATTTTAAGTTTTCAGATAAACTTAAAGATTAAATGTTCCTTTATGCAAAGAGAAAATGACAAGATGTAACAGGCAAAAAACAAACACCCTTAAACACCCCAAAACCCTAACCCTAACAAAAAAATGGCAGAAAAGCTCAAAAGGAAGCTGTTTTTGGAGCTAAAAGAAATTATTTATCAATCGATTAGTTATATATAGTAATTCTGTGGCTGCAACTTCTCAGATTTGCTGCTTTTCTGTTTTATATCATTATAAACTGAATATCATCGGGTTTTGGACAGATGTGGAATAAAATAATAAATTTGATGATGTGACCTCGGGCTCAGGGAACATATGCTGCACATTTTCACTACTTTATGACATTTTACAGAGTAACGGAGGAATCAACAAATTGTGATCATGAATATAATCATCAGTTGCCGCCCCTTGCTGTTTTTCTCATTAGTGAAGAGCTGTTTTTAAGGACACATGCTTTTCATTGAACAGTGACATCTGGCTGTTTTTGAGATTATCAATCATGCTTTTTGATTAAGACTAAAATCTTAACATTGTCTTGTTCACCTGGGTATGTATCTATACTACAGTCCTAATGTGCCAATAGACACTTAAATCCTCTCCTGAAGCACCCCGGGCATTTCATTATAAGAAAAGGGTCCAAGTCAAACATATTGGGGTTGTGCCTTAACATGTGATTTATCTGAAAAAGCTGCAGGTTTTGCAGTTGGTGTTGAACAAGGCTGGATTACCAACCAGGCAAAGCACGTAACTGCCCAATGGCAGACCTCAAGGGGCCCCAACAGTCCGACTTGCTTTTGGTAATTTGATTTATTAGTAAGTAAGGAAGTAAGTGAGTAAGTAAAGCTTTTTTTATGCAGGTCATGCAGGGCCCTATATGTTATCAACAGGATCTGGTAGTTTATTTTGTATTTTATGGGGAGCCAGTGGAAGGATGCAAGAACAGGAGTAATATGGGACCTACGGCTAGTTCTAGTTAATAGCCTGGCAGCTGCATTTTGAACCAACTGTAAACGATTTAGAGCTGCTTGACTGAGGCACGTGTAGAAGGAATTACAATAATCAAGAGAGGAGAAAATGAAAGTGTGAATTAATACTTTGAGATCCGTAGAAGACAAGATACATCTGATTTTTGCGATATTTCTTAGTTGTAGGAAACAGGACCGCACGAACTTAGTGACATAAAGGTCTAAAGTTATAAACTGGTCAAAGATGATTACAAGATTCTTAGTGGTAGAATTGATATTTGAATGAAATGGACCAATAAACTGATCAACTGCAGTGGCAAAGTTATCAGGTCCAATTAAAAAAACTTCTGTGTTGTCAGGGTTTAGGTGGAAGAAATTAAGAGACAACTAATCTTTGGTGGCAGCTCAGCGATCATGGAGGGAGGACATTTGATTCAGGTTATTAGGTTTGACAGAGAAATAGATCTGTGTATCATCTGCATAGCAGTGATATGACATGTCTTGAAAGCAGCTGAACAACTGACCCAGAGGAAGCATTTATAATGAGAAGGGGAGCTGAGAAGGACACGTGGTTATTGATACAAACATTAAAATATCTATTAGTCAAATGAGACTGAAACCAGTTTAAAGCTGTTCCAGAAACACCAACCCAGTTATGCCAACGATCAAGTAAAATAGCATGATCGATGGTATCAAAGGCAGCAGTTAAATCGAGTAAAATAAGGATGGAATATTCACTTTGTCTGCATGCATAAGAATGTCATTGGTCCCCCTTAGTAATGCAGTCTCAGTACTATGTTTGTGGCAAAAGCCAGAGTGAAATTTGTCAAAGATGTTATGACTCTCAACCAATTTCAGGAGTTGGTCTATAATTACTTTCTCCAGGATTTTGGATAGAAAAGGTAACTTGGAGGTTGGTCCATAATTCTCTAACTAGGATGGGTCGAGCATGGATTTTTTAAGGAGAGGCTGAACACTGGAAATAGTAAATAATAATATAGTCAATAATAAAATAGTCAGGTACGGACCCGGATGTGAGAGAGTAATTGATAATAGAGAGAAGGCCAGGACCTAAGACGGGAAGGACTGTATCACAGGAACTGGAGAAGGGGCGCATATGAGTTACAGTGTTTAAAAGGAACTGCAGGGAATTAGGAGCAAATTCAGACAGTAAAATAACAGTTGAGAGAAAATTTGACCTCAGACCATTGAGTTTACCAACAAAAAAAGACAAAAGGTTTTCACTGTCATTAGAAGATGAGGCAGGAATTGGATATTTATTTAGGGATTTGTACTACTAACATACTAAACCAACTGCATGCTGCATTATTATGTAAAGTATTATAGAGGGGCCATCAGTTAAAATCTATTTTTGACATTTTTATTACTTCAGTTTATATTGGTGTATAAATGCATTTTTATAAGTAAAGTTTAGTTTCATCAAATTACAAACTAAAGATACAGAATACCTGAGGCCAGGTAGTATTCCAGCGTAGGAGCCTGATAAGTTTCTGGGTCTCTGTGCAGTGTACTGTATAATGAAGCTACCATCTATGGTGTGCTATGTACACTGCACTTGATGGAAACTTGGTAGCATCAGGGGCCCGACAGCAAAACAGCTTAATCCAGTGATGGTTTCTACAGAGGTGTGCATACTGTAGTTGTATTTATATGGACAGATGTCATGTTTTTTAGCTCTTCTCTATAATCCTGAAGGGGCAGTGCACACACAGCAGACATGTGCACTTCCTTTCCTTAAAAATATTTGGAGGGTAGAACTAATTACCTTTACGTGAATATTTTTTCACTGTGGTTTTTAACTTCGCTACACTGTAAATAACATCCAACAAAATTCACCACACATAATGAATAATGTAGATTGTTCTAATTTACCTATGTTAATGTAAGTTTCTTCTATTAATTGAAGATCTCCTCTCTTACAGAAAAGCATATTTACTGTTGTATGAATTAGATCAGCACTCATTTTACATGAATGTCAGGACAAGTTTCTTCAACTTGCATACAAGTCTTCAATACTCTTTTTTTCCCATGATGTGTTTAAGGGAGGTATTAGTAATAAAGAAGAAAAAATGGGATTGTTTGTCACCATAGCAACTTGTGACTTTCTGCAGACTATGCCAGCAGCAGCAGCAGTAGGTAAAAGCTGCTCCTTCGTTCCACCTCCTCCTCCTCTGCTCTGGGTGCAGTTGCTACAGCGACACTGTGAGTCGGTCTGGTCATGTGGGTGTGAAACACAAAGAGTGCTCAGCTGAGGCCCTCCTGTCAATATGGACCATGCAAAGTCAATGCAAAGCAACTTTTCCTGTGACCCAGAAATGATGCAAATCTGTCCTCCCCCCTCATGCTCTGTCCATGTGAACGTCTTCAGATCACACTTGAAGAAGGAGACAGGCCTGATGTCACTTGGTGTGTGTCATCTGTGATGGAGGCGCCTCTTGAACCACAACTACATTAAAACAGTCTGGGAATCATATAATGATTTTTTTTTTTATTTAATTGTCCAATATAGTTTTGGGGGATGTCATTATTTTTTTAATTTAAAAGCAGTTGTGGATCCCAGAGGTTCCCAGCTACTGAATAGTAGCCTGGCAAACCCACTTACAACAATTTGAAGTAACAATTCAATGGAGAGTTTTAGTGGTCTGTGATGGTTTACATGCTTCTTTTGAGGCTCTTCACCTTGATAATAAATGCTGGGAAAAACAGATAAATGTAAAGATAATGTCAACTGACTCAGTTTAAAAACACTAGTATCAGCCCTAATAGATATCACTACTTCTCTGTAGGTTACACTTCACTCACAGACCCCCCAACCAGTAAGACGCAGCTCTGTGAATAGCTTTCCAGGAACTGAGGCTCATCCAGCACACAGAGGCTTTTATTGGCACTGTTGCTCTTTTCGGCACTCTGTTCTCTAAACTATGAGGACTCACTAATACTCGCTAATATATAAATCACTGGAGCAGATCACATGAGACAATTCAATCTTAGGTTCCAACAAGCGTATTCCTGTGTTGGGTCTGTGACATATTACAGAGAGGCAGGGTTTCAACATACTGTAGGACTGGCATTTCTGGATATGTACTGAAAAAGGAGTGAAGGTTTATTTTAGGTCTTGAGTTTGAGTTTCATAATCATATTAATCATTTATCACAGAAAAATTCTAAATATTTGCTGTTTAAACCTCCTCAATGTGAGGAATTGCTGCTTTACTCTGTTTAATAGCACTGTAAACTGAATATCTTTGGGTTTTGGGCTGTCAGTTGGACAATACATCACTTTGGGCTTTGATGTTGTAATGGGTGTTTTTCTCTGTTTTCTGACATTTTACAGACTTAAGTGATCAATTGACCATGATAATTAAAATCATTGTTAGTTGCCGCCATAGTTAAATCAAAATACGGAAAACAGACTAAGGGTAAATGCTAACATCAGCATGTTAACAAGCTCACTATGATTATGCTAGCATGTTGAGTTTAGCAGGTATAACCATGCTCACCGTGTTGGTTTCGCATGTTAGCATGCTAATATTTGCTAATTAGCACTGAACACAAAGTACAGCTGAGGCTGATGGGAATGTTATGACTTTTGCAGGTGTTTGGTCAACCAAAGTATTAGGACTAAATACAATTTTGACCTGATGATGGCGCTAGATTGAAAGTCAAGAGTTCAAAGTTATTACAAATCTTCTGGTGACCTTGAATGTGTGAACCAAATTCCATAGCAATCTATTCAATAGTTGTCAAGATATCTTAATAAATAACTAAAAAGTCAACTACCAAAGTGGTTAGAATGTACCCTCTGGGGACCCTCTTGAATATCTATTGTAAATTTCATGGCAATCCATCCAGTAGTTGTAGGGATATTTCACTCTAAACTACAAATGTCAACCTTGTGGTTGTTTCAGTAGGATTCATCCTCAGGGGACCATGAATCCATTTAACTGTTGAGATATTTCAGTCTGGACCAAAAGTGGAAGACTGACTGACTGACATACATTGCCATTCCAGCATGCTGCTAGCATGGCTAAAAATTGGGTCCTGATTTGTATTAAACTACACTGTCTGTTTGAGCTTGAAAATTCATTCTTGACCTTGGAAAAAGTTGACAAAACATACCCCACCAAAGGTCTACTTGCTTGGTCTGGAACTTTCGACCATATCACATGGTCAGACCTGGATTGTTTTGTCGACTGCTGGTGCCAAGGTCTGGAATGAATGCTTAAGCCAACGTGAAATCCTTAAAGTCGTTTGAATAATGGAAAGCTTCAAAATATAGAGTTCCGCGACAACTGAGCAAACTCCATCTCCTGATGAAGAGAAAAGCTACTAAGTGGATCTTGAATGGAGACTGTTTTGAAATTGAAACTGTCGCAAACGAGGACTGAGGTCCCAGGATTAAAGACTTTGGGAGAGTTTGTCTCATGTATCAGAGGTCAGAGGAGGACAGAAATATTATATTTACCTGAGAGAAATCCAAATGTATTCAATGTGAATTTTCTTGAACACAACTCATCTGTCCATTCATAGTATCAGTGTAGTACTGCAAGATCGGTGCTTAACTAATCCAAAGGGTTGCTTACAGTTTTATCTGTAAATCCAATTTAAGAGGATTTCTCAGCAACGCAAAGCTGCCTTCCAACACCCCCTGACCCCCGCTTTGTTGTGAGAGAATTGGAGCTTAACAGAAACTGTTCCAAGAAGTGCCTCTGATCTTTATTATGGGGTATTTAAAGGTTTTCATCCGCACACTTTTTGTTGTTGTTGGACATGAACCACGAGTCTGCAGGCTACAACAAATTAGTGGGGAGCGCGGAGGGTGTTCAGATCCATAACAAATGCAAAATGTCTATACAAAGAGGTGAAAAGATAATATGGAATGTCTGGATTCAAATCAGTTTGGATATTTGCCTCTAAAGAGGCCATGTACATTTCTGGTGCACCTCCAGACAGTTAAAACATGCCTGTGATAAATTTTAAGTCAGAACTCATGAAGAGCAACTCACCAGCCTCTTGTAAAATGTATCACCTACCTCGAGTCAAGAAAATAATGAGTGTGAACAACAGTTGAAGATTTAATAAGTCATGTTTGGTTACTTTATTGTCTTTTGCAAATACGCTCAGAAACAAACAGCGACTGTTGTAAAGACTGCAACACAATCAGTGCCAGCAAATGGAGAGACAGATTCACAGCATTAATATGCACAATACAACAGCACATGTTCACAGGTCACACTGCAGAGAAACACCAGACACAGAATCTGATAGGAAATAAGACAGGAAGGTGAAAAAGGGGGGCAGGGGTGATAGAAATTGGGATTTAACTTAATAGTAGAGCTGTACAATGTCATATATCACTGTAAAAGACATCAACATATAGCTTTAGTGTCTATGTTGTGTCTGTCTAAAAACTGTTGCTCTTCTAATTAACATTTGGCATAAATATGTAAAGGTCCAAAGACAAACAGCACAGTGCATTTTTTCCATGAAAAATTGAACATCTAACATCTACTACTGACTAAAGCAGATAAGTACAGCAGACAAAACATGGTAAGTTGGTATGTTGTTATAAAGAGAAAAAGATCCAGTATGTTGTGCTGTTCACTCCATATGTTTAGGTGAAACTGTTAATTTTTTAATGGGAGCTTTAGTTTTGTATGCTAACAATTTAATTGTTGTTTAACTTAAAATCACAAAGGTTTCAACCTCAAAAAGCAAGTGCTGTTGCCATGCCAATGTGTCACAGAATATGGAAAAGTAAACCCCAGAAAGACACTTCATTTTTTGTGAAAGACCAATTGAAGAAATGCTGAATGAAACTTAATTAAGTGTTGAGTGCCACATACTTAAATCACCCCTCCACCCCTGCTTGCCTACATATAGTTTTTTACCAAGATAAAAACATATTTATGTTAGCTAGAAACCACTCAAAAAATTGTCTGTAAGTGTGAATGTGAGTATGATTGTACTGTATGCATCAGCCCTGTGATAAAACTCATGACTGTCACCCAATGTGACCCTGCGAGTATAGATAATGGATGGATGTGTGATACTTTTGCTACGTTGCGTACCAATCATGAAATAAACATAATCAAACCATGTAAACCAATCGATCTCAATATTTCCATACAATGTTGGCAGAATTGGTAAAGTGAGGTGCTTTAATAACAGGACAAGTTTCTTATAAAAACAGAGTATGGTATGTAGTAATAAATATCGAGTTCTTCTACTTGAACTCTTTTAGCATGTTGTAACTCATTACAACATGAAAAATCTCTTGTTACAACGTGAAAAAGATCTCCATCTTGTTACGACGAGAAAGTGAGCTATTGTTTTTGACACTCAGCCATAGATAAGAGAATAAGTTTATGCTGTGTAATTTTCAGTTTCACATGGCAACATACATGGAATTACTTCATCAGCATAAGCAAGCAAAAAAAAATCTTCACAACTAATAACCATAGAAGTTCAACATTCAGCACAATTTGACACAATAAAAAGAACATGTGTTAATAGTTTCAGTACAGAGAGCTGTAACTGGGTGCTTATGTTCTACTAAGGCATATACAGTGGCTCCACTGCAGTTGCATCAGTGCAGGTCAGGCAGGTCAAACTTCATCACCTTGTAAGGCAAAATCAAGGAAAAAGCACTTCATAACAGAGGACGGTCCTCTCTGTCAGCACTGGCACAGCTCTCGTTATTTCATGGACGGAATTCAGAAAAAGTAATTGTTCAGTACATCAAGCAAATAAATAAGTTCATAAATACACTGGAATGATTGTGACATTAAGATTTGACTTCTTTTTTTTACCTAACAGATGGAATGTAAAATTTCTCAAAGTCTTAATATATATGGTCGCAAAAGACATAACTGATATTTCATGTATTTTTCAATGGGATAATACTGCATATCTTAATATTAACATAACCCATTTGGAGCTGGCTCCATACTCCAAATATAATTCTCTCTACATTTTATCATAAGAATTTCGGGAGCACAAATGTTACCAGAAAAAGTTGAGACACTCAGATTCACTTTAAATTACATCATTGTCTGGCCAGCTGCTATCAAAGATTAACTAAACAGTATTTAAGACAGTCTGTGTTAAAATATTGGGATTACACATGATGTCTGTGATAAAGATATCGAAAATAATCGGTGTTGTAACATACTTTGTATACATACTTAGGATATTTTCTGGAAACTATGACAGTTTCCTGCTTATTGTCTTTACGTAAGAGGGAAAGAAGCACTGATCATTGTGTAACCACCATAAAGGCAATAAGATGCTAAGGCAGTTTTTTTTTGTGCAAAAACCTTCAAAATTATGTATAAAGTGACTGTAAACAGTGTGCTGACATGACTGAAACTCTCTTCACATGGTTTCTATGGTGACTAGAAGATGACAGATGAGTTATTGAACTCCATGAGAGTGGCCTGTTAGCTAACAGGTCCCATTTTCTAACAAGTCACCCTTTGTAAAGTTTTTATAAGTTGTAACTAATAGCTCTATTACTGCTTAATAAAACATGTATTAATGTTTAATAGATCAGTTTAACTTTCTAATAAACCAGAGGGATAATTCACAATCTGGCGACTCAAAAGCTGTTCTTATTAATGATTTATGAATGGTGTATAAAGCCTTAGTAAATTACTTATGTATCAGAAATAAAGCAATTAGTTACAACTTGTAAAACCTTTATAAAATCTGATGTAGTAAGTGGTAATTTTAACCATATTTTGTGTTCAATTAACAATTACCCACACAGAACATGACTGTTTCTTCATCAATAGAGGTCTTCATGGGTCCAAACTCTTGGACCTGACCTGTATCATTTGGACCCAGCCCAACTCAGATCTTGGTACCTTGGCGAGTGCAAAGACACACAGCTGCTGAATTTTATAAAAAATCGCAAAGACAGATATCTAAAGTCCTGATCAAATAATGCCAAAACTCTGCAAATGGACAGATGTTGTAATTTAGAAGTAAAAGTAAATGAAAAAATATGTTTCATTGTAATTTGGGGGTACCAACCCTTTAAGTCTGCTGTTTAATTTGCTTATTAACAAAGATCTTCTAGTAACTGATTTGAATTGTGCAGACTCCAGCAGTTCAGTGCTGGACAGTAACTTACATTTGGAAATGTATGGATGGACTTATGCCAGAACCATTCCTACATCCTTCATATAGCTGTTTTTGTGGAGCCCAGTTCTTCTATTATTTAGACATTAACTGTGCAGATAATTCTCTGAGGAGCGTGTTAAAAAAAATGACGTATCTGTGAAGCCAGTAAAATATCTTATGGACAACTCTTCACCACAGTGCACACTATGTATTTTTCCTACACCTGGACACTTCAGGTTGAAAAAAAAAAACATTACCAGACACATGTGATCCCTCAGGAAGGCTCAGATTTAGGAAGTATAGCTCACATTATGTCAGAATCACATGTGTGGCTCGATACAGAGCCAGTGGGATATTGAAGAATTGCTCAACAGAGAATAGAAACAGTGATGCTAAATCCCTATAGAGCATCTTGAGATTTAAGTTTTGGGGAAAAAACAAATCCTGCTTCTCCAAATTAGAGGAGCATGTGTGGGTTTTTCTACTTCGAGACAGTGGGGGGGATGAGGGCAGAGTGTGAAGACCATCTGAAGTGAGTTTAGTAAAAGCCGGAGAGTTTAGCCAGCAGGAAGAGGCTGGATGTGGAGATCGGAGGAGGCTTTGCCACATCAGACATGTTCTAAGATCAAACACAAACCAGGTGCTCTCATGTAATCAAAGCTGCTTCAAATGTAGTGTGTGAGTGTGTGTGTGTATACAGGGCACCGTGTTCAAAAGCCTCATATGTCAATACATCAACGCTAAATTAGAGACAGGCCTGAGTGACCTCAGGATTTGAAAGCGGGGACAGAGAATATTCAGCCACACCAGCAACATTCACATGCACTCTCATGGCAGAACATTAGTAGAACAGGAGCAGCCTCGCTGTTGCACTGATTTGCAGCGATTCATCAGTGCTGAATGACCAGTTAGGATGGTGGGTTCATAGGTGTTCCCTCATGCCAGCAGCTTCTCTGGGTTCTTGGAGAGGCTCTGCAGCAGGCTCCTCTGGAAGTCCTGCTCAGGTAGTTCAGGAACCAGGAACTCCAGCAAAAGGTCACATATGCAGTAGACCAGGTGTCTAAGGAAAGACAGGAGCAGCGGTCAGAAACTTTACGGCTATTTTACCTCACATGGTTAATAACTACGGGAAGATGCAAAGAGTAGAAGTATTACTGGCTTGACGTCGAAGAGCAGTGGCTTTGTGGAATACAGCAGGTGACTTAAGCAAGGTTTTAATCCAAATGTAGCGCAAATTTTAACCAAATTTCTGGAAAATCTGCAAAAGTGTTTCCAGTCAAACCTCAAACAGTGTCAGACAGTCTGTGTTCATTGAACTTTGTTGCATTATTTGCTTTTATCCATACACCAACTTTTCTGCCTCAGCAAAGTATTAATTTTTTTTTTCGAGAAATCCAGAGATTTTTTGAATTTTTTGTGTTTCCACTCAGTTTTTTTTTCCAGATGCAGATAAAAACAGGTGGATGGAAAACCACCCACCTGCACAAAGAAGGGGAAATAAGTCCTCATTCTCATTCACTATTTTTAGAGTTATGACTCAGTCTCCAAAGTCCATCACAGATATCCGGTGCTTAAAAATCTCTGAAAAAAAGATGCTTCTTCAGATCTTCCCACAGAATCATCATCTTTAGCTGGGCTTTTTCAGCTGTCTGTGCCCATAGTACAAACAGGAACTGCAGCAGCTAAAGCAGCATGAAATCATGGTGCAAATGTCAAACTGTAAATGAATATAGGCTGAAATTTTCGGCTTAAGGTAAAGCTCACAGCTACTACTATACTTACATTCATATGCAGCTTTTATAGAATTTTATATTGCATAAAACCTTTTTTGTGATTGTTCCCTATCCCATCTCCAGGAGCAACTTGCAGAAAAATTTAATAATGAAATATGCTTTTTCCAAATCCAGGAGGAGATCAGGTAAAACTGGTTTAAAGTGTGGCATGGTCTGCATACAGTCAGAACACAGGCTGTTCTCCCACTGGAAGAACATTCAGTGCGTCATGATAACATCACTATTGGCACGTTTTCATTGTTAGCAAGAAAGTGAGAGAGATAAAACGGCTCTTCGCTGGATGAAGAGAGGGCAACAGTCATTTGTTAACAACGGTGGTAAACAGCTGCACTAAGATGATGAAGAAAAGCACCATGCAAATGTACCACAGAACTGAACAATAAACTACTGAGAAAGCAGAGCAGTGTGGTTTGAAAGGGTGGGGGGAAAGCTCAGAGTCTCAGATTGAGAAAATGTGCAATGAGTGAAAATTTGGACTAAATAAAGCTTGGATGCATCCACCTTTGTCTGATTATCTAACCATGTGAATCCATGTGTGTAAAATTCTTCTTACCCGACATTATTTAGAAAGGCACACACCTGTCTTATTTAAGTACAAGCGTGGAAATACAGATTTTGATCACCAGCTAACATTTCCCATGAGTACAGTAGGCTCCGTCATTGTGAAATAGAAAACGTTTGAAAGTAGTGACACTCACAAAGATTCATGATCAAAACTAATGCTCCAACTATGACTTGTTTCTGCATCTATAAACCTTTTAAGGCCTCTTCAGCTGTTGTTTAGTCAACTGTCTCTTTGTTTAGGGAAGAAATTAGTCCACAGTGGATGATTCCAGGTAAGTCTCTCGGTGTCTCTGTGCAAGTCAGCATGTACACTCCCTGGCCACTTTATTAAAGACACCTGCTTGTTAATTCAAACCAGCAACCACCAAACAGTGATTTGTGTGACTGTTTTCCAGTATTAGAATGGATATGACAATCTAAGTGTATTTAAGCATACTGTCGTTGTTGCAAGACGTGGCAGCTCAAGGTTCACAGAAACAGATGTTCCCTGAGATTTCTGTGCATTATTATGTAGTTTTCAGAGAATGGCGTGATAAACAAAACAAGACCAGGGGCCAGATGCATAAAACTCTGTATAGATTCATGACTAATACTGTGTGTACGCGCAAAGCCAGAAATATGCACACACATTCTTTTCCTCGGATTTATACAGTCATGCATACGCATGGTTCTTTTTTATAAATCTCAGTCATTGAGGAACTGGGCGCACGTGCTCGAGCCTCATTTCCATTCCCACAATAAGCCATAAATGGATGGAGACACGCCCTGAACCAGCCGTTTCATATCAACATGCTGTCTGCTCCACCAGTCTGTACAGCTGTCAATGAAACAAACAGTAAAGAAGAAGTGCCGTTTCACTGATTGTGTTACACCAGTGATGTTCTCCAACAGCCAGAACAGCTGTCATTATGCGCAACCATTACGCACAGCTGTGCGGCTCTTTATAGCGTTCATATCATTAATTCATCACAAGGTCTGTAAACCATCGTCGGCAGTGATCTCAGAAATGTAATCAATGGTAAGTTTGTAGCGCTCATATCTAAACCAACTTTACAAGGTGTGTCTCTACTAACTCCTATATGAGTGTTGACTCCTATGTAAAATAAAGAATGATAAAATTAATCACACAGTAATAGTCAATGTTATGTTTATAAATGTGTCTTTGGCATTTTACAAATCTGTGTAAACGCAAAATTTATTTAAACTTGAAAATCATTGAGGGGGAAGCCCTTATTTACAATGACGTTGAGCAAGAAGGAAGACAATCAATTAAAACAAACATATTAATACAATTAATAAATAAACTAACAACAAAATCAATTAAAACAAGTACAAACAGAAGTTCAAAGGTTTGATATTGTGGATTTAAAATGACCAAGAGTGAATTCATTTCTAAAGTGCTTTGTAGTGTGTTCCAGGTTGATGGCGCAAAAAAGCCAAAAGCAGTTCTTCCAAGCTCTGTATGAACATGAGGGACATGGAGCATTAGTCATTAGTCCTGGTGTAATGTGGTTCAGTGGACTAAACTAGCATGGAAGTAATATAAGTAAGCAGCTTTCCAAGGGCAAGGGCCTTGTAAATAAACAAATACATGTGCAAATCCCACCTCTGAGAAAGAAAGGACCACCCAACCTTTTTGTACAGGATGCAATGATGAATGTTATAAGCATCGCCAATAATGAACCTGAGTGCAGAATGGTAGACAGCATCAAGGGGCTTTAAAGTCGCAGCCGAAGGATGCCTGTAAATAAAAAGTTGCCTCACCAAGGATTTTTCTACAATGCAACGGGAAGCAGAATTTATTCCGAAAGAAAAAGCCATTCTTTTGCCTTAGTTTGTTCACCAAATTTAATACATGATTTGATGAAATTTGATACACTCTCAGATCACTGTAGAAAACATGTGTACGCCTGGTCTGAAGAATGTGCGAGGTGCACACATTCTGTTAACTAATACCAGTTTATGTGTGGGAAATGGCATGTGCATGGTTTTTGTGATGCATCTGGCCCCAGGAGTGTAACATGCTAATGGTTGTGAGGCTGTTCTTAGGCACAACAGTGTGCCTGCTAAACATCAGCATGTTAACATGTTAACATGCTGATGTTTAGCGGGTATAATGTTTACCATGTTCACATTTTAGTTAAGCATGTGAGCATGCTAACATTTCCTAGCTAGCTAAAAACAAAGTACATGTGAGACTGGTGGGAGGGTCATTAGTTTTGCAGGTATTTGCTCCCAAAATTTTAATGATACATTGTTCCGACCTTCAAGGTCCTAGATAGGTCGAAACGTTGCATCATTACGTTGTTTGGAGTTGGCAATATTCAGTGTGCAGACTACCTTGCCTTTTCCTCTGTATGCTGCTTTTGTCCAGCATTGAACTGGGGTTAGTATTTTTTTTTTCACACTGTCCACCTTTACATTACATTCTTGAAGCTAAACTTTAAAGTAGTCAGGTTGTTCTTAAAGGTGCAGTGTGTAAAATTTGGTGGCATCTAGCAGAACGGACTTGGCAGAACTGGAATATAATATTCATAAGTATTTCAATTAGTATATATTAACCTGAAAATGAGAAGTGTTGTGTTTTTGTTAGCTTAGAATGAGCAATTTATATCTACAGAGGGAATGTGTCCTCTTCCACAGAGCCCGACATGTTGCACCACCATGTTTCTACAGTAGCCCAGAACGGATAAACTAAACACTTGCTCTAGAGAGGGCCTTTTTCATGAGTTTTGCTCCCACTGTAGGTTCTCCCACACACTTGGAAGGGGAGGAGAAAGGGAGGGTCATTCAGACGGTTGCAATCTGCAACTTTGCTGCTAGATGCCACTAAATTCTACACACTGCTCCTTTAAGGTAAAAATGGTTATACCAGGTACTTAGTAGGTATACTAATAAAGTAGACACAGAGTGTACAGAATAGTGTATATTCACCTGTTAATGTAGGGGTCTTGAAGGGAGTCCAATGCAGTCTGCCAGCTGAGTTTGTACTTGTCTGAGCCCAGCATGTCCGAGATCAGATCTGGGAACACATAGGCAAATCAGTTGCTCAGTTCATGTACGGTGTGTGACCAGTTGTTTGATGAGTGTATGCCCTGGTACCTATAAAGGTGCTGCTAATAATTGTAGTCTGTGCTGTGTTTGCTGGTGTCCTTACATAGAATATACTTACAGTAGTGTTACTGCATGTGTATGTGTATACCTGGCAGTAGTCTCATCAGACAATGTAAGGCTTGCTGCTTGGTGCTTTCCTTCTGCTGCTGGCTACGTTCAAGTCGAGGGGCAGTGGGCAGAGCTCCACCCGGCCACACAGCCTCCTGGATGACCTGCAGGTACACCACCCAGTACCTGGTACATGTCAGGTTGGCTACACTCACATCAAGCCATCTGCAATTTAAAAACACACAGCAAGTTAGCAAAGGGGTTTAGTGTATGGGGGATAGTTGGGGGGCGGGGGATGCCAATCGCTGTTATTCAGGTTTTAAGCAGTGGTGAACCGTGACTATTGGAGCTGGGCCTTCAGCTCAGCCAAACACCCCCCCCCCCCCCCCCATGACGTAAGGTAAACAAGAATCATTTTAACCTTGGCTGTCTTCTCTATACTCACTGTAAACAAGTCACAAAAAACACAGAGATAATTTAGGCTACAAAATGTACACCATACAAAGATAACAACTGGAAATATAAAACTGGCTACCAAGAAAATATATTATTCTTGTCAACAGATATCAAAATAGCCTTGGTCTCTCTCAGGCCCAGTGGCAGGATGAAGTAACTGAGGGGCTGTTAAAAATTGAGAGGGGGCAATTTCTTTTATAAAAAAAAATTCATTGATTTAACCATGCAATAGCCTCAGAAAGGCTAAATAACAACGGCATAAGGTTACTGTTTAAAAATCATAGAATATATTTATTAATCATAGCAATCACAAAAATGACTAAAAATCAGCAGGATGGGTTGCGTTGAACCAGCTGTTTGCTTCTTGCAGCTCTCTCTCTCTCTCAAATAAACAAAACTACAAACACTGCACTACTATTTGCAAATAGGTTTCTAGGTGACTGGCTGACAGGACACTAATCCTTGCTTAGCATGATGCTAACCAACTATTAATACAATGGGAAATCCCACAGAAAAATCGCAAAGCTAGTAGAGTTTGTGCTACACTATTTAACTTAAAACAATTACCAGATGTGTACAAAAAAAAGTCTTTATGAACCCATAAGATGTAACTGGAGCATTTCCAAACAACAACATGACAAGAGAGCCTTGAAACACAACTACAGCAAGATAGCTCTGGCCTTCTGGAAGGCCTAGGTGGGTGATTTTCAGTACCACCCATTATAAATCAAAATGTGATTGGTTAATTAACCTGTCACTTTCTAAACAAACACATGCGGCTATGGTGACTATGGCCTCCTGTCCTCACCAATGAGTGAGTTAGCTAACCTTTTCTCGGCCTAGAGACAACAAAAAAAAAATCTGATTGGATAACTTTATTTTTGGTTTATGGTTTAACGACAGTAATCCTTTCATTTCTGAAGCAAAATTGATTGAGAAATCAGGCTAAAATTAGAATTAGAAGAGAATAATTACTAATTGAAAGCAACTAAATATAACATTTGAAATTCTGATATGTTTTGCCTTCTCTGAAGACCTAGAAGGCCCTAAGGGTTCCCCTCTGGTTTTAATATATATGTCATTTCTACCACCACTGTAATTTGTAGTATTTTTGTAATTTTGGTGGGCTGAAACACTCACTACATAAAGCAGTATCTCGTGTCAGGGTAGAATGACCTTGGCAACAGTTGGTTAACCTCTTGACATGAAGGTCCCACAATACAGTCATTAAGTTCAATGTGTTGTGACCTTGTCATCATGCTTGACCTGCCCACCACTGAATGATCCTGTCCTCAGACCATCCAATCCTTTTAAATATAACCCCATGCCTCACTGCATTCCCACACGGATTTGAAACTCAAAGTGCTGCAGAGGAGTCTGGCCTGGCACAGTCTCACACTGGAAGTGATCTCAAACTGAGCCCATTTCCCTGAAGCCTTCCACATAACTGCTGGATTTAAGGTCTTGTGATGAGTAAATTCAATAGGCTCTGTGTAGCTGGGGGACTTTGACCCTTTCGTTCTGACCTGACCTTTCTCACACCAAGATTTACCATTTGAGGGGTGGAAACACAGCTACTCGCCATCCAGACTGGATGAGGAGTTATTTCAACGTGGAACTTTTGTCTCCTCCTTCTGGCAGTTAGAGTAATTACAAACACACTGTCAACACATGCTTACATCATAGGCTCCTCTGTAGCCTACTCTGTTGCTAATGTTTCGGCTGTAAAACGGTGGATAAATTGCTGCGAACGTCACACAACCCCCACAAAATGACTCGTTTCACTAGTAGAATTGAATCATGCTTTATGACACCCATCCAGCTGGACCCACCCAGCCAGCGGTTCCTCACAGCTACGAAAACGTCGGAGCTACTTTACAAATAGGCATTATTTGGATAAACTGACCAAATGTTGGGAATCTAAATGGTTACTTTCTCACCTGAAAAAAATATTAAATCTTAAGTTCCATACTAACAGTTCTACAGTGAATATTACAAAAGCTTTTTAGCTATACCCAGTATGCCCTGTGGTCCGACGAAGATACCCGAGGGCCGAGCACCCATCGGGATGGGTCAGGATGCCGAACATGATGTAATTTCCCCAGCAATCTAAGGGGAAACCAATCATTGCTGGTTGACGTAAAACACATCACTACTGGTGCACCAGCATGGGAATGTCATACCAGACACCAGATTTAAAAACTCTGTATGCTGTAAAGTACAGAGAGATTTATCTGGTGGTGATAGGCTTGTGTGAAGTCATTTGGCAAGGGCTTGAATGTAATGGATGTTCATTTATATGTAAAAGTTCTGCACTCTGGCTTTAAAGCACAAAGTAAAAGCTAAAAACATCATCTTGATGTTACTATCAAGTTGGTAAAAGTCTAAATGACAACAAAGTAGATTCAATCAAGGTGTTTACAGCCTTGAATAACGTGATTTAAGATACTGTAAGAGTTTTTTTCCCAGGACTTGCAGACACCCTAATAATGTTTAACACCTTGCAGATGCTGTTATGCAACATTGTTCAAAATCTCAGAGCTATGTTAAAAAGAAACAGGGACCTCCCTCTGGGCCTGATGTTCTGCTTCTTTTGCTCACTTCATGTGGCCCCTAATGAAGTTATTTCATTAGCTTATTCTGGCCAGTTACCACACTGCTGAGTTGCACTCAGAGAAGCTATGGATGGATGCTTGAGCCAGCTGTAATTCTTGGATTCCACTATTTTACATGCTTTTATTCTTTGGTATTTCACAACAGTGCAGGAGAGGCCAAAAAATTGGTGCTGATGGTATTTTCTATTTTTCAAGTTGTACCACTGCAGAGGAAAAACAGGCAAACTTTAGTTCATACATAAGTTCCAGTCGAGATGCCAAACTTTCCAAAGATATCAAATTCTCAGGCTGAATTTGAAATGATGTTTATGAGAGTATGCACAATAACTTTAAAATAAGAGCTAAAATGAAAATTAATCAGTTACTATTTTGATGACTGATTCTCAAATGTCTGCTTCTCAGCAGACATTTTGACTTGTCACAGTAGGAAAAGCACTGGTGTTACTAATAACAAAAAGAAGAATCAAATAATCAAGAAAAAAATTGGTTATGTAATAAAAATAAAACCTTGTATAACCATATAAAACTTTAAAGCTACTTAAAAGTCAAACTGAAATTTAAATGAATTCACTCAAGAAATCAGTATTATATTTTTGTTTTTTGTTTGTGTATGTATTTGGTCAAAATTGTAATTACCAAAAAGAAGACACTTAAATTGCCTTTTTTTCTGCAGTGTTAGCATTCCCTACATTAGGTTTCTCCAGTGTGCCCGAATTTTTGGTTCAGACAATTTCAGCACAGTGATTTCATTGGTGCAATATTGGTCCTTCCACATGTTATATCTTATATGTTAAAGACCTAACTTAAAATGCTAACGGTACATAACCAAAACTATTTGAACTTCTCGAAAAGGGGGAACAAAAACGTCTTTTATCAACATTCGTGGTCTCCACAGTATGACGTTCTCAAGTCAGTAGTGCACCATGGTAGTTGACAGCTCGTCTCCTATCAGCTCTGACATGTCAGTCAACTGCTACCATGGGAATTGCCCACTTCAGGCTCAAGACTTAGACACTGTCTCCACATGTGTCCAAAAATGTTTTCTCCTTTTTCAAAAAATAAAAAAAACATGCAAAACAGTTTCATTGTTCATATAGTTTATACTTCCTTACTAAAGTAAGAAGAATTAAAATTTCAGTTTGACTTTAAGGGCACATTTCAGGGCAAAATTGAGAGTTTGAAAAGTTGAGTTTTCCCTTTTTCAAAAGGTAATCAAATATTAAAACATTAGGTTAATATGAAAGTAAATTATACACCTACACATGTACAAATAGAGATAATGTTGTAAATTGTCCTTATCACTGAAGTCTGGCCTCATCCCCAGAAACAGAGTGTATTTTGGTCAAGAGTGGTTACAGCTCAGCATTGGACAATGGTGTTTACCTCTTCACCAGCTCATACCAGTCTGGGACAAGTTCACTGAATCAGGTTGAGTTGTGAGTTGTCACTGCAAACAGGAACATATGGACACTAAGCGCTAAAGTTACTGACAGCCGGACACAATAGCAAGGTGAAGCACTGTGACATTATTAGGACTGATTTACAGTATGTCAGAGATTCCACAGTCACTTTAGTGCAACGACTGTAAATCTTTAAAACAATAAAATCTACTAATGGTCACTGGATAATGCAGGAGGAAAATATTGATCATTCTTTCAAAGACTTGTCATGCTTCAATGATTGCCACATATTAATTCCTGTAATGGCAGGCAAGTGATACAAGATATACTTGCATGGTATCCTGGAACAAACCAAATGTAGAGAGGAACGTCCGAAAAGTTGTACACAAATATATGGGCATATATTTGAAGGCATTTTCCTTCATAGTTTTCTCAAGTGCACTGGTTGTCTTGTTGCCATGATAACAGAAAAGGTTGAATGTTCAACAACTCTAAACTGTGGTCATCTCCTAACCCATGTCAGTACAACTAATCTGCCACCAGTCAAGGCTGATGAGCTGCCACTGTGTCTAAAATGAAGACAATGGAGGCAGAAGCAGTCACAACCTACTGTTGTATACGCAGTCAATAGGAGCTGCACCTTAAAACAGGTTCAAGTTTCAATGTCGAAACAGTTGTTACGTTTTCTGTGTAAATCAATGGGCTACACGTCATAGATACATCCTCTTTGAACCAAATAACATTTACTCAAGGTCCAATTACTTGCTTGTCACATAGATTTCTGAGAGGAAAACAAGAACATGATACTATAAGTGGGTTTCCATCCACCTATTTTTATGCCCATTGTAAAATTAGTGAAAATCAGAGCAGAAATGCTAAAAATTCAAAAAAATCTTGAAATATAGATGAAAACACAAGATTTGTATGGGGAGTTGAGGCGACTGTAACACTCCTCAAATTAATACACGAAACAAACAGAAATGCCATATTTCCGTTATGTTTTCTACATCGTTTGAGGTTTGACTGGAGCTATTGTAATAAAATAATCTTGTGCCCTCTTTTTCTGCAATGGTTTAATGGCACACAACTGGACAATTAGTGTGATCAGCAGCTTATCTCGACCTACTATTCTCATAACAGTAGTGAATAGAAACACACATTGATATGTATTTTCTTCAGGAGATTTTCTGGAAATTTGGTTAAAATTCGTGCTACATTTAGATGAGAAACTAGCTTATAAACTAGCGCTAAGATGTGACTTTTACTAAATGGTTTTACTGTTCATTCTGCTGGTGGCTAGTGACACAGAATAACGACACACTTCATCTGCTTCATAAATGAGTATTACTGAGACATTTACCACTAGTGCAAACATTAGAAATGACACAAAAGCAAAATGATCCTGTACCTGTGATGATTAATGAGCTACAGCTGTGAACACAGTGAGTAAACAAACTAAGATGTCCAGTTGAGGGTTGTATGAACACATTGAAAAATGCCTCCCAGATAGAAAACTCAGACTGCATAGATGCATACATGCATAGAAACAGAAGAAGAAGAAGATTTGTTCAATTTCAACAATAAACGCATTCTGTTACTCTGTCCAGCTGGAGTGAGTGGGGTATTCACATTATAGTTTGCACTGTGATTTCTACTGACACTGTAAAAATATAAACAAAATCACTTATACCATATCCCAGCTGGAAAATGACCTTGCCTAATTGACAATTAGACTGGAAAAAGTGACAGAGTCAGAGGAGTCAGGCTGGGTCGCTGTGTGAGCAAAGAGAAGGGAAGCCTATGTAATTTGGCCAAGTGAGTGAGACAATGAATGGACTGTCTCTAAGTTGGCAGAAGACGTTGAAGGTTGATGAACGGCTGCCTCTCAGACTACAGCACACTGGCCGTTAATGAATGCGTGCTGGCTCGGGTTATGTTAGCATTTCTTATTTGTCAGAAAGAAAGATAACACGTCTGCTGGCTATGAGATTGCTTAATTTTAATGTTGCCACTTCAGTTCAGTTTGACATGTCTCAGTAACAACATGGCGCAACACAGTCACAGCTCAGTGTGACAACAGTACAACACTATGACTTTGAATCACTTCACAAACATGGTTATAATATCACATACAAAAACAAATTAGATTAGGGTGCGAATTTTATGATGGATTATGTCATGACAACATCAAAGTGTAGCTGCACTGCCCATTATGTTGGTGGAGGCCAGGTTATGATAGAAATGAACTAGTTTGTATGAGGTGTTGTCCGACCGCAAGAGAAGACAAAAACGTTTATAGCTATTCAAAATTGCCACTCTTGGAAAACGATGGAGTGATAATTGTTTAAAAACACCAATAATGATGCACACTTTCAACCTTTCTCCCCTGGAAAGCATTCATGGTGTTGTACTCCCTTGTTCACATGAAAACTGACAGAAATAGTTATATAACAAATGAAGCAAGAGAGCTAGTTCAAACTGGCTCCTTTCTCATCTCTGGACAACTGGCCAAACACAGTGTGAAGTGGATGTGAATGTCAAATTTGTGAAATTACAGAAAAGGTCGGACACAGCCCCCTTAATTCTGACATCAGAAAGGTGTGGTGGAAGGTTTCCAAAGGTATGCAATCATCTGACAAGCGCCTCTGATGTTGTTGTTCATCAGTTGGTCTGCTGTCCATTATTTTCCCATGTCAATCAACACCACCTTTGAGACACACACATGTTGCACATCTTCAAAATCACAGAAATGGTATTCTCTAGAAAAAAACTCCACTATCCTTACAGCCTGTTTTTGCCAGACCAGTTCCCTCTCCCTCTCTGCAGAGATAAAGAATGTATCAGCACCAGTGCCTTCTGTTGATTACTGAAGTTTATCTGTATTTCTTGTTTGTTTTTAGTTGTTTGTCTTCCTGTTAATCACTTATCTTGTATTTATTTAAAAAAAGAAATGAAGAAATGCTTTGACATGAAGTCAAAAGATTATTTTAACCTAGTATGAAGACAAATTCACTCTGTAAGTTTTTACTAAAAAGACTAACTGTGGAAGACATCCACTTCATCTGACTAACTCAGATGGCTGAATCCTCATATTATCTTCAGATAAACTTTTGAATACATTTTTGCTTGAAGAATTTTTGAATTGATGAAGTTTTCTTATATCACTCATGCCACTATAGATCCAAAAATGTTTTTGTACGATTGGTTCTTGCCTAATATTTTGTGAATTCACTTGAAGAAAATGCTGAAATGAAGAAAAGCTGCTGTCCAGTGAGCAATCTGCTTGACCACTGCTTATTTACCATAAATCTGCAGAATTCTTAATAGCTCATTTCTCTATTATATTTTGCAAGAAATACTGAAAATGAATGAGTGAAAATGAGTCAGACTGGTACAAACACAGAGTGATATAACTTGTGGCTGGACAATAGAAAAGTACCTCCCTGTTTCCCCTCAAACTATGTACACTGGAGCTTCAGAGCGAACCTTATGCTCAGACTCATGCACACAGACAACAACAGTTACTCAGACAGGATTTGGAGACGAGAACAGCAAATAAACACAGTATGGCTGGTCTGCGCAAGTGTATCACCATTCACTTAGACAAGTCTGTCTGTTATCTTAAATTACCTCCATATGTTTTAGCTGCAGGCAGGGTCTCATGAGTACAATACACTCCTGCCAGTAAAAAAACTCTTTTTAGAGCTAAACACGTCAAAACATGAGACTATAAACAGGATAAACACATACAAGTACCACTGAATTTAATCTTCTAACAATGTTGCTACCATGTTCTGATTTCGCAAATGTTGGCGCTGAAGCACATGTGTAGTTGCTGAAAACATGTATCTCTGGAAAAAGCAAACTTTTCCAAAACTTTACACAACTCCAACAATAAAACTGAGATTCTGCGAATTTGTAGGGCAATTAGCTTTGTTGCAAATTAGTTTACGACTGTATCTACTATTAAAAATGCCTTCTGTATTAACTCATGCAATGAATTTTCACTTTGTGGAGGCAAATATGTACAGAGATTTTTGTTGGGATTGAAGCAACCAACAGCTACTGACCATTTTACACTGTTGTACAACAGACCTACTCGACTGTGACCTCAGTCCTGAGGTGAGCAGTTAACTGTGACAGCTGTGAATTGTTCTCTTTACCCGGTTCCCATTAAGAGTTCCATTGTCAGTAAAAGGTCTTACATCAGAGAGCTGTCAGGAGACAACAACAGCAGGAGAACACAGACATCATGAAAACAGTTTACATCCCCACAGATGAGATAATTTATCTGTAGGCTGTGAACAATAAGGAAGAATCACCGGTCATGATGTGGACAGGGTAGTGAAGTCATCTGGAGATGAGCTTTGTACGAGACCATGACCAAAGAATTCCAGGGTAAAAGGACACCACTGAGTTTCTTAATATGAACACACCACGACGCCTCTTGAGAGCAGAAGCTGTGGTAGTAGTGAATAAGAGCAGGGCTAAAATGAGAAGTGTCTGGGTCTAATGGAAAGGTTAATTTTGTCCTGTGGAGCTTTTATCTTCATGGATACCTTGAGTCTTTAGGGCACTCAAGCAAGTTATACTTGAAGGTACCCTGTGGAGTTTGTGATCAGTATGGAGCAATGTTTTATGAGCAGATCCCCATTTTGTTTATACACCAATCATTTCACAGACAAGCACGCAGGTGACACAAGACACATTCCTGCCAATGTTTTCACGCTATTTCTCACTATTCACCTGATTAAGAGTTGGTAGTGGTAGTGTACCAAGAAAAGTATTGAATATTGAGTACTGAAAATATTTTAAAAATCAGCCTGGTAAATGAGGAAGGAAATGCATTCAAAACATTTGTTAGACCTCAATGATACACACAGTCCATTTTGGTTGGAAAACAGAACATAAACATGCCTGTTTATTTATAAGAAAACTCAACAGGGTACCTTTAATAATGAGTACCTTTGTGATATAACTAGTCACAATTAGTTACAAAACCATTTGGATGGGATTAATATTCCAGAGGCATGAGAAAGACACATTTGCCATGCTTCTAATTGTTTCAGCGCAGCAATACTAGCAGCAATTTGGCAGAATTTGATCTAGTCCAAAATTAAAAGATGTGGTTAGTATAAAGGACATTTGGCAGAAAAATGAAGAAGAAAAAACACCAGAAATTTGGCACCATTATTAATACTGTGCTACTGGGAGAATATGAGACACATATGCAACCTGAAAATGATTAAAATCACTGAACCGCACACACATTATTAAAATAATCCAATCTACTTTTCATAAATAATGTCCAGTCTGAATCACTGCGAACTGATAACTCCCAAGAGGCCCAATCAAGGAGGAAAAAGACTGAGTGCATATCCTGAAATGACTGGGCACCACAAAAACAACGATTAATTCCATATTATTGTATGTATTATTGTAACACATTGTCTTTTTTCCTCTAATTGCCTTGATACATATTTCCAATGTCAATGATAAGCTGTAAAATTCTAGTAGATTATGTTGTTTCTTTTTTAGAGAAACTCTGTTGCGGTAAAAATAAAACCAGCACCAGGTGCTCACCAAAACCAGCTCTGTTCAGATCAGAAGTTAAAATTAGAGGTCAGTCAGTATGATGAAGTGTTAATTGTCCAGCCTTAACAGCCAGCCCTTACTCAGAACATTCATAGCCTCCAAAATTATATCTGTTACACTACATCTGTTTATACACAACATATACTATTTGTGGATATAGTAGCATGATGGTGTTTACAGTGTTAAATAAATCTAATTCTCTGGTGCAACAACATGTTTCCCACACTGCTAATTTTAGTATTTTGACCCTGTCTACACTGGATCTGTTTCAGCCATGTTTTTCAGTCTGTTTCATATTCTTCAAACACAGCGGGTTTCAATTTTAATCAATACCAAAGAAAAATGGAAAATATTATTTTGCCGACTCCTCCCGTGTTTTGCCTATTTCTCGTCTTAAGGAGGCACATTTCCACTGTTATTGCCGTTGTAACGTCACAATGTTGTGCATTGTGGAGTTTTCCCTTAAGCAAAGTCTGTAGCGTTGCAGACTTAGGAGTATGTGATGGAACGGATTTGCTTCTATTTTTATCAATACATCTGTCTACACATGCGACATATTGGCTTACGCTATATGCATTTAAGCACAACCTGAAGCACTGAAGTTTTTATGCTTCAAGTCTTCTCTCTTCCGTTTTATGCACATGACTACAGTTGTGTGTTGGGCTCTGAGCACTGCCAAAACAAGGATGACCTACACTAAATACTATGCCAGAACGCATCCTGTATAGACACTGAAGGACTGAAGCTGCTGCTCTGCTAACATGCTGCTTTCACTATGCAACCTGTGTTGACACAGTGTTACAGCATTAGTGAGGTGCCAACGCAGTAATACTGCACTGTACAGAAAGATTAGTACAGAAAGATCTATTCCAACCAGACTCCTGTGGAGTCAGTTGTGAGTACCACAGATGTCAGCAGTAAGCACAGTTGTTTTCATCTGTCTGTGTGATGTGTCTGATCTCAGTGAGGCTTACACCTCAGTCCAACTCTGTGACTCAGGACCCATCACATCACCACCTCCATTCAGGCCATGGTGCCATCTTACAGCCGTCTGCCTGCTGTCTAAGGTCAGATCTGTTTCTATGTGTATGTTTGAGTGAGTGCACATACATGCCAGGCCTGGTTTTATTGGGATTGTCGTGGCGCCTCATTCCCCATGGCCGGTCAAAACACAGACATGTGACGTTCGAGCCCTGACCCAGAAAATATTCACATGTGGCTCAGAGAGGTTTACATTAACACTGTCTTGGTTCAGTACATGTCGCATCAATACACAAACTGACACACTAGCCAAGTTAGGTCAGTGCATGCAAATACCAACACACACACACACACACACATACATACAGGTCAAGGTCTCTGCCTATGAATAACATCCATCGAACTTAGTCTCTTCTGTCAGCACCATTGCAGTCTTAAGGTAGTCACCAAAAAGATTACTTTTCCCTTTGGCGCATGCAACCACACACACACACACACACACACACACACACACACACAGAGCAGAGTACTTTCAACCAATTAGGTCTGACAAATGCCAAGTAATTCTATATGAGAGATTGTGGTCTGGTAGTCTTAGCCTGTACAGCATTATTGCTACTATGAAAACCACCAGAGTTGTTTTCCAGCTCCACTCTGTCAGAGAAATATTTTTCAAGCTGGGAAAATGAAGAGAAGAGCGCCCAGGCAATGTTCTGCCCTCTGCCTGCAGGCTTAATGTGGCTTAAATTAAACAAAGCATGTAGTGTAACTGTATTAAAGTCACATTGATTCACAAAGTGTGGATCACCTCAAGAAAAGTTTGCAAAATACAAGTTTGTCACCAGTCTGGTCTATCAACATGCAATGCCCCACAACTAACTGATGTTTGTACCCTCTTTCTTCACAAAAAAATCCACAAAAAAAGAGTATAGAGCCTTACATAAAGATACATTTACAATATATTAAGAGGAGTAGATGGTTGTAGCTATGGGTGAAAAAGACACTGCTCACATGAGAGAGAACAGGAACCTAGACAGCTATTCTGTCTGGTAGTGATTACTCCAACTCCTCTGTTTGGCCTGCCAGGAAAGAGACGTTTACAGTGCAGGTGACATGCTATAATCCTAAGAGGAAAATCCCCTCGAGTATTGCCCTTGACTTTCCAAAGATACACAAGCATCAGGTGTAGAGAGAAGGCATTGCCAACCCAATATAAGCTGAGGGGAAGGTCCTAGAGAGAGTAGGGGACAGAACAAAGCCTTCTGCCTACTCATTTCACTCCTACAGACTGAGTGCAAACTCTCTTTCTCTCTTTTGATCCGTACATCTTGAGCAAACTGCCCAACTGGCCAAGGGTTATAATGCCAGCTGAATGATAATTAGTGGGGTGACTGATTATAATAGTGTATCATAGAGAAAAGGCTTTTAAAGTTACATTTTATAGTCAAACTGAAATTTGAATTGGTCTCACTTTATATGTAAGGAAACCATCATACTGCATATCTTACAAAAATTGATAGAAGCCATTTTCCCCTTTTTTCAACAATACTGTTAGTATCAACCATTAGTGATTTAACCCATCTCTTTACAGCATTCAGCATTTGGATTTTTTATGCTGTTAAGTTTGTATTCTATTCAAAACATGGAAACTAGCAAGCTAGGGCAACTAGTTTTCACTTAGAAGGGAAAATTTTAAAGTGGACGCTAGTTAGCTTAGCTTGCTAACATTAGCACTAGATGTTATTTTTCACTCATGTTATTTCAACGCCTGCCGAGTCGGTGGTGGCTCTGGCATACTCTGTGTTAATGCATACTCTGCATTATAAAAAGGAGACAGTCTAGCTAGCAATAGTTGTCTCTTTTTCATGGGTCCATTTGTGATGATAGCAAACTCTGTACGTTACTCTGTAAACTAAGTACTGTACAAAAAGCGAGGGCCATGAGGCTTTTGTGTCTTTTTTTCAACATCAGCCTCCAGCTTCTTTAGCACAGTTTATTCTCTAATTTTTTATTGCACGCTTCTTGTACTAGGCCTCAGTTAGCACCCTCTGTCTTTTGAATCCTCTGGAAGACACACTTAAACCTTAATGATGAGAGCTGTGAAACAATGGCCAGTTACATCACAAGGGTCTGAATCTGCAGTTAACTGAACAACTACTGGGCTCAATTTCAACAACCGACCAAACACAATCAAAGACGATCACAATAAAAGGGAGATGCTTAGACTACTTGGAAGGATATCTAAAATCAGTGACGCAAGAGAATCCAAATATGCATAAAACATCAGTTGAGCAGGCCAACAACTGTGTATGTGTTGGCCTCCAGTGGGATTTATTTTAGTTGCCATTTATGGTAAACACAGACAAGTATAACCAGGTCCCGTTTGAGCTAAAATAAGCCTGCAGTGAGTTTTCGACAGACAAGATGTCATTGCACAAGTATGTCTCTGGAGAGAGAAGACGAACCATTACTTTGGAGGCACATCTCAGGCCCCAGGCTCAGGTGAGCAGTGAAAACAGACACCAGAGATGTGAAGAGGCCAAAGGGTCACTGCATGACTTCATCGAGCTACTGTCCTTATTTAAGCCACAGTGTTTATCGCTTATTGAGTTCATTTTACAAACATCCCGATGGCGTTTCAGCATGCTGAACTTGTCCTCAATCTAACTTTATCAAGAGTGTGGTCAATTATGAGCCATATTATCTTTCATGTCCTGCCAGGGAGGATTTTGGTGTCACTACAACTCACTAATGCTAAATAAGGAATGCATGGATGCAGAGGTTGGCAAGCTTTAGCTGATGATACACTGGGGTTGGAGGGAAAAGTGTGTTTCATAACCTTCGCCAGAACTGACCATGGTATTTGACCTATAATGTCCCCTTGAGATGAGGTCTGCAGGAATAGGAAAGCAACTGCTGACTACGATTAGCCTCTAATAGAAGACAATATTTATAGTTCAGAAAGGTTTGTAGATGTAAAAAGGGAATAACGCCTCAAGCAAACGTGACAGTGACATGACACGGGGCAAACTTCCAACTGAAACACAGGGTGAGATATAAACCACTCAGACAGCTTGATCCCGCTATGAGGAGTGTGTCTGGATTTGTCTCATCTCAGGAACAGCCTGTCCAGGGATGTCACACCTCCTCCACTCTACCGTGGCTGATAGATCGCCTGCACCATTATGTAACAAGCATCTTTTCCATCCAACACTCCCTCCTCTTCTTCCCACCAATATCAAATCTATCACATATGAACCACCCGTCTGACCACCAACACACTCAGCCTGGGAGTGAATTCCTGCTGATAGAAGGACTAGGAACTTCCAAGTGGGGTCTTCTGTTTACCTCATGCCTGGCCCCAGGACCCATATGTCAAGGCACAGCACCAGAACAGAAAAACAGCAGAGGACTCTGATATCTCCTTCTTACTGTGAAAACAACCAAAAAATCCTCCCCGTTTGAGGAGGGATCTCTGTTTTAGGGCCAATCATTTAGAGGAGAACAACTCCTGGATTCCCCCACATTGCCGTCACAGAGGATCATTTGATTTTGGCGCAGTAAGAAGGCATGGGGCCTAATATTGTGTTAAGACATGACAAAATATGAACTCTGACACTTGTAAAGTCAGGAAGAGGAGCCAAATTAAACACTATGTCTGAAAGAATAAATTCTAGGAAGAACAGCTATTAACGAAGACAGTGGAGTTCTTGCCAAATTAAAAATAGACTTGTCTTCAGAACCAGACGCATATGGCTATTTTCTCAGTACTGCTAATATCTCAAACTAAGTATCTGGTAATGCATATTTATATATGTGGTAATTACAGACCAGGGTGCATGAAGCAATTCATTTGAACAAGTCTTTTCTCTCTCTTGGGGATATGGCAAGCCTGCAGCAGACTACCAGGCAAATAACACACCAAAGCACAGAGCCAGATAGAGTCCAAAGTTGTGCCTGAACTCTACTGTTGCTTCTGTGGCCTTTGCAAGGATGAAACACAGACTAGAAGGGTGTTCCAATAGTAACAAAAGTGAACCAATATTTAATTTGAAAAGAAATACACAGATTTCTTACCATGCATCAACACGGTGCTAGAAGCTCAGATTCTATCAACGTAATGGCCTTATGCTGCTACAAAGTCTCAACAAAAGAGAAAATTGTGTATCTTTAATTTCTTTGACATTTTTTTTCTTAAATCTGCATTAATTGATTTTTTATTGTATGCCTGGGCAGCGCAACTAGCCATAGACACAACACTGACATATTATCATCTTTTAAAGCTGTGGTGAATGTACAAAGCAGTAAGTCTTACTGAAGATCCTTCCTCAGCTGACAAACATCTTCCCTCATAATCTTCCTGCCTATCTTTCTGCCTGCATTCCTGGAGCAACTCTGTCCTTGGATGCTGTAATATTACGGCAATCCTATCATTCTGTCTTTCAGTCGTACTACTGCAGATGTTCTGGGAGATTCAATTCCATCTCCTATCTGCTAGATCTACTCCACCACCACCAGCATCCAAACTCTGGTTGGATCCTGTCCTATCTCCTCTCTTTTCCTCTATTCTAATCGCCAAAGTCATTTGTTTGCTGTTTGCTAACATCAATAAATATTGTTATACACTTCACATTGACCTCTCCTTATTGAAATAATACACACATTTGAGTAATCTGTGTCAATGGCGAAGGAATTGCAATGACATTGACAAATCTCTAAAATGATATTTTTCAGCAAAGGTTCCAAATATTCACTGCTCCAAGATTATCAAATATGAATAGTTGCTGCTTTTCTTTGTCTCCTGCGACAGTAAACTAAATATCTTTGCATTTTGGACTGTTTGGGCTAAGGGAAATTGTCTTGCAATTTTTTAAACTATCTTCTGACATTTCATAGACCAAACAATTAATTGAAGAAATAGATAGAGAAAATAACCTGTAAATGAATTGATAATGAAAATCATGGTTACTTTATCCCTATCTTCAGGATCAATATTATGAAATGTCATACCTTTAAAAACATTTAGTTATTTAAAAGTTGTGTTATCCATTTTTGTTGCAACTTCTCATATGAATTGTACTCATGACCAATATTTCACAAATCCACCTGCATGAGCCTGTAGCTAAAACACTGTATTAAGTATGACTATAATAACCAGATTAACATTCAAGACTGTTGTTCTTGGATACATGCGCTGATGCTTTGAAGCAACCCACCTGCCAATACAAGAACCTGCTCATGGCCTCAATGTGAACAAAATATACTACTTAGAAGAGCCAGTGTTATATATTTTGTTAATGTTGGAGTGCTGACCACATTTTCAAAGTCCTCTCCAAATGCCACAATGTGGTCATTGGCTAAATAGTGCAGCAGTGAGACAGAAACCACTTTCACTGAAGCCAAACAACTTGTTTTTCACCACCGGTGAAACCCAAGCAGGCCACTGACTGGATGTCAGAGGGAGATCCCTGGGTATTAATTAACAGTGTAGAAGCAGAGACAGAGAAAGATTGAAGGAGTGTGAGCACTTTCTATGACAACTGTTGACAGTCTTTGAATCCTTCATACTCCTATTCATCCCCACCTCCATCATCAAGCTGTCATCAAGGACCTGCGGTACCATTTGAATTGTTTATGGAAGTATTAATATGCCGTTTTAGGGAGTAAAAATAAAGAATCATGTCATTGTGTGACAGGTGCAGCAGAGGACTGGCAGAGCTGAGGTGCCACATGGAGTTTGGTTAGGTGAAATGTGCTGTATGTTGGACCAACAAACAGCTCACCCTCAAGCCAAAGAAGGACAAGTACATGTGTGTGCATGCTGTGCATCAGCACGGTACTGCAGGTGCGCTGACAAAGAGCACCTGTGCATTCTCCAAGTAGGTAGAATGCTGTTTGTGCCATGAGGTGGTAAAAATGTCAGAAGATATGACGTGTGCTCTGGACTCGCAGGGAGAATGTTCCATACTTACAACGTGTTACTGACCACAGTCCAATGGCAAACAGCTTGCCGAGAAAATCTGAACCACTTGATGCAATTTGATTAATTACAATCATTATATTGTATCATCATCGGCACCGGCCCAGTTTCTCCACATGTCTGCAGTCAATGATGTCCAATGCACGAAAGCCAGTATAGGAGTCTCAAAGGGCATATTTCTGCCAAAAGGCAAACCCAACTCAACACTCTCATGCATACATTTATGGAACTGACTTGGTTTACTCCTTTTTATTTACCACTACGCCACTGTGCTGGCTGCCTCTGTTTTCTACCTGTTATAACTAGATCAATTGTTACAAAGGAAGAAACCATTATGTTTACAGACACATTTAACCAAACACAACATGGAGTATCCCTACAAATGCTTGTGATGTCGACACAAAGTGGCTCTTCTCTGGTAGCAGACCTGCTACATCTACAGTACATCGAGACACTGACAACAATCTGGCTCCAGCTGAATTTTCCATCCAGACTGCTGTCTAAGAGAAAGAGACTATATTCATCTTAAACTGTCTACTTTCCAGTCCATAAAAATCAGACATCTCCTAAACCAGAGCCTTGCCTTGGACCCCATTTATAGGAGCAGAGAGCCGGCTTTTCCAGCCAGACCTGTCACACACACAGAGGCCCAGATTTGGCCTGTTGGGTGCTGGTTTCATCTCACACACAAACACACACTTTCTCTATCAACTCACAACTCCAAATGAAATTCTGACAGACATGCATGTGCTACAGCGGTAGACTGGCATGGATAAGGTTTCTGCTGCCTGCAAGCTTCTATTTACCTCCCACTAAACAGCTGTCAGATTATATAAAAACCTTCACAGCACTTGACATATCCTGTCAGTCCCACTAAAAAACTGTTTTATTAATAAGAAAAACTGACCAAATTTTTTAAAAATCTAACTGAACTTAATATACATCCACACTACATCGGTGAAACAGCATGAACACTCTGCAAGAGGATTCAGATCAGTATTCTGTGAACTTCAGACCAAAACCAGTTACAGCAACTGGGAAGGGGTCAAAGATCATCAACGTGACAAAGGTTACCATCTGTCTCCCATATTCAGTCACTTATTCTTATGTGACCAGAAGTTTATATCTAGGGAATGTGATGAAAGCTGAGCCAACTCCAACTGCTGAATGAAGACCATGAAATGTGGTTGAAAGCTACAAATCATTAGTCATCTCTGAGCTTATATTCTCTTCTCTTACTAAGGTTACCTATAGCTAATAGAACTTGTGCTTGATTTTAGAGCAGTGGTTAAACTGTAAATATATGTCTGTGGTGAAGCAAAGTGTTGGAAAAAATTGAATTTTGACATCTCCAAAGTTATTACGATTCATCCTGAAGGAACCGTGAATGTCTGTACAGAATTTCATGGCAATTCATCCATGACTGACCATCATTTCCACCTCTATTGCCATGGCACTAGCCTGGCTAAAAATATTGCTTAGTGGAGCTTTAAGGCTTGGCACGGAATGCACACTATAACTGCTACATCTTTGTCTTTTGTATCTCTTAATCAGTGCATCCCGAAATACTCAGGAATGGTTCTGGTAACCATCAGTAAATCCTGGCTAAAACCCAAAGGTTGTGGCCCAGACGCTTCAGAACCATGTCTAAAAAACCCTGACATAAGCTAACAATTTGAACTATCATTCACATCATTCTTTAATCACTTTTTCCTTTTAGTAGAGTGGCTTTTATATAATTGTCATTTTATGTAAGCTATTGCTGCTTTATTTTCCCATTTTACTTTTATGTAACACTTTCCATGCCTGGAATTTTTTTTATTGTTCATCTGCTTGGGTTTTATTCATTGTTGTCTTATTGTTTTTTTACTTTGTTGAAAATGAGACATGAACAGAAGTTTCTTAGTAACACAATTTCATATGTAGTGTTTCTATCAACAGCAGTTTGCAACCAGAGCATCCCATCTCCTTTGCACAGAGAAATCGGCTGATGAGAGGAGAGGAGAGCTGTCACTGCAGTGTTGACAGACTGCTGCCTAATATAGACGAGGCCAAACAAAAGCACAAGGCCTTTCATACTTGGCTGGTGGAACTTCTTAAAATAGAGGACTCAGTATTGATATGAAGCAATGATATTCTGGTACTGACACCCCTGGGAACGTGAGGTCAAAGTGCTAACAGCACAAACACTAGAACCTGAGAACATTGTCTGCATGTTCAGTTTATAGGCAACAGGAGCTATACCTATTTGTGACAAATGTTTGGGGAGTTGATGTCAAGCATTCTCTTGATGACGAAATAGTGCAGGCATGCATGTTTGAACATAGACTTGTATACTTTACAACAAATGTAACAGTGAAAAGACTTCATACTATTCAAAAAGTGAGAGCCAGCTCCTCTAATGAGATAAATAGCATATTTTTTTAGTGTTTATGGTTCTGTTTAGTGATTAATAGGTACACTGCATGGCAAGTGATGCCCCTGATTTTTTAAGACACGGACCACTGCAATGGCTCATAGTCAACTCTTGTCTAAAATATCAACTCTTTTTCCTAACGACTGTACATAAGCCAGAGTCCCTTCTCCAGCTCATAAACAGCCCTCTCTGTGGAATCTCCACTAGGAAACATGTGTCTTCATGTCCTGACCTGGCTGAGTCTACAGACTCTGCGGCCCCCTCCTATGTAGAAGTTTCCATCATTTCTTTGCTGCAGAATACCTTGTAAAAGCACTTTAAAAGAAGACAGAGTCATCCAGAGGCAACCACTGTTAAAGGGAGAGAAAAATTATTTGCATTGTTGTGGCTGCAACTGCTGGGTTTACTTCTGAAGATCTACATTTGGTTGTTTTAAAATATTACCAGCCTCTGATTATAAGCAGTCATTGAGGATGGAGAGAGTGAATGAAAACACCTTCCTAGCTGCTCTGTCGACATCTCCTGTAAGACCTTCTGTCTTTTTATTTATATATGTATGTGTGTGTGCTTGTATATTTTTTTTCCAAATATATATATATTTATATACTTATATTTCTTTTTGTATTTTGTTGTTATATTTTATATGTATTTTTACATTTATTTATGTACTGTTTTTCTGTAATGGAGCCCCTCAGCCAGAGTATTTCACATGATTGTACTTGTATAACCGGAGTGACAATAAACATTTAGAATCTTGAATCTTGAAGAATAGCAAGGTACTAAACTCTCTGTTGCTTCAGTGCAGCTCATCTGCAGCCAAGATGACTTTAGCTGCACTGAGAAGCTCCTAGTAGGTGCCAAAAGTAGAAATATGTGGGTGTACTGAGGAACTCACCTGTGTGAAAGCAAAGTAAAGCAGTGATGAAAAAGAGAGTGCATCCTCCCCATGGATACATTTTTGAATGAGTATCTTGCATGAGTTCCATGCAGAGAGGTATGCGGATTTGGGAAAAGGAGAGCACTGATATTAGATCGGAGCAGCAGACACCCACAGTTGCGGTACTAGAATCAGTATTAGAAGAGAAAAACGTTTTATTGTTGCATCCCTATCAGAAGATGAATCCCAGTGTATATCAAAATTACATAAAACTTACTAGACACATTTATGCTCCCCTTTTCTATTTTGACAGTTAATATTGACCAAGTACCTTAAAAGCAAACCATTAGCCTGACCATTTAACTCAGCTGTGCTGACCACAATAATAGCTTTGGGAATCACAGACAGCCATAACACATAAACTGTTGGGACTAACAGATGCTGTGAGTGTGCACAGTTAAAAAGCTGCCAGGCTGCCAAAAACACCTAGACTGTCTTCACAGTCTGCTTACAGCTCACATACACATGTGTTAACTGCTAACCAACCACTGCCCAGACATACCTTACAGCTAAGTGCAGCATTGAAGATGTGCAAATTCTTTTTACAGGTCAGAGTATTGCTCAATTGTCTCATCTTATGAAAAATGAAATTTACTGGACTGATATGCAGTAGGGTTGTATATTAACAACCTATTTACAACATATTCAGGATTCTGCAACATTTAACCTTATCAGAAGGCACTGTCTTTGCCTGCACTTTAAACATCATTTAATTGTAAATTGGATTGAAAAGGTCATTTTCACTGACACTATTGCAGATTTACTTTACATAATATGACTTCAGCTTTCTTCTCCAGGAACTGATATGTCAGCTGCCTGGACAGAGAGGATTTTTACCATTACATTATAACATCCATGTACAGAGCTGTGAAGTGTTGCATTAATGATTGACCCAAATTAGGCTCTTAATAACCACAGTGCCATGATAAAAGGGTACAAGTCAAAAGATGCAATGTTTTTAAACCCATATAGTTTGTCACCAAAAACACTGAGAACCTCTGAGGACGATGGCTGTAGGTCCAGTAGTCAAGGACAAACCAACTGATCTTACACAAGACAAAAAGTAATCAGAAACACTAGTGACCCTCTAAAACCTCTTTGCCAGGCTAAGCTCTGTATTTTCAGACTTGGCTAAGTCTTAAACAGTTTGAGCTGTACCTTTTGTCAGCATTAATACTAATATTTCAACAAGTTACCATGCTGCCATTAGCAAACTAGCATGCTTAGAACATGTTTAGTACATGAACGTGTTAGTATTAAGTTAAAAGTGCAAGGCTATTATTTTCTGTCATAAAGTTAAGTGCTGGAAAAGTGGGAATTGTGATCTGCTGAGTGCATTACTTGAATCTGTCTTGTTATACTTGTCAAAATAGTTTACTCTGGACTAGTGTTAGCTGACAGGCAGTTGGTTATTCTGACAGACATACGTTGGCATCACTAGAGCCATATCGTTAGCATGGCTAAACCTTTAATCATGGATTTAATTGTCTTATTTCATTTAACTCGTTCTATGCATTTATCTAAATATATTTTCTTTTAAGTATGTGTTGGATTTATCTCTCTCTGTATCTCTTATGATTACTTCCCTGGAAAAACTTTGTCAAGTCTGCCGTCAGATAAGTGTTACTGAAATAAAGTTTTTCTTAGAGCACTCTGTTGTGGCGTCCCAGCACTGTTAAATGAATGCGGCATGTCACCTGTTAATAAGGGTCCCAAACAGCAGCCTGATGGTCCTCTGAATGTTTTCAGTGCACAGCCAGCTCCACTGCTCCTTCATCAGCAGACACAAGATGTTCAGAGCCACCTCGGCCAACGCTGTCTCGGCTGCTGTGCCCACGCCATGCAAAACACAAGCAAGAAAATTACTGTGTTACATGCAAAGATACCATATTAAAAATATAATGTATAAATAACCAAATAACCAACAAATATGTTGGTTTAGCACGGTGAAGCGAAAGCAGCATCTGACAGACGGATGGATTTGTAGAGAGACCAAACAAGTACAAGTATAATCTGTTTCAGAGTTATACATTTCTTCTGTGTGCATCTGATGAACATGCGGGTCCAGGAATCACATCAGTACTCCATTTCATACATTTATTAACACTGCCCTCATGTGGTTAGACTTGGATGCTGCTGGCTTATCCAAACCATGTTTCTGCTTCATCAACATGCACTATGTTTTTTTTAATAAAGACAATGAAAACTTCTTATTAGCACAGCCCTTTCATTGCTATCTGCAGGATACATTAGATATATGTGTATTAAGAGTGAAAAACCAGATCAGGAAACAGAGAAACAGACAACATCTTGATGGCATCAAAAAGTGATGTTCCATCTAAAATCCTCCAAGGACTCAAACACTCAACCCTCTTTAGTCTTGAGAGGTGGTTGTCAAAGGCTTGTAGTTTCACACTTCACAGACCATGGCAGCACTGTTTTCAGAGGTTTCTATGGATATTTTGATAGCATTTTCCACTGTGAAAACTAGTCGGTTGTGTAGTCCATTGTAACTGACAAAAATCCAACATGACAATAATCAAGTACTTCCAAATAAACAGTAACATTTAATTACTGTAAGAAAAAACAGTGTTCTCTCTCATTACAGAGCCTGCCATGTCAATTTACACTTCAATCAAACTTCTGCTTTAATCTGGTTTTTCACAGTAATGGGGTGTAATATTAGCTGCACAGTGCACATCACTTGTTGGGGGGAGTCTGATGGAGCTGCTGTTCCACAAGCTCCATGACACAAATACACTCGCTAACTAGTCTCCTGTTCTCACAACAAACCATCAAATCATGGGTGGAAAAAAAGCACATCCCAGCATTTTTTAAATATTAAAACTTGATAATTAGTGGATGCAAATGATTACCAGCATGATGAAAAGATACTGATATAACTTCATTACCAGCTGTTTGGTGATATACTCATGATACTTAATCTCTCCTATAATTTGCAGTACAAACATTTGCCTACAGCAATTAGCTGCACTTGGGTTCAACAAGCTTTGAGCTTTTAGTGTCTCTTTTTGGTGACTCAATGCAACACATTCACCAGTGCATTATTACCACCAGGGAAAAAACACAAATGCAATAAAGGAGGAGATGGATACAAAAGCTGTTTTTGATCGTTATTTGCTGATGTGAACACCACTTTATCAGCTTATATTGTGCGTGTACTGTAAACACACTGATTGAAATATCATCATTTATCTTCCTGAAGACATTCTGACATTTACACATCTGCTGTGAAAGTAAAATAACAGAGGACTGACATAACTGTCAGTCTGGTAGCTTTTGTAGTGGAACATTTCAGGGTCTGGTCAGAAATAGGCACTTGATTCACCCTTCATCCATCCAGACTGTCTGGAAAAAAAAACAGTCCTTCAAAAAGACAATGACCAGATGCCTAACAAGGAAGAAATGCAATTTGGATTCAATTAAAAGGGGAATGTTAGCAAATGCAGAGATAGTTTCCATATGATGTTAATGAGATCATTCATTTTTCTTGACGATTCCCTGTGATGGAGAAAGATGGAGAAGCGATTGAATATGATGCCACATGGTGACTAGTAAGAGGTATGGACATCTAACAGTTAGAGCTTAGGACTAGAACAACAAATTGGTTTACATTGTTTAACAAACTGTAGAAAGGAGATGATCATGGGTACCAGGAGAGAAGATTTGAGCATCATTATGACTGTACAGTTGCTGGGCTTTCTGAACACAGCAATTTTGAAGATGTACAATAATTGGAACACAAGGGACTCTCCACAGTACACAATTGATCACTCAAAAAAGGATGTCTGGCCTGATGAATCCCAGGTCCAAGTGCACCATCACAAGAGTCGACCTTTAGTGTGGCATATACAGGTACAGGTGGTCCATCCATTAAAGGCTATCAAAAACTTAAAAGCTATGATGACTCTCAACAGGATAACAGCCTCAGTACAGTCTGCCTCAAACAAAGTACTTGTTGGATTGTTTAAAAGCATTTGAAACAGTGTTTGAATTACAGGGGAGCCAGGGGGTACTTAGCTCCCCCAAAAGAGACTTGAGCTCCCCCCACAGCAACAAAAGTTCAAGTTTGAGGTGGGGGGGGGGTCTCAAAAACTGGATGAAAATAATCAACCATTATTCATCATTACTAATCATACCATGAACTAGGCTATATAATAATCACAAACAAAACATAAGCCGCGATAGGCTTAATCAGCATTGTGTGAACTCGTTTGGCAAGGGCTTGAATGTATTAGACGTTAATTTTAATGTAAAAGTTACGCATTGCAGATTTAATTGCCATGTGCTTACAAAATGTGTGATTACAAAATTCTTAATTTTTGTCAAACAATTGGTGGGCCATATGGCTTTACTGTTTGGCTTTACTGCAGTTAGCTAAATTTTAAATGTCTGTGGGCGACTGTGTGATACATGTTACATAATTGATTGTGTTTTATGTATTATGGCTGTGGGCTGTTTTGGTATTGTGTTGTGCTCCCATGCGTGTCAGATTATGATGGCCGGAACAGGGGACAGTTATGTCAACAACCTGATAATCATCCACACGTTACACACAATTGGCCAGGTGCACAGAGGTGTTGAATGTAAGTCAGGCTTTAAATTTATCAGGACATGCAAAAGACACGCAGTGCTTGGAGAGAGATACTGGAGATAGGTTGTCGCCAGAGTGAGGCTGTTGTTTTGTGTGTCGTCATATACAGTAATGAGAGAATGACATATAAAGAGTCACAACATTGGCCTCAGCAGTTTTGTGGTTAGGTTTTTTTTGTTGTTTGGAAAGTCCACAATCAAATGTTCACATACGCACTGAGGAGAAATGCGTTGTTTTTATCAGCAGCTGGAAATCCCCCCAAGTAAACTGGAAAGCACATTTCAAGTAAACTGAACCCTTGATGCCATCTGTTAGTGGGCACAGATCAATTGCTTGGAATTGCTTGAGGAATATTTAGATGAAGTGGTGTCCTAGAAACTATTAACACCCACTCCTATTGAGTGACATCCCAAAGTCCTCACGTCCACACAGTCAGCAACAGCACAGGTCTATTGAGTTGCTGCCATGACATGGTCAAGACCAAAGGTTCAGAGTTTGTACAGGGTTTTCTATTTTATCTCCTCAACTAAGGCTGTATGTCAAGGGTTGCCAAAATATGAACCCAGTCTGATGAATCCTGAGTGACTGAAATATTGTAATAGCTCAATTAAATGGTCCCACTGTAATCATGGTGAGATACTGAATGGAAAGCGGCAGAGAAAGCAGACAGAAAGTAGGAAGACAGTCACAGACAACAGTCAGTGAGTCAGTGAGTTGGTCAGGCACAAAGGAAAATGAAAGCAGACAGTCATAAAGCAATAAGCCAGGGTGAGTCACACAAGCAGTCATGCTGATTACAAAGACAATGATGTGAGGCTAGGAGGTTAAGATTCGAGTTCACAATGGAGTTTTAGCGAAGTAAAAATATTTGATTTCTGTTCGTTTGTAATAGAAACTTAACTGCAGCTGAAAAAACACTGCTATGATGATTCCTTTAGTAGTCTAAAAGGAAGCACCAGACAAAGCTTGTGAAGCCATCAAGAGTTCAGCAGTGTAAGTGAATTTCAGTAATTTCTTTAGTATCTTTAACAAAGTAGGAAACAGAAAGTGTAACATTGATTACTTTCTTGGTGAGAGATTGTGATATTAAAGCTGCGTTGGGTTAATGGATTAAAATTTATTCGGACACAATAAAAATAAATCAACATAATCAGACAACAAAGACAGCTGTGGACCAATTCTTCTTCTGGGGTTGATGTCACATGCATGATTCTGTCTGGTCAATCACTCCTACATTGTTACTAGCTACAATATCAGGCTGTTAGCTTTTTTACAAAACCTCATCCAGTGGTTGCAACAGGGTGCTACGTTGGCCAATCACATACATGCAAGTGCACATATTCAACTGTTTACCAAACAATTGTCACACCAAAAGATAAATCAGTTGTTGCGAGGTTGTAAGATCCTGTCTGTGAATTTTACAAACCGCTGTGTTGGGTTTTTCCATCTGATAAGCATTTAAATGCATTCACTGTCTAACCCCCTGCATACAACTCACCCCCACCAACGCAGCCCCTTGCATTGTTTTAATGCAGGGTTGTTTTTGGTCTGAATGCAGCCAAACTCTGGATGTGACTGAACATGATGATAGGGGTACCATTTTTATATCAGCTTGCTTTGACATCAGTGCTTTGATCTCCTTAAACTTATCTATAGCAGCTTTAAAACATGTGAAAATGAAGTAACCTGACTGAGCTTGAGATCAAGCAGAGTGAATTCAACATTAAATAACGTATCCCCTCACGCCATTCTTACCATGTTCCTGACTCTGCTTTCCACTCGAGCTGCCATCCAGATTGCCTCCGAATTCTCCTACCACTGGACTGTCCCCCCTCTCTGGCTCAGGTCTGATGGCCAGTTTCTCTTGTTCAGTGATGAAGGTTTTCAGATCTCCCATAGACATCCCATTAAACACCTGTGAGACCACAGAGGGGTAGGGTGTAAAAGCAGAAAAAACTTTAATCATCCAACAAGGTCACTGGATTACCAAAGTAGCAAAAAAGAGAAAACAACACAAGAATCTCATTTTTGTTTCATCGCAACTAGCTTGGTGCTAAATAGTGTCACTGTGGATTAGAATCAAGGATAAGATATTAATAGTGTAAACTGTAATGTAACTTACTGTGCTAGTTTGTTCCCAACTGAACAAAACTGGTGGTCTTATGTCTGAGCCATTCATAAAGGGGATGTTTTTACTGGAGAACTTCAGCCGCGACCTGGGAGTGTACAAACAAATTCATAATCAAACATAGACAAAAAAAATCTAAATCAACTCTATCACTGATCATTGTGCAATAATTGAACCTACAAGACCGCATGAGTCTGATTTCACACTGTAACAACCAGCATGCACCGTATGATAAAATAAGCCATAAATCATAATACATGACCCTCTCTGTTACAAAGACCAGGCTGAATGTTTCTACCTGCCAGCAAGGAGCTTCACCAGGGGGGCATACCACACGCAGAGGTTCACACTATCCCCCTTCCATGCAGGTCATGATCCCTCACTGGCTTCCCACCCACAAACAGTGCTAATATTTGAGTTTCAAAGTTCATTCTGGGGCTTTGAAACTACACTGTTAAGCCAACATGGATAAGAAGTCCCTGAAGTGTTCAGTAAAAATGGACATATGAACATCTACATTTTCATGACAACTCCATCAGCTGGTGAAGATCATATGGTATTATCAGAATCTCCAGACTGGCAGCATCCCTACTGAGAATTACACCTGGCTCTCATAGTTGAATGCCCTTAGCTATAATTTTAGTGAAAAGGATAACTATGTTATTGAGTAACTATATAATGTAAAACTAATTTTAAATTGAAGATTTACAACTTGATGACAACTGGGCAAACTCTGTCTGCTGATAAAAATCATTAGATATGATCAAAAGCTCCACATCATCTACTAAATGGACCTAGAGATGAGAATGTTTTATAATTCTGGTAATGCTTTATTACTGTATTATTTGTTATTGTAACACTAAAACTTTTCACAATGAAGTGACCTTCCTATAAAGTATAAAGAGGTTAAAGGTAAAGATGAGCGTAAAGGTCAGCCACTTGACCTCCGAGAAGTATCTGTTGATAGTCTGTGTGGGTTTGTGTTTCCATCATATCTGGATATATACTGCTCTGAAAAACAGTGGTCATACTTGCTCTTCTTGTCAACTCTTATTTTCCCTCCATCCACATCTCCTTCATTATCCTCCGTTGGGCTCTGAGGTTCTGAACGAGGAAAAGCTGTCTTCAGGGTGTCCACAATGGCATTCACTACAATCTACACACACAAACACATATGCAGTACATTTCAAACTCACTATGAACCCAATAAAAGTTTAGCCTTATGTTTCTTTACAAATAAACTCAATTTCTTCAAGTATGAAACATTTGTATTCATTGTGTTACATATATGTTGTGTTTATGGCACTGCATCACAGTGTGATTATAGTAATTACCATGTACATATAGCGTGTACTCATGTTTTATTCAGATGCACCATAATGAAATATTCAGGATCAAACCTTGTCTATGCGTGACACAATAAAAGGTTTCTTGACAAAGGCAATCCTGGCGTCTGTATTGAGAGCCAGAAACTCCTGCATCTCTTCACTGTTGGCTATTTCAGGGATGGCACACAGTTGCTGAAAAAGAGGACAGAATGCTAGTCTAAAACATCAAAGATCAAAAACTACATAAAATGTTACATTAGGAAATGTCAATCGACCAACCTTTAGGAAGGTCTCCAGCAATCCTTTCCTGGCCTCTATCTTGTCACTGTCCATGTTTCCAAATGGCATGTCCGGAAATATTTTCTTTGGACCTTTCACACCTTAACGAAAAGTCAGATTATTTACAATATAATAAAATCCTAGATGTAGGCTCAAATACCAAACATAAATCAAACATGCATCGTGTAACTGATGTCCAAGAATTTAACATCAATTTTGCCCACCGGCAGCTCATAATAAGCTCCCTCCATCTTACCTTTGATGAGTTTTCGTAGTTCTGCTTTCTCTTCCAGACGTGTTTGCAGGTTAAGAAACTCACTGTATCGTCTGTTGACCGTGTGATAGGCCACTGGCTGAATGGGTAATGGATTCTCACAGCCTGTCTGTAAAGCTTCAGTATCCTCAGAGCCAGGCTGGATGCTCCCTGGGTTCTCGCAACACATCGCTGTCTCATACTGAAAAGCATCACAACAACGTATAAGGCTCACCATATTTTCCCCTTCCTGTCATATTGATGTTTTGTATAACATATTGTTTGTGACAAAGTTAGTGTCTTAAGGAATGATACTAATATTTATGTACTTTAAGCTACTGCCAGTTAATATATTGGAGTTCAATGTTAACATGTTCATTCCAAGCAGTAACAGTTTTATTTTTGAAAACTGGACCACAAAAAAGGACAAAAAAACTCTTGATTTAAACCAACAATAAAATCAGTGATTAAACGTGTCACAAACTAAATTCCACCATGAATGATTTTTCCTACTCAGTTTAAAATATAGTTTTGACTATCTGACTATTTGGACTACAATAAAACTACAATAAAAAGTACAAATGTCAGTGTTTCCCCCTGGTTGACTGCTTTGGCCAGGCGGGGGTGGGGGGTAAAAATTGTTGGATGATACAGGACAGAGTGAACTCAGCAGCCACACATTTCTCTGTTCTCTATTTCTCTGTTTAGTGTTGTCAGGTTAGGCTAACCCATTTTTGCTAACTTTGGAGCTAACTTCCTTCATTTTTCTAGCAGTTGGGGAAACAACAGACAAGACTTTTCTTGGTCTTAAGAAGCTGCAGCATTTCTTAATTGACACACTGTAATGTCTACTGTACATTTACTGCCAGATTGACAACTTACTGCTAACCTTTTCCTCTGCTACACTCATATTCACTGTCATTTTTCTTCAGCTCGCTCTCTCATTCAACCACTCGCTACGCACACACATTATGCACTACCCTATTCCTTGAAGGAGCTACGCTACCAAGAGTTTCCCAGGCAACAATATAGAGGTTGACTCATGTTTCTGTACAGCCCTGCACAGACTCCAAAACACTATTGATTTCCTGAATGAATGTGTATTTGGTATTATTTTTGGCATTAAAAAATTTTCTTTTGGCCTAGCAGGGGTTTCCCTTGTACAATTATACGAGAAACACTGAATATAAATTAAATGGGGAAATTCAAAAGAAAAAAGCTACTTTCATTTTCAGGTTGTTGCTTCTCATTTACACAAGGCAAAATTTGAGTTTCCATTTTTCTGTGCTGAGTCAAAGTAATTGCAGGAAGGTGGGTCTTCTATTTGTTAAAGAACATGCTAGCAAAATATTAGCATTATGGCAAAGTAGCCTCATTGCCTCTAATTATGCTAGGACAAACTTAGCTAGATTATTATGATTTTTGCCCTTACAGTAGGAACAATAAATAAATACTAAAAAATTTATTTTTCTATTGTTTTGCTATTACATTTTTAACAATTCTCCTTTTTAATTTTCATGTTGTTTGAAATGCTGAAGTGTTGTACATGAAAAAGTACACACATGAACAAGAAACTGAATGGTCAACAGAGGGAGAATACATCATTTCCCTACTTTGATGGTGTAAAGAGTGTAGGGGTGCGACCCGGTGCCACGGTGTTCCTTAGCTGTGATGGTGCCAGTGATGCGGAGGTTCTGGATGATGACTGGTCCATCAGGGCTGCTGAGAGGCTCAAAACTGAACGATGGCAAGGGGGAAGAGACCTGCAATGGACTGACAACAGTCAACTCATTGGGGTTCCCAAGCCCAGCCGGTTCTACACCCAGAAGAAGGTCTTTGCCTGGGTTTGCTGAGGGGTAACTACCATCTCTCTCCAAGTTCTGGAGGCTGCTGATATCAGGATTCCCCTCTGCTGTCCCTACCAATGAGGGGCCACAGCCATTCCGATGCTCTACTGGTTCTGAACTCACCAGGACTTTAGGGCAAGAGCCATCCACTGGACTGGCGCAAACATCCTCCAAGTCAATGCCATTGTTGTTCTCAACAGATGAGGCACATTCTTTCTGTCTGTCATACTGGCTCTCCTCTTGGCCTATCATTACCAGGGAATCAGTGGAACTCTGTTTATAGTCAGCCAATGGAGAATCCAGGTCAGAGTCATTTTCCTGGTAAAATGGGTTTGACTTGCTTCCTCTCATGTAATGCCTCAAAAAGGGTTGAGTGGGTTCTTCTTCTTCAGTATTGTTCTGTGGACAGTCAACCTCCTCTGAGTCAATCACGTCATAGGCAGCGAGTTCAGGCATGACCATCTCTGCATCATTAAACGTTTCAGTCTCTGCTCTCGGTGGAAGAACTTCAGTATTCTGTTGAGGTACACATGAAGTCTCTTGTTGTGGAGCAAGGTCTGTTTCAGCAGGAGGAGATGGCAGTGCTGGTGATGAAGTCAGTGGCTCTGCTGCAATTGTCTCCTGCAGTTTGCTTGACCTGCCGAATATTTCGATCATGAGAAGGTTTAACCAGTCAGGGTCAGACAGTTTAGCAATGAGAGGGAGCAGGACATTACAGGTGATGAGCTCCCCGACAACGAAGCGTCCAGTGCGGGTCTCTAAGTGAGGCGATGGCACCAAAACATGCAGCAACAAATCCACTAGTGCTCTGGTGTAGTTGACTTCCACTGCATCACTGATCATGGCAGGGTGAGGTGTGGTAACCCTGGAATATGCCTTCCACAACTGCTCACTCTCACTGCTCCACTTTGGAGGCATCTGCTGCTCGGTCACCAGCTCCTTGGCTCTCAGGTAATCCTGCAAGTGGCAGCCAAACAGGTCCAGGATCCTCTGGGTCAGCTCCTGCAGCCATGCAAAAAGTTACACATCCATCAAACACCATCTCTGCTTTTCAAATTCTAAAACCTTAATTCACTTCTTCTTCTTCAACAAAATTTGAAAAGTTTCTTTCACCATCAATAGTGCTGTATACTGTATAGTGTCTTATATGGCATTATAATCAGGGTTCCCATCATACCTTGATGCAAATTTAGAAACAATGAAATGGTATTCCAAACTAAAGATGTTTGCTCACCAAGTCCATGATTTTCATCTGAAAAATGTCTGAGTAAAATTGTAATTTTTCCAGTTATTGTTAGAAGTCATAGCTAGTGCTGCCTATTTGCAAAGCAGACAGATCAACAGTGAGGGCCTTGTGAATCTGCTTACAACCTGGTGCATGTTTGAATTTATTTTCCAACAAGAATAAATAAATAAATAAAGGCTCAGCAGGTCATGTTGAGATACCACCTTTGCCACATTTTTAGCCACAATAGTCCCTGAAATGGTGAGTGTTTATTAATACATTTATGACCACTCATTCGCACTCTTTACAGCTACAGATATATCTTGTAAATACATGTAAACTAATCTATTGTTTTATGATTGTTTAAGACTAGTTATCAATCATATATTGTCTGATAAGAGTCATTAAGTACTCTTTGTATTTATGAAGCAGGTGCACCAGGCTGAAGTTGGAGTTTGCTTGTCATATTAGCGAGTGTTGGCAAGGTGCATATTGCTACTTATTGCACAGGCATTTAAGGGAGAATCATAGGTGGTTAACTGACACCATGCAGTTTAGAGCGGTCAGTTTTGTGGGGAGGACTCTCCATGTCTGACAAGCAGGCATAATAAAAGGCCTGGTGTAATTTACAAGAGCCATTTTGTCTGACTCTTATTGGCTTAATATTATATTTAAACCTAAAAAATTTGATATAATAATTTAATGAGTAATAGTTTTTTTAAGGTGGAATTTAACAACAGAAGATATAAACGTTTTGGAATAGAGATGACTATGTTATGAGTTTCTCATGAGCTTGATGATCTCAGACAAACGCCACCACTGCACTGCACCTAACTGAGCTCTCCTTCACTTCACTCACAGAATGCTTGCATGAGACCAAATTTTCTCATCCACATGACGTTTAAGAAATCAGGTCACTGCATAAAGCCGACCATAACTCGGTTGATTTAAGTGCATGTAAACACAGAGAATGTCTGCCTCAGTTTGGGTTTTCAGTACTTGTCACATGACACTCTGCAAGAGCTCCCAACACTCATGTTTTTAAATCATAGTACCTTTCTGTCCACCTGTCTTGCGCGCATTTTAAGCTCCATGGCCATAGAGATCATGGCCTCTTGAACCTCCATTTCAAACGCACTCTCAGAGGACACAGTAGAGTACCAGGAGGAGACAAAGTCCCTGATGATTTTCCTCACTGTGTTGTGGATCTCTTGGTCCAAGTGATGCTCATCCTCCACAGACGGTGGAACCTGAAATTTAGCAATGACACAAAGGAGTGTAAGTGAAGTAATACTGGAGCTAGATGTGGGTCTGTTTCCCAAAAGCATTTTCAAGACTAAGATTATCTTAGCCCAGTAAATCCAATAAAGCTTTTTCTATAAACATGTCTACAAATGAAAAGTGAAACCAACACTAGAGCCGTAAAGCAAAGTTAAGTATACATATACCTGCTCCAGTGTGATAAACCTCTCCAGGTGAACCACACTGTTGGACTCCAGGACAGCCTGTGAGCCTAGCCAGCCACCGAGCACCACCAGCAGGCTGGTGAACACACACAGCAGCCAGATGTTCACGAGCAGGTGGAACAGCACCAGCCAGGCCAATACCACACCAAATCCCAACAAGCTCCTCTGTCCTAACACCTCAGCCATGGCACTGAAGGGGTTACTGTCTGGCTTGTCACCCTCAAGAAGAGATGTGGGGATCACACATGCCAGAGCAACATCACACCTTGAAAGACAAAACCAGTGGAGACTATGGATTAAGTATAAAGTTTAACACAGAGTGACAAGCCGCATGGGTGTTTGTATGTGATCAACATGAATTAAATAGGATGACCGTGTGGTCAGATTTACCAGCTAGGGGGGGACGAGGGTAAGCTGTTGGGCTCCTTTACTCACACTCTTTTTGTGTGTATCCTGTCATTGCAATTACCCATAAAAAACAGTGCAGACAGCAGTCTACACCTGGCAGCTTAGGTATACAGTATTTTGCCTAGAGCCCCTTATACCAGCCACTATACTCCCATGTTGGCCCCTGTTAAAAAATTTCTTCTTTATGACCATAAAACAATAGAGACCAGAGCCGAAATATCAAATTTAACAGTATTTATTTTCTTGTACAAGAAGGAGCATTTCACAATACAACACGCAGGACTAGGTTACAAAGATAAAGGCTCCTAGTGGAGCGCTTATAACAGGGTTTTATACACCTTAAGTGGGCGTCACAGTTCTTTTTTTAATCTATCAAAATACAGACTTATAGATAACGTCATGTCTGTTTTCAGTTCTCCTGTCCAGGAGCCATCTTGCCCCGTCTTCCTGTTTACAAATATAGAACTGAACTTCCGTTAACCTTAGCTGATAAGTCTGCTGATGAGTTGCAGTACAAAACAGGAACAAATCATCATGATCTAGATAAAATAGTAACACTCATACACAGTGCAATAATTAGTTTAATTTAAGTCTCCCTCCATTCAAAAATGTGTTTTCTTCTTGTTCCTACAATGTTTGAGCTTCACTGTGCAGAATGACGTATGTGCAGAGTTTGACACTAGATGGCTGTTTTCATATTCATCTGCTGAAAGTGGAAAGTTTCTCTGAGCTCATTGTAAATCCAATAATAAGTGGTGGGTCTACAAGCATCTTACACAAGTTTGATGTGGAAACTCGAAGCCTCCTGTGCACCTAAACCGAGAACGGACTTTTCTGTGAAACTGTATTTGTGTCCAGCAGTTAAACTTCTGAGATTAAATAAGATATATTTACATATTTATAGATTTTGGAATTTTTAATAACGGAGAAGAAGTGGATGCCATCTTAAGGATTTTAATATAGTCATTATACTTTTTTCTGGAAAAACCATATCAGACACACATTATTGTTCTAGGCTGTATTTTTGTATATCTTAGTACATGTGTGGAGCTAAAAATATATTTAGGAATATGCAACATAAACACAATATCAACTTAAGTAGTAAAGGTCTCAAATGTCTATATTCAAACCCAATTTTACTGCGGTTGACCTCATTCATAGTAAACCGTTCATTTAATTCTCCATTTGCAAGGCGAGGGCGTATTAAAGCGAGCCGCTAACGTTGACGTTAGTTCGCACCATATGTGAGTGGTAAACGAGCCTTTCTGTCGCACTATGTTTCTTTGTTTATCTGTTTATATGTATCGGCTCTCATAACCGACACCACCTCAGTAACGACTAAGGTTCGTATACCGTTATCTGCTCTGGGGAGAAATCGCGACGCCAAACCCTATTCGGAAATTTGACAATATACTGTTTATTTGTTGACAGACATGAGAGTAGTACATGGTACGTGGTTTTAAAAGCGTAAAACTCCACTAGATGCAACACATAAACATTCGGCATACAAGTCATTCGGACTGCAGCGCCTATATTCAACATAATTTCTACTTTGTGATTAAGTTTACTTCAACCGTCTCCACCCATCACGGTTCATTAGTAACGGAGGAAGACCATAATTACGGGCGGGGTGATGATATAAGTCGACATATCGACGACATATCTGTTTATTGGTGTATCACATATATGCCGAAGTAAAGAGAAGCCTCTAGAGATTTGTCCAAAGTTACTCAACTGTGTCCTGCGACGTGTTAATCCTTGTCAAGAAACAAATCAGCCTTAAACTGCTCATTTTTGATGAGAGGTTAGTAGCGTTAGACTAGCAGGACCCAGAGACTCAACAATCGTCAGCTGTAACGTTAGAAAACGCTTCACCTGCACAGTGTAACATATAGAATGAAGTCATTGTGTAAATTAATGTTTACCTGCCTAATTAAAATAGAAAAATGTTTCACCTGCACCAGCTGTCATGGCACTCAATGGGAGGTCTCGTGAGCTGTTGTTTACTTCCTGTATCGTGACGTATGTTCAAATGGCTCTTACGCACCCTTTTTAAAAACTTTATTTACACAATTGTACTAACAACAGATTCACCATTCCCACTACAGTAACAAGGCAATGTACACACGAGGTAGTGCACATATCAGAATACATCAATGAAGAAATAAAAAGAAAAAGCAAACATAAATAATAAATTAAATAAATTACAAATCAAATTCATTACATAATGCTCTAGTTTTCACGGCTTTAGAGTTTGTGTAGTATTTCAGTGTGTCCAGGTAGGATTTTAAGTAGGACATGAATACAGTAAGGTGGGGTTTCTGATTTGCAAATTTGCTGGCGTGTATATGGAATTTTGCTAATAAAGAAACGATATTGATAACATACATTTTCTTGACAAGCATATCATGAGAAACAAAAATAAATAAAATGAAATAAAATCTAATTTTCTGTTTAAAAAAAGATTAAGGTCATACCAAAAAATCTGACTGAAGGTACAGTCCCAAAAAAGATGAGTTGTCATTTCATGTGTGTGGTGACGGAAGTAACAGAGGGTCAATATTTAGCCTATATTTTACAATAGCTGAATTAACTGGATAACAACTATGCAATATTTTCAGAGACACCTCTCGCACCTTATTTGAAACAAACAAAAAGAAATCCTGGGTAATAACCATGTTTTTTCCGGTCTATGCCAATATACAGATTATTCCAAACAAATACAGAAGCAGGTTTATTGATTGTTTACCTGACGCACTGATCTCGTGAATCCAGCTGCCTCGCAAGGTAAATTAATTGTGCCCTTCTAGATTATTTCATTTATATTTAGTTTTTGTACTCAAAAAAGGATTTGAATTCCCAATATATAATTTTGGTGGAGTAGTTTGACGGATAATATCTCTGGTTGCAGATGACAGCAGAATTTGAATACCTGACAGAATAGCTCATCCACACCCATGATGCTTTGGAAGCGCGAGAATGATGTCAAAATAAAATTAAACCAAAATTTGACCTTATGTCACTTTAAGAATAGAAATAAAATAACTAATATTTTATTAGTATTCAATAATTACAGCACTCAAGGGGGCCTTGACAGTGGTTAGGATTCATGGGATATGAGGTACTTTACATGATGAGGTGGTGAACAACTTCTAAATGTGGATAGTCAATTAACATAAGAAGTTTATTTCTAAATTTAATTAACTAGTTACATAAAAACAATATGCAGGTTTGTTTTCTTCTTCAAGTGGTGCACTACAGTTTTTTTAAAGAAGCTCTGCGACTGATGGTTCAGCTGTAGATACATCTGACAATAGAATATATTCTTATATTCTATATATATTCAACCCACCCCAAGATCAAACAGGAATAAATAAAAATAAAAGTTAGTATAAGTCTATTCAATCAGAGGTTTTGTTCAAATATTCAATCAGTGGTTGCCATATATATTCAAACATTTCAATGGGATCACTCTAAAGGTATCCTATGTTTACTGCTTCCAACTGAGCAGATCTCAACGTTAAATACCTCCTTCCATAATTGTAGCAAACATTTCTTGGATGAAAACATATGGTAAAACCTCAATTCACCGTTTGGAGCCACTACATTTATGGTCAAAGGTGAAAACCTTTAAACAGTTGTATGTCTCTCACAGAAGTCCAGCTATTTTTATTATAAGTATTAAATGTTTGAACCATCAAAATAATAAATAAAATTGATAATCTGACTTTTTTTTGCTAAAAGAAACAAAGGTGGTTTGGCTTTTTGACATTAAAGCCACCATGTGTAGAATTTTAAATTCCTGATTTGGCACCCCCTGGTCATTATATAAAAAAAGACATTATGGCAGACAGCTCAGAGATTCAGCCCAAGCACACAGAGATGAATGGGCTGAAAGCATCTCATAGACTGCACGAACCTTGACGGGAATTGCCCCATTGTTATATAAACAAAAACTTGTGCCACCATAATCATTTAAAAAAATACTATAATCACATGTAAATCCTACACATGGCGACATTAAAATGTGCAAATACTGTAAGTGGTTGAAAAGGCTGCAAGAGATATTCACAACAAAACAGAAATGTCATAAATTAGTGCTAATACTAAATCTAACCAGGTTTGCGACAAAATGTCATGTCACAGTAATTTTTCTTAAATGTTTTTGGGTGCCACCAGTGCCTGAGCAGTCTCTTACATTTATGATTTTGGCATTTTCATCTTCTCTCCTACTTCTCCTGAGATACCAACCCTTTTCCTGCAAACATATGTTGGTACATTGGAGCTGCACAGGGAGGAGTGATTTGCTGCTTCCCAGTCTGTCTTCCTGCTTAGGAACCTTTAATCTTTTCTCCAGATGCAAATAGTCTAAAAAACGTTACAATCAAACATTTGCATTCAAACAGACATGTAGATTAGGGACATTTTGCAAAGCTGCCTTCTCATGACTTTAGTTTGGGGGGCATATGTTCCTCCTGTGTCCTGCTGACAATCATTTTTTGAGAGCATTTACAGCTCCATTGAGGCTTTCACAGCATACCAGTGGCTAAGACTTATGGGAAATGCTGTTGTTGAATGCTAACAAAATTATTGTTTTGTCCGAGTTGAAATGGTTTGGTCTTTTTGAAATATAGCATTTACAGTATAAGAGACCCATTTAGCTATATGAACAGGAAATCGCAACAATTTTCAGGTCCTTAGAAAAAATAATGAAAGAAACATTGTGTGAGAAAACTTAGTTATATGAGCTTAATGGAGCAGAAGTGAGGACATAAAATGATTTGCATAAATTTCAATTTCCATTTTTATTTTATTTTTTTTCGTGAGTCGCTTACATGGGATGTCACCAAATCACACTAACACACATATGCTGTTGAGAATTGTAAGGATTAATGTAATAGCAATGAATATCTTTTGCCTAACTCTTATTATGTTATTATGTCTAAATGAGTTGATGTGTCAAAGCTCATGTTACAATTAGACTGAAATATTTTAGTTTTTGTTGTGTTAGTTTTGTCTTCTTAACGGTCCATTGACCAAACCAAAGGCAATTTCCATGACATTCACACACATCCTAAAAGAGTTATTTGGGGTACAAGTTGCAGTAAGCTGTGTGTATATTATACCATCATACAATATGTAGGGAGGTATTTGTTTCTCAATCAGAAAACTCTCAGGTATTTTAATTTCTCATACTGATGACATTGCACATCCTGACCTGTAAGCCACAAAGGAAACTAAAGTGGCACAACAAAGCGTGTGAATGTCTTCTCACTGAAACCTGCATAGCAACTTAAAAACCACATTAGAAATATGTAACTTAGCAACTCTATGTTGTTGACCTCTGAGTCTGAAAAACAAGCTAAGCGAGTTGCTAACTTTGTCTGTCTGGCGTTTGGTGCTGGGCAGATATAGTGTACAGTGGGTTTGTTTTGGTTCAGTCCCACAGCTATTATCAGTTTTGTGTCCTGAACTAAAACAGTAAAGTTTGCCCTATAGGGCAAGTGGTTAAAAAAAAGTTAAAAAAAAAAAAAAAAAGAATGTTTCAATCATTTTTTTTTTTTATCATCATCATTACTTATACTCTCGTTCTCTGGCACACACCATAGCACCCTCCCCTTGCATGCATCGGAGAATAGTGGCACGCACAGTTGGCCAAGCAAGAATTGAGTAGGCTAGTAGTGCAATGCGTGAAACAAACATCCTTCAGGATTATGTGAGCACTGCATTTTTCACTGCATTAAATACTCTTGAGAAAGAGGAACATTAAAGAGAGAAATCAGGAAGCTTGGAGTGGAAGAAATTAGTCTAAAAAATGTATTTGCCATCGGTTAAGGAGACTGTTCCATCATTAGAAAGAAAACTGGGCTGATCAAAAGAATTTAGTGTTCAGTGTAACTCTGTGTCCTTGTTCTGTCTTACTTACTTAAATAAAGATTAAACATGACAATTAACTTTAGTCTATGTTGTTATTTGTTAACCACTGAAAAATAAAAAAAAATTGTATAGGGGCAAAATTGACTTTGGGCAAGTAGATTTCTGACCCTCTCGCCCTTGCGTAAAACAATAACGTTGAACCCATAAACTGTAAAAAAAATAAATAAATAATAGGGTTGAACCCTTTACACTGTCCAAAAGTCAGCAAACTCAATTTTATAACTTTTTAACTGCCACTGTCTGATTTCTCATAAGGTGTTTTGAAAGCACATCACATGGCTGACTTAACACCCAAAGCCTCACTAGTTCAGTGACCTCATATAGATGATCCATAACTGAACAATGCTGTGTTCAGTTATGGATCATCTATATATTGCTGTACAGTTTTATAACCTGTGACATAAAATCTCACCTGAGCTACAATAAGCAGGGTTAGGTAAGTGTCTCCCTCTTTGAGTCCTCAGATGAACCAGCGATCAAACAGTTCAGGTCCAAATCAAGCTTTGACACAAGTCAGAACTCCACTGGACATATAGACCTTTTCTGCTACTCAAGGCCTTCAACAGGTAAAAGTCTTCTTTAATTCTAAGTCTTTCCAATTCTTTCTATCACTTCTATTTTTAGTACTTCCATTAGTAATTATTCAGCATTTAGCTTGGAATGCAAAAAAAATATTATGCGGTTTCTCATTTTGTTCGGGAAATGAAACTTGGCTTTTTCTCCTTGCTTTTACTTTCATTTACAGCAGCCTATAAAAGCTGCCTGTTTTCTGTTGTCTGTTGTCTGTTTTCTGTTGAACACAGAAGAGGCTGGTTGAGTGGGACAGCTTTATTTTGGCAACCCGGACTACACATGTTTACCAGTAAGTAGTAAATATTAATTAAAATTTGAGAAAAAAATGGTAATAGAAAAAATAAAGACTTGTAATTTATTATGTATGTTTAATGTAACATAATGCAACTTTAAGTTTGAATGAAGCTTGAGACTTTGACAGATATTTTTGGATACCACTGAATGAACACTTTCAGTTCAGGTATTGAAATGAGTGAAGATGGAGGAAATGAGGTATGCTGATGACTAGTATAACCTCGCTAATCTGATTTGTTCAGTGTGGTTGACTCTCGAGCCGGTGTGGGAAAATATTTCTGGAAGACCTGAGGAGCCACACAGTCCCTCATTAAATTACGTTGTGTGCAATTTCACACATACCACGCTTCCAGGTTTTCCAGGCTGCTTTCGTATGGAGAGACACCGCGTTAAAAGTTTAGCTTAATCAGGGACTCAGTCATTTCTTCTCAGTCATGCATAGGCTTACGACAACTTACGAGACATTACCTTTGATAAAGGTGAGTGGAATGCAGAACATCTAGTCTGAACTGCGTCTGTTTCTCCTCTTATATTAGATAATTATGCATGTGCATCAATTAACTGCAATAATTAACCATGCTACCAAACTGAATGCCTTTATCTGTGTTCTTAAAAAAGGACAGTTCAGTTCTGAACTAAACACATTTATTTCTGTGGAATATGAAACTTACATCTGTTTGTGTTAATACAGTCTGAGTCATTTAACTTTGTCTTTGTTAGGTTTCATTTTCCTCTGATAGTATAAGTATCAACGGCAGAAAGAAGAAGCCCAGACTGTGGAGTTCCATTGTCAAGATGATCCCTCACATGGCTCTGTGCAAATTCTGTAAGTATTAAACTGCTATTACATTATAGGTCTATTGATAGTTACAAGCATGATACTGCTAGTGTGATCATCATATCTGCAATCATGAAGGTAGACGTGAATGTAATTCATAATAAATATCTGCATTGTTGAAGGGAGAAGTTGATTGTGCAGTATAGGTGAATTCCTGTGATGACGTCCAAATTTTTTGTCGTAAAACCACAGTTCTATGTACAGAAGTGACTTTGTTCATGTAAATAGAGAGGAAAGGAAACTGGAAGTTGGCGGTGGCTTAGTAATCAGTTGGGGCTTTTTCCTTTTAAGTTGATATTCTGTGACATTTGCTGCGGTTGCTCAAGTTTGAAAATATTCCTCCTCTTCTGCATTTGCCTCATGATGCTTTGAACTGGTATTTCCTGCCTATTGTTAGTTCCTCTGGTTCTAGTCGGGGTTGTGGTGTTTGCGGTGAGTGGGATCATTGGAGACCCCCTGTATGAGTGCCTCCAAGACACAGACTACAGCGAGCTTCTCGACATTGTGGATAAAGGTCTTCCTGCTGCAAAGACACCTCGTCATGTAGCAATCATTGGTGGGGGCATCGCTGGGCTGACCGCTGCAAAGTTTTTAGAAGATGCTGGCCATAAGGTAAAGTCATTTATATCAGCATATTTTCTGAGTGAGCCCTTGTGCTGTGCATGTTAGAGTGAATTTCATAAGACTGATCATGTGTCCCCATGGGCGACAAGGTGACCATAATAGAAGCCAGTAACCGTATTGGAGGACGTGTCGAGACCTTCAGGAACAGAAGAGAAGGCTGGTATGCAGAAATGGGAGCCATGAGGATCCCCAGCTTTCATAAGTGAGTACAGGACTATCTTTTTTAACTGTCTGAGGGGCCATAATATGACTATGTTTAGCAGTGAGTGGATTCATGATGTTAAAAGCACTTTGCTTCATCAAAAAATACCGAAACTTTTTTTGTCTTACCCAGTGGTGGAAAATAATTAAGTACTCAGTCTACAACTTGGGTACCATACTTACAATAAGCAGTCTTTGAAGTACTTGTAGTCTACCTCACCTAAGTATTTTCTTCTTTTGCTACGTTATACTCAATACTCAATATGCCACTAGATTTATTTGACATCTGTCATTTCTAACAGTCGTTAGCAATAAATGTTAATAAACTGTTAAATGTATTCTTGTCTGGAAGCTCTGGCCTGCAGCCTTTTTTCAGGCAGGAGTCTTTTGGTTATTTCTAATTTATAAAGTATTAATAAATGATTTATTGTCCATCATGCTTTATTTAGAAAGTGGCGCCAAATGGTGTTTACATATCAGTACCAACAATACAGTGACATTGTATACCTGTGAAAGGGGCCGTTCTGCATAAAGAGTAGTTATCAAAATCACAACAAACTGTCTTATTGTATAAAAATACTGTATGCAGTTGAGATTGAGATCAGCTATATAAATATCAAACAGATGATGCATTATGTCTGCTAGGTCTGCAGGCATCAGCAGCATTAGTGCATTCTAATATTCATGAATTGTATTGAAGACAGTAAGGTGCATTACTGTATGTAATTTAAATATAAACCTCATTCAAATTAGAAACACTAGATGGGAACTTACTATTGTAATCAAACCAATCAACAGGTCTTTTAACATATAAAGTAACAGAATGCAACCCCTAACCTATAAAACACTATAAAACACTACTACTGAAATAGTAGTAGTATTCTATTTAAGAAAAATATGATCAGGTAAGAAACACACTAAATACAAATTTTCCATCAATAACTTAAGCTTTTAAATTACATATGTGGATGTGTCTCAAATGTATATGGTCAAAAAGAAAAATATACCCATTTGGGACAGCTGTGGCTCAGGACGTAGAGCAGGTCGCCCACTAATCAGAAGATTGGCGGTTTGATCCCCGGCTCCTCCAGTTCACATGTAGAAGTGTCCTTGGGCAAGTAACGAAACCCCAAATTGCTTCTGAAGGCTGTGCCATGTTTGTGTGACAGTGTGTGTGAATGTAAATAGATTAGATCCTGATGAGCAGGTTGGCACCCTGCATGGTAGCCTCTGCTATCAGTGTATGAATGTGTGTGTGAATGGGTGAATGTTGGCATTTGCTGCCTCAACAAATATAGATATAAATATAAACACAAATACTGCACACTCTGCACATCCATCAGAAGACTAGAAAGGCACTAAATAAATGCAGCCCATTTACCATTTACCATCCATTTATACCAACCTGCAGAGTGCAACATTTCACAATTCTTAATTTGTTATTTCATTAACAGAAAATGTTTAAAATATTTCAATCTGCATCAAAAAGAAATCAAAACACTGCACACTACCTGCTCAGCACCAAACAGCAAACAGACCCATACAAAGTATGTGTGAAGCAACTATCAGGTGAACATAGAGGAGCATTCAGTAGCTAAAAAAACAGATATTTTCCTCAGGTGTTGGTGGAGACCAAAACAGAGCTAAAAGAGAGTGAATATTGGACTTACAGTACATTCATCAGGTGGACAGAAACATGACTCCAAATGAATGATAATGTTCTGTAACTGCTGGATGTGTAAATAAGCAACTGCTAATAAATTCAACATATCAACTTAAATGGTTATTATATGTGAATATTGTGATGTTTTCACCTGTTATTGCAGGTTAAAATATATTTTGTAGATAATACAGCAGTTTGAACACAGGACTTTTGAATATTTTAACAATGTGTTGTTACTACTTCTAGTTAAATCTGCTCTAGTCAATATTTTTACATGAATAATAGACGACAAATGATTAACAACAAATGACTACTTGTAGCCTTATGTGAAATGGGTTTAACATATGAACCCACAGAGAATTATCACACAAGTCTGCAGTTCCTATCTGCTCTACAGAGTATTTTAGCGTCTTTCAGCATATTGTTTTGGTTCACTCTCACGCTCTCATCAGTATTGTTTCCAGCAGCAGCAAGTAGCTGCTTTAAGCAAAAGGTCCTTTTAAATCCACTGTACACTTCCTGCCCAGCACCACAACTCCAAATAAATGCTTTTATAAATGCAATTATAAATTCTATATAGATATTTAATATTCAATATCTATTTCACAGGATTCTGCTTTCCTTGGCCTCCAAATTACAAATTTCCTTGAACCACTTCATCCAAGATGACATCAACACCTACTATTTGGTAAATGGAGTGCTACACAAAACCTATGCTGTGGAAAACAACCCTGATGTGCTCAACTACACCTTGTATGGAAGAGAGAGGGGAATGTCAGCTGCTCAGCTTTTCAATCTGGCTCTGTGGAAGGTTTGTATACATGCCACACATCATTATTATTTTTGTAGTTTCCCAGTTTAGGAATGTTGTTTTGTAAGTATTGTAATCTGTGCATAGGTGAGGGATGACCTTAAGAGGATTGGCTGCAGTGCCATGTTGGATAAATATGATTCCTACACAGTGAAGGTAACGGTTCATTTTTTTCAACATTCATGTCACACAGGTCATACTTTGAATCTGAAGGCAAAATATCACTACATCAATAACACTCAACATTTGATTGCTATGCAGTTAAATCATCTCTGTTGTCACTGACAGGAATATCTGGTGAAGGAGGGCAACCTGAGTCGAGGTGCCTTGAGAATGATTGGGGACATCCTGAATGAAAACAGCCTCTTCTACACATCACTGGTAGAGATGTTGTACATACAGTCAGACATCAATGACAACACTGAGTAAGAAATATTTATTTCATTCAATTATGTGTCTGGCAACCTACAGTCTGTGGACGTAACTTGGGTTTACCAGTGTTTCTCATAAGTAGAGCATTTCTGAAGGCAGAAATAATTTCATTGATTGAGTTTAATTCTGGTGGGCAGGAGCCAGAAGAACTATTTTTCTAGTTGAGGATTCTTAAGGATGGATAAACGTCTTATGTGAATATGTGCATTTCTTTTTTAAATCTAACAAGCAAAAATAACACAAAAATTTAAGGTTGTAAAAAATAAGTAACCTAAAATGTTCAAACCTATAAAATGTCTTTCAGACTTACTTTACAATTAACTTTATTTAAGAACAAAGTCATTGTAACAACACAAAAAAACCTAAATTGTAACTAAATAGTTAAAAAAGTACAGATATGAAGTATTCTTACTTTACTTGAGCATTTGAGAAAGCTATATGTCTATGATAGCTACCACAGGTTACTTTGTAAATTCAGATTTTACATACAAATCATATGATTACAATGAATTACTATGCAATATTATTGATTTAATTACCCAACAGTACATAAAGTAGTTGTAATCAGTTTCAATTTGACCAGCAACAACATTAAACAGCTGCTCACACATTATACACCAGTAATATTTTATATTATATAATATATATATTATAATATTTTTTAAAAATGACAATGGGTATAATAAGCACCTGTATTTCACCTGACATGGGGTCATGTTTCTGAGTCATGTTTCACTCTCCTTTTATCTTTGGTTTGGTCTCCAATAACTACTAAGTAAAATATCTGGCTCTTTAGCTGCTAAATGCTCCACTATATTCACCAGCTAGTTGCTAACTTTGTCTGTCTGCCAATGGTGCTGGGCAGGTTTCATACAGGGGGTTTTTTGTTGTTGTTGTTGGGGTTTTTTTGCTTAAAACAGCTGCCGCCTCGTGTGGAAATTAGGTTGATGAGAGCAGCAATAGAGAACCAAAACAGTAAAGTTGCTGGCTGCAAAACCAAAACAATTAGTTAAAAGATGCTAAAAAGTTCATTAGTGCAGCTTTAAATGATGTGTTGTGATTTAATGATGTCATTATTGAGTTTTTTGTGTTTTTTTTCCAGGTACTTCGAAATTACAGGTGGCTTTGACCACCTCCCAATGGCTTTCTACCAAGTGTTAAATGCCACCATCCTTCTCAACTCCAAGGTCAAACTCATCAACCAAACAGGCGGCAGCAATGTGACTGTAACATACCAGGACTGGCATAATTCAGGCTCCCCGACCAACCTTACAGTGGACTATGCCCTGGTTACAGCCACGGCCAAGGCCAGCCTCTTCATTGACTTTCAGCCCCCTCTCTCTGGGGACAAGATGGAGGCCTTGCGCTCAGTCCATTACGCCAGCTCCACCAAGGTGGTACTCAGCTTCAGTGAGCGTTTCTGGGAGAAAGAGGGCATCAGAGGAGGGAAGAGTATCACAGACCGGCCCTCTCGCTTTATCTACTACCCCAGCCACAGCTTCCCCGGGACAGCCGCAGGGGCCCTCCTGGCATCTTACACCTGCTCCGATGACTCCACCCTCTTCCAAGGGATGAGCGAGGATGAGCTGATGGCTGTTGTCCTGGAGGACTTGGTGAAGATCCATGGGGAGGGCATCAGGCCTCTGTGTACAGGGGGACTGGTGAAGAAGTGGGGCTTGGATCCTTACAGTCTAGGAGCCTTCGCCATATTCACACCCTACCAGCAGGGACACTATGCCAGTGAACTGTTCCAGAGTGAGGGACGGGTGCACTTTGCAGGAGAACACACAGCCACACCTCATGGGTGGATTGAAACTGCCATGAAATCTGCCCTCAGGGCAGCTAAACATATTAATAGCCTCACAGTTTAGTTTTTACATGCAGAAAATATTTTCTTTTACATATGTTTCTACTTTTTTCTCTTTTCAGGTTTGACTGATATATTAGTTTGGTCAACCCCCTCTAATATGACGAATATTTTTTGTCATTTACATATTTATTGATCTAGGTACACATGTATTGGTCAGCAGCACAAGGCGTGTCTCTACGGCCCATAAACTGACATTCTGACCAGATTCTACAAAGATTATATATGCAAATCATGATTTGCAGGGTTTTATGTTGTATGTGACACTCCAGTTTCAAACACTGTACTAAAAATAAGAATAAGCTGAATGGAATTCTTGATGTGACATAATGTTTACTCCTTCTGCACCTGAACTTGTTAAGTCATGCCTTTTATTTCATTTTTTTTTTTTTTTCATTTCAATTGTTTTATAATTCAGTCCAGTTAATTTTACTATTACAATGAATGAGAAAATAAAATATTTGAATAAAAAACTTTCTCTAAGGTGTCAGTTTTGTGGAACTCACATGTAGTATAAAGAACAACTTTACTGTGAGACCAATGCAATTTGGCTTCCTCATCATTGTCAACATAGAACACATTACAAGGAACATTTTAAAATAAAATGAGCTCACATAGGTTTGATATTCGTATGATCATGTGGTTTCAGGCCAATAATATTCTTTAACTGGTAGAGAAATAAGGGATGTGCCTAATAATGGACTGGATGTAAGTGCATTTAAGGGGACATATCCTTGCACTGTATAATCATTGAAAGTGTCTTAAAACATGAACGCTTAGAAAGAAAAAGAACCAGCAATGCAAAACATTATAAAAATACATAAAATTGAGTACTTAAGCACAGGAATATTTAAGAACTAAACACCACAATAAAACCATAGTAATTGACAGGTACTCATTCAGGCCTCCTGAAAATAAACTTTTGAGATTAAATAATTGACATTGCCATCTCTTTGGCCATCACTTCTATGCCTTTATAAAACAATAATAAAACACAATGTCCTGCAGCAGGATTAGTTACATGATCATTAAGAGAACAGGTTCACATATGTAAATTTTACCACATTGGCGCTGCGGAAACAATAAGATTTTTAGTTTTGCATTTAATAAAATTTCTAATGCTGATGGTTAGTATTAGTAGGGCTGGTTAAGAGAGTATATTAGTAGTTTATGCAGGTTCCACACTGAAAAATAGCCATGGAGAGGTTTATTTGTGAGCCTTTAGAGGAATAGTTTATTATTGTATGCCTTCATTACAGTGACAGTAGAGAAAGATGACAGGAAATGAGTGGAGATGGTCTTACTTGTGTCCTAAGTACTTTAATTTAGTGTTTATTGTGAATTACTACACCTGACATATCAAAATGTCTGCAGTGAGAAGTCCGTAAGGGCTGCACAGTGGCTCAATGGTTAACAGTCCTGTATCAGTGTGGGTTTCCTCCAGGTGCTCTGGTTTCCTCCAACATAAATCTGAATATTCAATATGATGAATTTAACTTTTGATGTCTGGCGTACTTCTGCTTAAATTAATACGGTTTAACACAAACACACAGAAATGCACAGTAGTGAAAAGTAACTAAGTACATTCACTCAAGTATTTTATCTAACTATTAAGGAAGGACTCTGTCTGTTTGTATTCACCGTTCATTGACTTCACACTTGGTGGGTGTATTGTTTAGGGCCCAACAAAGTGCAATATCAAATTTGGTGCAATTTGGAAAATAAATTTGGATTTGGATTAGAATGAGTGGATATTCTTACTCAGGACAAAATTTGATGATTTGGACATTGCAGAGGACCTTGCTGAAAATGACCAACTGACGTGCGTAACGGTCAAATAACGAAAAAACTACTGAAAATGTTGAGTGTGATTGTTCATTAAACTCTCAAGTCCCTGCATGAGTTGTTTTCACCAAACAATATTCTGATTTTTTGTTCTCCATAATAATAAAACCATAAGCATGAGCACAGCCGGTGATCAGAGCTGTACAGCAAGTGAGAGAAAAGTAATTTCTCATGGTGTGCTCTAAAAAGAGAAAAGTAGAGCTTTTAATCAGGAATGGACAGACTCTTAGGCTACTTCCCACAGGCAGTTCAAAAGCAGTAGGTCTCATATAAGCACAAATCTTTTGAGCAAATATACCTACTCGATTGATCTAAACTGAAGCCACAGAAAATAAATAATCTAAGAGCCCAACATGATTGATCCACTTTATTTTAAGATGCACATTTTTTCAAAAGCTCTATAATGTATTTTATTTTGAAATGCAGGCTTCATTATACTTGAAATGAGAAAAGATTCACTATAACAGAACTTAACATCTGTGTATAATAGAATGTTAGTTTCTTTCATGTTGTAGGTTCATATATTCTTCACACCTCATATCAACTGTGTAATACCAGAGGCAAAGCAATAGGCCCATTTGGAACTAGTATAAGTACAATTTTGAGATACTTGTATTTTAGTGGAGTATTTCCATCTTCTGTTACTTCTACTTCTTTGTGTGATTTGGGGGCCATCAGCAAAATCAGGCATAAGCCTCCACTCTCTAATTGAGAATGTTGGTAGTGGCAGTGGTAGAAGTACTGAGATCATTTAATGAAGTAAAACTATTCATTTCACACAGTAAAAATACAATTTTGACATAGCTAAAAGTACAGAAGTATTACCAACAAAATGTACCCACATTTAACTACTGTAAAGTATCCTCAAGATGGAGCTCATTTTAACTGCTGCTGCTATATACTGCTGGATAGTTTCGTCTATAATAATGCATCAAATTGAATTTGTTGATCATGTTTTGTGTTTAAAATCGAAGTAAAAGTAAATAAAAGTAACCAGCTGTCAAATAAATGTAGTAGATTAGTAGAAAGTAATGTTTCCCTCTAGAATTAAAGGCACTGGATCCTTCTTAGTAGAAGAGGAGTAAAAGTATGCAGTTGCAAAAAAAATAATATTCAAGTAAAGTACAAGTACCTCATAACTGTAGAATAACATCATCTGTTTTCCTCCTTTACTTCTTCTGTCACCTGAACATAAACATGTTGTTTGGGGGCAATTGCATTTTCTTGGGAGGACAACTTCTAAAATTAATACAAAAATGTTGATACATGTTCATATGTCTGTAATAATAATAATACAAGTAACATAATATAAGTGAAACTCTGAATGCAGGCCTTTGCCTTGTTGTTTTTATACTGCAGTATTGAATACTTCTTCTAGCACTGGGACCAGCATGTTGCTGCCTACTCCCTCCAGTTTTCCTTTTCATGTGTTATCACTATTGTCAGTGTGTTTTCATGAAGTGGGAGTCAGAGGGAAAAAGGGGGGCCGATGCATCTATTATAACTCTGTTAATGTTTCAGGAGGAGCAAAAGAAAAAGAGGATTTCCTTTGTGAGTTTTACAATGAATGTATGAATTTCCCTCATTTTCTAGAAAACTGTTTCAGGTTGAGCCAGCATTAGTGAGGTTAGACTCCTCTAGTGTCACAAATTAAATCTAAAGAACTGAGATGATTCATGTGGTTGGAAAGAGGAAAAAATGAATCTTTTTTCCAATTTTTAACTAACCTTTGCTAACATAATGCTACAGTACTATGCAGCAACATTCCCCAAGATATATTATCTTATGAAAGCTAAGATGGAAAAGATAAATATCTTAATACTGACCTCTAGTGTTGTGTGTGTAGAACATTATTATGCTTTGTTCTACTCGCATACAACATTTATTTAGTTGTTTTTTATAACTTTAGTGCTTGCATGAAAGATATTTGGCTTCCAAGTACAGAGGAAATGTTTTAATGTTTAGTAATGCCTTGATGAGTGTTTTCTGTATTAAGTTTTTGTGAATAGCGTTTTATATTAAAACAATCTGTTGTTGACCAATGTCGCCTGTTGTTGTAAGTTTAGTCAAATTCTCTCAGTGGTGTGGTTTTCTTTTTCTACATTCGCATAACTTCATCTTTATATCCTTTCTCAACCCCCTGATGTTTTCCACTGCTATGACACTTCTCCTAAAATGTGACAAATCCAAACTTGATGCAGAACCCACATCTGTTCTGTAAACAGTGGTGAGCGAGAAGTGCATCCATCATAGCTGGATTACTTCCCTGCTTCTTCCAATATTGTGTTAGTGTATGAAGGATCACAGACAGGCTGCACTGGTGAACATGAGCATACTGTGCCACTTTACTGATGTCCCATTACATGACTTCTCAGTTCAAACAGGTACTTCTCACTGCCGTTTGCAGCTACAACCATAACAGAGTTTCCCATTCTGAACTCATTTTGGGACCCTGGAGTTTCCCCCAATTCAAGCGGAAGTAGTCTAAATCATAAACATGAAATCATAAAAATCATGTCCTCTTCACATTATCTTCCACCAACATCTTAGGAATATAAAACGTTTTTATTCATCTCATAATGCAGTCCTGCTGGCATCCATGGCCCATTGTTAATGAGCGCCCTTCTGCACCATCTGCGTGAAGCGGTTGGTGATGGTCAAGGTGGTGTCGATGAATCGCTCCACACAGCTCACCAGGCACGTCTCAGTCCGGTAGTCCAGCTTCGAGCCTGGACTATCTACACACTTGTCCCAGCAGACGTCAGTGAAGTTGTGCACCTGGAATGAAAATAAAAAGCTGATTAACAGTTGACACACACTCAGCGAGCACTTTATTAGGAACATCTGTGCAATCTAATGCAATCCAAGACAACAGCCCTGCCATAAATCCTACTTTTACAAAGCTTATACATTTTCAATTTTTGTTGACATTGTTAGAAAGGTGATAATTTATGTTTATTATTGAGGTCATAGTGGGTGGTGGTGGTGTACTGGAGTGCATTATATTAAGTGTTCCTACTATTAAGCCAAAATTGACATTTTACCAAAAAAAAAAAAAAAAGTTTGCCAGTGCTCTCTGGTGGACAAACTGTCCAATGCCACTACTGTTTTTAACAGTGATGTCACATCATGCCTCTTTTTGTCTCCCTTGTTCTATTCTGTACACACACAACATCTATTGCACATCTGTCTGTCCTGTGAGAGGGATCCCTCCTCTGTTGCTCCTCCTCTGCTAGGTTTCTTCCCTATTTTTCTCCATTAAACGGTTTTTTTAGGGAGTTTTTCCTTATTTGAATCAAAGGGTCTAAGGACAGAGGATGTTGTGTTGCTGCACAGTCTGTAAAGTGGATTTGTGATTGTGATATTGGGCTATACAAATAAAACTGACTTGACTATAGGACTACCACACTGTTTAGGCCTTAGGCTAATTCTGGCCATTAACATGCCTACCCTGCTTCACCTCAGTAGTGGCCTTACTACAACTTTAAAAAGTAGTCCATACACTAGTTGGAGAAACACCATTAATTGTGTGATTCCATCAGTGAGAATCTTGTAAAGCATCTGATAACACCACGATTAAACATCTGTTCAGATATTCAGGCTTGAAGCAAGTAAGAGTCAAACTCACAGCAGACAGTTGTTATTTACTATGGTGCTAATGCGAGCAGCTACCTCCAACTAACAGACCGTCTCCGTTAAAAAACTGTCAATTTGCTCTGCAATAAGTCAGAGTCAACAGGATTCACTCTTTGCTTCCGTGTAGTGATTTATGAGCAGAATAGCATTCATAAAGCTATATGTTCTACTATCAGTATTGTCTTTCTAACAATAAGCAAAAACACTTTGAATTGTAAGCGCTTCCCGAAGAGTTTGGCGGCCTTGCAGCGCAGGAGAAAGGCTCATTTCTCGACATGTGGCCTCCTGTGGATGCTGAGGAGCTGGATACAGGTTAGCGTACAAACCTGCGCCTGGAACTGCGCTTTCTGTTGCTCTACAGCGATCATACGCTGCAGCTCCGTCGCCTCCGCTTTCTCCGACGCGCTCAAATTATCAAAATTGTCCATTGCGTTATTATATAGTTATAGAACAACTCTGTATTCACAGTGAAGCTGCCGGGGCGAGGTGACCTTCGGTTTCACTGCGAGTTCACCGACGGTGTGGCTTGTGAAACGCCGCTGATGTACAAACCATATAACGCGTTACATACAGCGGAGGTTCCGCTTCTTGCTCTGTGTAAATCGGCGCCCTACGGATGACGCAACAAGTGACGCTGCCAAAGATATTTCATGTTTGATGGGAGTTAACTCAAAGGCATTTCGACAGTGTCTGTTATCTGTTATTTATATCTGTTTATATAAATCTCAATACCTAAATGATGGAACCAAAAATTACATTATACAGATATTTTTGTAATTCGAGTTTTTATTAACTTTTTCAATATATATAAATGTAATGAAATACAGTTGTTATAGTAAATCAATGAAAAATAAATAACAGAGCAAACAGGAGAAAACAAAACAACATACATCTTGGCAAACAGAATTAGCTACAGGTACCGTAAAAAAACAAACAATCAGTAAACTGTGGAGACCAATGAAAAATAAAAAATAAGGGGGCACCATGTATCAATAAATGGGGTATTACATTTTCCTTTATATACATCAGAAAATCTTTCCTTGGTAATTATTAGTCCTTGCAATTAGAGATTCAGAAGAGGCAATGTCTGTCATCAGTTTTAATCATTCAGCAAGATCTGGTCTTGTCTGAATCTTCTAATGGCAGAGAACAATCCCTGATGAAGCAATAAAGCCTGTCAGTGCAAGTCCAAAATTTAGTTTGGATATATACCCGGTGGCAGGAGGGACCTGTGTTACAGCTGAGGAGATTCTGGCAGTGACCTATACAACCACTCTCTGATGCTTTTAATTACATGTTTCAAAAAGGCAAAACAAGAGAGCATTCCCATATTAAATGAAGAAGTACTTGTTTACATTACACAGATATTGTAGGAATATATTGATAACAAAATATGTGGCTAAATGATGTTCATTTGCCATATTCATTGAACTTTTATTTGAATGTGAGGCTCCCAGCTGCAAATAAAAGTAAAATTAGCACAGAAACTCAGTTCACTCTATTCAAAGGGACTTTACTGGCATGGGAAACAGACGTTTACATTGCCAAAGCAAGTGTGAAATAAAAATAAACAAACAAAAAATTCATAAACAGAAGAATTATGATTTTGCTGTTAGAAATTATATATATATATATATATATATATATATATATATATATATATATATATATATATATATATATATATATATATATATATATATATATATACGCACAAATAAGTACAAATAAATTAAAACAGAAAAATGTAGACTAGTTAAAATAATATAAATACAAACAAGCGAGAGCTAGATAAACACTGCAACATTCTTTTCTTCTGAACGATGTATTGAGAGATATTTGTTCATTATGTATGTACAGTAAGTATATCTATGTGCAGAGGTCAGCACAGTGCAGATGTACAGGTGATTGACAGTCTTCATGGTGATTGCTTTCCATTGGACGTCACAACAGCTCACAAATCTTGCCTCTGTGTTTGCACATTTGCTATATTTCGCCCAGCAGACATGGAAGTTATTAGCCATGTTTTCAAAGTCTCTGTGGGTGGTTGTAATCTGTGGATGGTATATGTTTATATTTATTTGTTTGCTCTATCTTCTCAAACATCCGATATCTTTGTGACGCTGTCGACTCAGCGACTACATCCGGGTAACTGTGGTGACCTTGGTTGTGTGATCATCATGGCGGCTATCGTCCGGTTGAGTTCTGTGTGTCGCAGAGGAGTTAAACGTGAGTACTTCTGTCTTATCTCAAACTTTCTGGCGTTTTTTGAATATATGTGTATTTACTTTAAGGAAACAGTTTGAGGGCAGGACAGTTTGGCTAAGGCGAGGTCAAATATTTTTAGCTCTAAATACGAATAAGTCACGTCACTCAGAGGCTGCTGCTGCTGTCAAGTTATCCACTTCATTTGAGCCTGTCGTTTTTATTGTTTCTTGTTATCAGCTCTGCTTAACGTCAAATAGTTGCTAACACATTTAATTTAACCCGCTCAGAGGGGCTCAAAGTGATATATGTTACCATGATGACATCAGACTGCCCCACCGTGACGTTATTGCTTGAGAGACGCAGCTCTGTACGCCAAACTTCATTTAAAAGTTAGTCAGTTAAATGTTCACACACATGTTGGCAAATTTACTTACCAGTTAAAACTTGACCACAGATATTTCTGAATCGTCATAACTCCGTTTTTAATTCGGCGTAAATCAGACAAATTAAAAAGCATTGATTCTTCGACAGTAAAGGTTCAAGTTAGGTCACCACCTTCCTCCGACTGTTTCCGGCTGTGAAATTAACTGTGAAACCAGTTGCGTTCTTTTTTTTTTTTACCATATATAACTGTAAAGTCACATTAAATGAAGAGATTGTTGAATTTATTGCAGGATTTAAACGGCATCGAGCACGTTAGAACCCCGAGAAGAGGAGGCGATTTAAATACATTCTTAATCCAAAGAGAAAGATTTTATACTTTGACTCCTCAGACTCTCACACCTAGAGGTCTGAAACAAGAGAATGATATCAAACACTTTCTCTGAAGTAGTGGTGGTAGTATGGCTCCCTCTCTTTATATATTTTTTATTTCTAGACCCTGACACACACATTCGAGAAAAAATGTTCAATTTTGTAACTTCAGTAGGTATTTCATTTTCCTTATTGTTGTTTGATCTAGTTAACTTTTTATAGAAAAGTGTAGAGACTCAATTTCAGTACAAGAATTTAAGGTTTCTTCTCTTTTTGTTACGTATTGCAATATACTTTTGAACGCAGGTGATGTAGATTCTGATATATCGGATGATGAACCTGATATAATATTTATATGTTTGATATTTGTGATGTTTGTTTTTGTTGTATTGTTTTTTTTTGAAGTATGGCTTTTGAATTACTGCTTTTTTTGTATGTACTTTATTGTATAAATATGGGCGTGTTTTCCATTTTTAAAACATTCTGACCTGACAAAGATCTATGTAGGATCGAAACGTTGTCATCATTAAACTTTTGTGGCTTGGAGTAAGTGTGCAGACGTTACCTTTTATTAGGATTTAAACGCCCAACCATACAATAAAAGAAGGGAAATGACAGTTGTTCATTTAACCACAAAACAGCATTATTACTTGTTTTTTTACAGTTGTATCCATACATCTGTTTTGTTTTTGCGTGCTTTCTGGCAGTGGTAAAAAATGAAAATCCACGAGTTACAATTTGAAACGTTACGTGTGTGTTTGTTTTTAATGTAGTTACAAACACTGTTCATAACTGCATCATAAGTATTTGTTAACACCTTTTTCTTTATCTTAATGTTATGTTGTCTCACAGATGTGTGACTTGTGTTATAATGACATGCTTTTAAAGAGTGCATGATTTTATTTTTTTTCTGTCTTTTCTCATCAGCTCTGTTCTACCAAAGCACTTTGTTGGCCAGGCCGCTGGCTGTACCACACAAATACCAGGAGCAGCCGCACCTGCTGACAGCGAGGATTCATGTGTCGCAGGCCCTGAACGGTCAGTGTGACAAGTGGAAGTTGTTCATACATGCAGTACATACAGAGAGTAAACAGGAAAATCTTGCATATTTTGCAAACCAGCAGTGTGACAAAACCGCAGCCTCAGAAATTACCACATAGGTGACCCACTTTCATCAACAAGTAAACATTACAAGCTACACTTTTAACATAACTGAACTCCATTATGACAACAAAATGCTGTAAATGAGATCCTGTTAAACAAATAAATTCTCAGTCCAAGTCTGGTAGCACTGTGCATAATGTAATTCAAGTGATAGTGATCTGTTGAAAGGGTCAAAGTCCAACATATTGTACTTCAGTCACAGAACACAAACCAATATTAATAGTAGTGAACACGTGGGAGTCTGAGTTGTGTCTAACAGGAACATTTTTGTAACTTTCTTGATTAGTTTTTACTGTTATGGTGATTTTTTTTTTTTTTTTTTTTTTTTACTGATCGCTACGTATCCTTCAGTTTGTAAGAATGACATATTCACAGCACAAACCCTCACAGTCAAGAGAAAAACACAGAGAGGCAAACTCAAATAAAGATCAACACCCGACCCTTTCAATTCAACTATTTGTAGCCGGCTGGGTTACGCTTGTGGTGATCTGCATTGTGTTCTTGACGTTTCCAATTAAGAGGCAGGAGGTGGCGCTGGGTCCCAGGTCTTTAGTGATGGATGTAATATAATGTAACAAAAACATCAGCTGGGTGTGTGTGTATGTGTGTGTGTCCTGCAAGGCTCTTCTTTTTGTCAGTTGGAAAAAGTTACAGAATATCTGACAGTTATTGGATACAGTGAAGTCCAATTTCATAGACTATAGCAGCATAAATCACAAAACCTAGTAACCATGACTACAGATAGCAACATGATATTACAATATTGATACTGTCATATAAATGATCAGGATACAATTATACTTAAAACACATAGTACAGAATAGTAACCAAAACATCCGTATGTCATTACTGTAACAATTATACACATAGAAAATCATAATATTGATTCACACTGAAGTCTGTTTACTTTATAAACTATATAATATGCAGCACTACAGTGTTACCATAGCGACCACATCAGCTAGACTCAGCTCATATGGATAGACTGGTACAGCCTGTTAACATTACACAGTAAATGAATTCAAAGGCACAGAAAAGCATCTTCATACCTGGTAGAATATATACAAATGTAACAAACACATCAGCTGTGTGTGTGTGTGTGTGTGTGTGTGTGTGTGTGTGTGTGTGTGTGTGTGTGTGTGTGTGCTTGGCTCCCCCGACAGAAAGAATAAAATTGATACAATTAACATAGAAGGATTGTCAATACAGCAGGGTTCTTGAGCTAACTTGGCAACAAACTCAGCACTCCAGTGTTTCCAAATGTAATTTAATTAAAAACTGTGGTTAGTGATCTCAGATATTGTCAGGATTTACACAGAAATGAGCTGATATGACATCGAACAAGATGCAACCATGAGATCATCATCACATCTAATGCTTTCAAAAAAAAAGTTTATCAGGAAGGATTTAGTTGACGTAGATTTTCCTTCTGTTAGATGGAAAAAGTTTTGACCCAATTGTGCACACAAACCACAAACACCTACATAGCTCTGCTGAACACACACACACACACACACACACACACACACACAAACCACAAACACCTACATAGCTCTGCTGAACACACACACACACACACACACACACACACAAACCACAAACACCTACATAGTTCTGCTGAACACAGGCACACACACACAAACCACAAAATAACCCAAAGGTAAGAGATGTAGAACCAATAAACAAAAATAACAACCAGGAATAATTGAATGAAATTCATAAGCTGTGTCTACATTAATCTGTTACATATTGACTACAGAAACAGTTGACTGTGGTACAATAATTAAACAAATTAGTCTGAAAGCTTGAACATTTCACTTGTTGCTTTAAAGCGTCATAGTTGAGTTTGTTTTTCCACTTTGATATGAGAGCAGGTGGTTCACAGCTTTGGCAGGTTACGTCTGATGTTTTGTGGTCCAAATTTAGCAGGCGAAATGCTAGAATGGTGGCAGTATTTTGACACCGGGTTCATGTAGGGTCTGCTGAATGCTAGAAGGTTTAACCCACTGTGACCCACTATTCAGGTTAATGGGTCATTCACAGAGCAGTTTAAGGGCGGAGGCCTTCTCTGGAAAGCTGAATGTATCTGTAAAGTACCAAAAGTTGACCCATCTCACTCAGATTCTGTCCTGTTTACTGATTCTTTATATTTCCTGATGGAAATCATAAGTTTTAGTTTATACATCTTTGACTTGTTTTTGTTAAAGTTTTTTGTAGAAGCAACAAGGTACTAAAATATAACTTTGGTATTGTTAAAAAACACATAGGGTGTGGTATTGACTCTGGCATCCAGACATTTGGTAATCTGAGGACACAGAACCAGTTTTATGTGACCTTAATACTTTTTGAGTACCGACTGAAATGTGTGTGTAAGATTTATTATTATTATTTGATCAGATATTTTCTCATTTAAAACACATTTTTCTGTCTTTAGACAAAATATTATTCATTGAAGAGTCTGAAATATTTAGTTATTTGAGAAAAGGGTTAAAAGGTTTATAATCCCCACTCTTATTCATCTAATAATGGTTTGCTCCGATAATCAGTACAGAAACTCTGGTATCATGTTGGCACAGGTTTATCAAACATCATGTAGCATCAAGTATTAAAAGTCAGATCAAACATCAGGTTTTCTTTCAAGCTTTTTTTATTGTATATATTTCCTGCATGTAATACACACTGTATCTGGCATTCAACCACAATTCATATAATTGTAGTTACATCTGTATCTCTTGTTTCTCTTGCTCTACAGCGGGCTCTGGCTCCAAAGCAGCCTCTCTGCACTGGACAGCAGAGCGAGTGCTGAGCATCCTGCTGCTGGCCATGGGGCCCGTAGCCTATTTTAACCCTGGTCCTGCCATAGACTACTCCCTGGCTGCTGCCCTGACCCTGCATGGACACTGGTAAGAAGAGCAAACACTAACCTGACACTTTGTTCAGAACACGGTGCCGGAAAGCTAGAGTAGCACACACTAGCTATACGCTGGCTTTTTCTGCCATACAGGAAATTAATCGCTCACATACCCTTTATTTCTAAGCCACAGCTTTTAAATGACATAGTTTTACTTCCTTCCTACTTACTTGGTACTGACATGAACATTTGCCCACAAACCTAGAGGGCTAGAAACATCTTTTCTAGCCCTCTAGGTTTTCTTTTTCAGGTGGTAGGCAGCATACTCTCAGTACGCAGTACAACACAACAACACCACAAACTGCAGCCGGAATATACAGTTTCATTTGTATTTGGAAATAATCCTTTTAGTTTGGTCAGTAAATGTGAGCTGGGAAAACAGATGTGGGAGGTAAAATCCGACATCACATGAGGTCCACAGGGAGTTGTAGTTCAGTGCAAATGGGGCATTAATTTGACTTGTCAGCATCCAGGTCAAATACAGTATCATCCCAACTGTTGTGGTCTCCAACCAGCAGGTTGTGGTTTAACAGATTTGGGGAGTATTAATGAAAGTCCTTTGAACCCTTCGCAAACTTGTTTCCCAAACGTCTCTACCCAGCACAAAGACTTAGCTTGTCCACTGACCCTTACGGGACAAAAGGCAAACTTTGTGCCACAGGGGTTTTGTGGGGGGGAAATTCGGCCTTCTAGCCACAATTGTCAGCAGCTATCAGTTGAGCCTCGGTTAGTTCCAGCTCTGTTTGCAGACTTGAGAAGGTGGATTTAGCTTAGCGTCACAGTAATGTGCTTTCCCATCAGTTAGAGTGCAGACTGAACACTATGGCAGGTGTAGGCCACAAATCCCAGTCATGAGTGGTGATAAGTCCTCTTAAGCAATGGTTTTGGGGCAGGTGGGTATCTCTAAGGGTCGGACTACGTCCTCTCCAACCAAAACCAGCTAGACAAATGCTCTGATGTCATTTGGCGGCGGTGGAGTCACCACGGCCTAAAGCGCTCTCTCTCTCTCTCTCTCTCTCTCTCTCTCTCTACGTGTGTATGCACCTAATAGGATTTTCTAGCACTAAGGAATGTTGTAACTGGACCAACCTGATGAACATGGCTTTGATAAGACACTAAGCTTTTTGAAATTGGGTGGTAGAGGTGGCAAAAATCAATGCTTTGATCAGTTTATTAAAGGAAAACTTATTACAACTTATATTTATTTTCAATGCCCCAGCCATCTGTTCTGTTGGGTATGGTGACATTGTACTCACCAGAGTAATTGCTGTGCTCTTGAACACGGTGGCATTGCAAACAATGGGACCAACAGGGCGGATCCGCGGATGACTTGGAGAACAGTAAAATAATACAGTGGATTCAGAAAGTATTCAGACCCCTTCCTGTTTTACAGTGTTTATTCTGTTGTAGACTTCAATTTAAATGGATAAAATTGCTGTTTTTGTCCATCAGTCTACACTCAATAACCCATAATGACAAAGTGAAAATGTGGTTTTAGACATTTTTGCAAATTTATTCAAAATCAAAAACATATACAGACCCTTAATCCAGTACTTTGTAGAAGCCCCTTTGGCAGCAATTATAGCTTTGAGTCCCCTTTGGTAACTACAAGCTTTGCACACCTGGATTTGGCCAGTTTATACAATAATATAATGTTTATCACAACCAATAAAACAGATGGCTGGGGCAACAAAAACAAAACACAAGCTGTGATAAACGGTAGTATTCCTTTAAGGCCTCAGTAAGTGTTCATAGCTTGTCAGATTGTCTAAGTTGGGGTTACACAAACTGTTAGCTGCATCTAACTTTTGTTTCCAAAAACACAAACCGACAAAGGATGTGAAGGTGTGAAGGTGAGGCAGAGTTTACGTGTGTAAAAATACAATCAAGTGCGACATTGTGAATGCCTTTAAAGGAAAGGTATAAACTCTTTTACCTGGTTGGAATGACATGTATAAACTTGTACCTTTTCATCATGCTGAGGCCTTAACTCTGCACTGGTTTGTTAGTGGAGAGATAGAAACAGATTTTGTTTTCAGTCACATTGACCTTTTCTGTTTTTGTATTTTTTGTGTGGTAGGGGTATCGGGCAGGTTTTAACAGACTACGTTCACGGGGACGCAAAGATCAAGCTTGCCAACGCAGGCCTCTTCGTTCTGTCCACGGTCACCTTCGCTGGTCTTTGCTACTTCAACTACAACGACGTGGGCATCTGCAAAGCTATCGCCCTGCTATGGAGCAAATGAATGACTGTGGACTTGGAGGACTTGGAGGCTTGGGAGGAATGATCTAGACGCCGGGGCGGGAGCAATCTCATCCTGGCTGATTGTAAAAAATTCAAGGTGTTATATGTAAATTCTTATAAATATATCATTTTGACAATATTACAGTGATTCACAGTTGTGTAATTGTAATTCATGTTGATCAATTCAGGCTTGGTCTTTGTATTAAATTCTGTTCAGTTTAGTTACAGTAATGATTGGGCAACTTGCATCCATTTTCTCTTCTTACACATGGTAGATTAGCATCTGTTTATGTTCAATATGAACTCAATTTAAGCTACGTTCCCCTGTAGATTTTATTCAAAGCCACAGCAACATGTCCAGTTATTAAATGTATCACTACCAATTCTACAAATATGAGATATCCAGTATCCTGACATGTGGTCATTATATTTTCTGGTGACATTTCATGAAACTCAATACATGTTTTCAACAAGACTGCTATGACTTCTATCAAGTCCGACAGAAAAGTACTGTTTGACATCTAATTTATTTTACATGTTCAGGTCCTTTTTGTGGCTGATTTCTTCTGTGTATTTTGTTTCAATCACAGTGTGTACATACCACCTTATGCTCTTAAACCCATCGGGAACAACAGGGCAGCACTACAGATTTGAGCAGTGTTTGTATGAGGGTTCACATCACCTTCCACACTAGACTCCCATTTACAAATGATTCACAAGGTCCACTTGGTTTATTTTGTCACTACAGCCTCATGTCACTCAGCTTGAGCTTACTGTAGTGTCTTTACTGTCTGATGGACAAGAACAAATGCTGTGAGCAACTTAAAGTCAGAGGTCAGGGGCTAATGTTAGTGTTGGAGAAGACTTTGCTTGTACTGGCCAGTTTTATTCAGGTAGGGATCTGCTCTGCTGTTCTATTACAGCTTCTTTAAAGATAAAGGAGGCTAGATCTGAAGTGTATCATCAATACAAGCCATCCAGCAACACTCAACCTACCGGTGCATGTCCAGCAGAATGGCAATGGGTCTGAAATTAACAGCTGCAAAAAGCCGTCCTCTGCCGATTTAAAATATAACTCAAGACAGTAACAATGTCAGTAATATGAACAACTGTAACATATTGAGTTGTGTTGTACTTCATGTATGAATTACAAACCTCTTTCCATTGTGTGAGTGAGCAAACGGCAAATTAAAAATTACATTTTAAAAAATAATCAAATGTATATTTATTTTGACCATTTAAAATCTCTTTGCAAAAGAGTTACAAAGTTAATTTCAGGCACTGTTGCTAAAGTCTGCTGAATGATAAAGTTGAATATAATATTGTGCTCCTGTGCATTTATTCATTAAACTTGCTGGCAGGCTAATCAAAACTTCACGTTATCATGTAATCTTGGAACATTTACATCTGGTATACGCACACAGTCCTTGCATGCAGCTATTTAAAAATGACAAAAAGCGTCACATTTGTACTGCTTGACTGAGCGTTACAGTTTATTGCTGTAAGATCTGATTTCTGGATTCAGTCTATTGTCACAATGCTCGTGCAGTAAATGTTATAAGAGCTTACAAGTTTGGTGTTGGTCTGTTTACTCATTGTCAATTTGTAATGTCTGTTCAATTTATGTTTCAGATTATACGCACAAAATGAGATATGGCAAGAAAAGTGCACTGTTCCTGCCATGCTGGAATAAAGTTGGATTTATAGACATTTTCATATTTTCACATTTTATGACCTAACAATATACACAATGTGTACTATGACAGAAGAGTAAAAAAGGTACAAAATGTTTAAAAATAGCTATTATTCAAATAACAGGTGTAGTTTTTAAAAAATCAATTCTGTACATGTGTACATGGGTGAATTATGGCCCATGCAGCAGTGGGAATGCTTCAAAAAGTCACACTAGAAATCTTTCATGTTTAAATATGCACTGTTGCAAATTTAAACATGATAAAACTGTAAAAACATACTCAAGCATTTTAAAGTTGCAATCACATCTAAAAAGAATAACAGTAAAGTTTGGAACACCCCTTGTTTCACAAAAGATAAATTGCCAGACGGTGAAATAGTGTGACTGGTCAGAACAAAAGGTTACCTAATTTAGTTTATTTAATCAGGATTTCACTGGTTTGATCAATTAAAGCAATGTATGTGTTCTTGTTGAAGCAAGTTGTAGTTCATGTTTTATATTTGAAATTACTAAATGAAGGAAAATAATCTCTTTGACTCAAATCTCCAGTTTCTCTCAAATACTAAACTTCTGAACTCTGCTGACTACACACAAGATCTTTTCTGTGTCGTCCTAGTTGTGTTTTGTACAGTAGTAGTAACGGCAGCAGGTTGATGCTGAATTATGAAACAGGAAAAACAATTTATCCTTAATGAAACAAACAGGGTGATGTAAAAACAGATGTTTTCAATCAGTCAATCACATTAGTCACTGCCCGCAACAGAAAGCTGCCACTCGCAACCTACATCCACTTCATCAACTTTACTACGCAGGACCAGTTTCTCACAACTGGAATCATACTCAGGCTCAAATGCCAGGAATTTTCCCTTGTTTTCATAGGACTCAAACATGAATGTGTTAGAGTCTGAGGGGATTTTCTTCAATAAGAACACCACCTTGTGTTGATCTTCCTCAATTTCATCTGGAAGATTCTATAGAAAAAAACAGATGGGTGATTTAATTGTCATAAAACTAGATCAATGAAAAAGCCAGTGTAAAGTGTAAATATATTGTCATTCACAGGACCTCAGTGAGAAATGGAAGCTACATGGAAATATTTCCTATTAACCTGATACAGTATTTGCCAGTGCTTTTATCATGACATGACTCATCAGAAATGGTACGCTATACTTGGATAACAGAGGGCAGCAGATTAGGACTAAAAACATCTATAACAGTCACTTTTGTTTATGCAACAATCTTCTGATTTTAGATTATTCAGCAGTGTGACGCTGCATGTATACAGTAAGAATGCCAAAACACAAACATTGATCAATTATAATACAATTGTCTCTTAATTTAAAACTAAATTTGTATTCAGGGTACTTTTGTTGTAGTTCAGTTCGTCCCAATATGAACTGACTGGTAACTTTTAAAGTTGCGTAAAAATAGTTTATCAAATTCTGTTTTGAGTCAATTTTGGACTCTCACACCGTCAAAGAACATCAATATGTGCTGCATTTCAAGACATCTCATGTGATACTATAATTAACATTTTGTTGTATCCTCAACCTGCCTCATCTACCTTTAATTTCATATGTGGTTTTGTATTCTTCCCACAATGCTTTTTGATAATTTTTTGGTCAAGTAAACTTTTCTGTCCACACTAGGATGTGTCTGTAATCAGGGCGTCATTCTCCCTTGACCTCACCCCTTACTGTACATAAAACATAACATGTAATCTGCAAGGCTTAAACAACGAAATCCAATATTCACCTATAAACTGATGTTGGTGCCACTATGTTGTTTTAGTCCTGATAAGTTAAGCTACTACTAACTTCCCTCCCTGAAGGATGTGTGCGTTTATCTTCCTCAGGAAGGCTTTTCAGTTCTAGCTTGTGTCATGTGATGACAGCTACATTTTTGACAAAACTTTACAAAACATACAGTCTCTCAGACAGCACACTGCTATTAAATTATTCTAATGTACCGACACCACCTAAAAAAAGGCAGAGTGGACGTTACTTTCTGTTCGTGGGAGACACATGGCATCACGCACTGTAAATGACTTTCAATGACTTGTGTATACTCACCATTTCCACAGGCTTGATCTCATTCTCACTGCAGCATGCCACCATTATCTTGCCATCTGTCTTGGTGTATAGCACAACTGTAGTGTTCTCGCCCACTGTTTTAGGGACAGAGTTATAAATCTGGATGCAGAACTTGCACTCTACAAAAGAAACGAGATATGAAGGATCATTGTTGTTGAAAGACAAACTGGTTTCATTTATGTAAAGATTATTGTCACAGTGTGACCACCCTAATAAGCTGTCAGTCTATCTATGTTTACAGTTTCTGTTTTGTATCATTAACAAGACTGTGCACTTTGTCTAACTCAGACTCATATAAGCTTAAGCTAAATTTTAAAATGCAACTCCAAGGTCATCTAAAACTGTCACCGTCATTCATCTGAAAGGTTTTACCAGTTCTACTGAGGGTTCAGCACTTTTCCAACGTGTAACCTCTGTAAGTGATCCACTGGTGACTCTCAAGCTTGAAATGCTCCTCAGTGAAGGTGATAAAGCCTCTCAAGAGAGGCATCAAATATGTTTTTCCTTTTATTACTACTACAAATTCCAGGACTGAAAGCCTTCTCAGACAGGTAGCATAGTAATGATTTGGGATGCTTCAAATATCAAGGAATTAACAGTGACCTGTGCAATGATCTTAGAAATCTTATCTTAGTGAAGAGGTTGCATGACTGTTAAAATATTAAGAACTAGTACTGGTGCTCTGTTTAAAACAAAATTGATTGCTTACCAAGTACATGTACTTGCTGTGCTTGACTTGCTAAAATATCATAACCCAGTGTTCATTCACTTCCTCTGATATAAACAGGCTTGTGTTGTTTTTGTGTGATAACCTGCCCAAATAGTTAAATGTCTGGTTTGAGGTAAGAGAGCTTGATCTGTTACTTTTTGGCTGTTTACTGAATAGTACAAAGGTTTGTTAGGCTCCATGCTCTTAGCCATTGGTTGTCTGGCACACACAGGTCATTTCTAAGAGCATGCAATAACTATAGATGCCATTTCTCACTGGAATTCCATGTTAGCCAGCAGAAGCCATCAAATGTCTATAAACGCGGTGTCTCATAAAAAAGTTTTTAAAATGCAAAGACATACATACATCTTCAATTGTTGAAAGAAACTAGAAAGCCATCTGTAAAGGATAAATTACAATCTAAATATCAGCAGCTGACAGTACAAACACACAGAGGTTACTATATTTTTTGCTGCATCTTACCAGACTGACGTTGCCCGTATATACTTAAGGGTTGTGTTTCAAATTTGTCCTCATCATAAATCAGGAATTTGCTGCCATGGCTTTGGATCCAATAGAACTTGCATGGTGCGTCTTTTTGTAAACGGTCTTCATCCAGATCTTCATCTTTGAGAGAAAAACATCATTTACAAAATTGATTGCTTACCAAGTACATGTGTATATATATATATATATATATATATATATATATATATATATATATATGAAATGTAATTCTGTGATGAGTCTGGACCTATGATAATAATTTTGGATTTTGATTTGCATTAGTGTCAAAGGAGAGATATAATTGTGTATCATTGACATAGAAATGGTAACTGATATTGTGTTTTTTAATAAAATGACCAAGTGGTAGCATGTAAATGAAAATAGTAAGGTCCCAAGAACAGATCCCTGTGGAATTCCATATTATAGCTGATTGATAATTCCCAATTTCCACACAGAACGGCCTTCCTGAAAGTTAAGAACAGAACCAATCTAAAACAGAACCTGAAATGCCCACCCAATTTTTAAGATGTTCAATTAAAATACTATGATCAGTGTCAAAAGCCACAGACAGGTCCAACAGGAGTAACCCTCTGTTCATACAATAAAATCAATCAATCTAGCAGTACACTTACCTCACATAATAATATCAACAATATATTTCTGCAATTTTATGAAAAATTGTACACTTCTCAAGCTCGTGCACTATCTGATGTTATCAAACAGTTTTTACATGCATGTAAATTGCCCACATTAGCACAAAGGGATCAGATTTCCTTGAAGATGGAAATCGCATGTGAGGAAATAAGAAAAACAATTAATTCCCTAAATAATGGTAAGAGTCAAGGGCCAAACGGGATATGCAATGAGTTTTATTAAAAGTTCAACAACATAATAGCCCCACACCTGTAGAGGATGTACAAGAAGGCTTTCGAGGTCGGCATGATACCAACAACATTAAATGAAGCTACTATTACACTTATTCCAAAGACAGGGAAAGACTTAGAGCAGGTAGGTTCATATAGACCAGTTTACTATTAAACACCGACCAGAAAATCTTGGCCAAGTCCTGAACTAAACACTCACACCCACCCACACACGACACCCTGATCAAATAAGGTTCATCCTGAACAGACACTCGTTTCGTTTGTTAATATCTGTTCCCTTAATGCCAGGCACTGTTTGATACAGTTCAATAAATATAAAGTCTATTATTGCACATTAGTTAAGTTATCTGATCTGTTTGCTCCATGGTGTTGCATTTGGGTTTGTTTTTTTTGTTTTTTGTTTTATGTCGTTTGTTTGTTTGTGTCATGATCCTGTCACGGTCTGGCTCTACTAAGTTCAGGTCTCACTCACCACAACCTTCTCACTGCTTTAATGTGATTATCTAATCATGTGCAGTGCTGGTTATGGAGTGACTTGTTTAGTGTTTAGTCAGCCTTCATCTAGACATCACTCTCTTAGGTTTATTTATCCATGATCATTTATGTGACACTTCTGTTATCCAGTCCTTTTGGTCATGTAATTTTACTCATTCATACAATGAGTTGCCAGTTTTTATGAGCATATCTTATTTCACCACAGTAGTGATGTCTGTATATTGTTTATGTTCAACATTAGAAGGACTTTAAGCATCACTATCACTGCAGTCACCTCATTCCCCTTCCCTGTCCATCTCCCTACACACAAACTATCAAGAGACAGTTTTGCCTTTCTCGCTGGTGTTATACAGGAGCAATTCTTATGAGGAAAATGTAATTTGAGACATTACTGCATTTTATTTTATTTTATAGGAACAATCAGATCCTTTGTACTGTGTAGTTCTGTTTTGCTCTGTTCTGCCAGATTTGCTTTGCCTGCATGAACCTGAATAAAGAGTTATTCTTCAAGATCCTGTTGCCTGCTGCTGTTTCCTGCGTTTTGTTTGCCCTTTTTACTCCCTTGTGTTGTTTTTGTTGTTAAACATCTGAAATGAGGCATGATATGCACTCCAAGAAAGTTTGTATTACTGCTGTACACATGCTTGATAATACAAATATTTGAAAGAGAATTGCCTTACCTTCTCCAGTCCCTTTAAATAGAGAGCGTTGGTCAGTAGAAGAGAAGATTTCAGGGTTTATATACAAACATTCAAAAAAGAATAGAGATAATGTTAAAATTATAGTTATAACAAACACAATATATTATTATACAAAATATAATAGTGATACATAATTCAGCTATTGAGAAAGAAGACAGGATGGAAGCACTTTTACCTTTAAAGTAGAAGGCATTCTTACAAATACCAACAAAGTGAAAAGGGAGGCAGTTCTTAGTAGACATCAGGTAGACCTGGTGAAAAACAAGTCTTTTTTAGATTATGGAATATCCACAGGGTCTGCATTACTGCCTGCCACAGTGTCTTTTTTTGTGCTGCCAATGGGTGGCGCCAATTTTTCAAGTTCTACACAGTGGCTTTAAGGTTGTATATTACATACAGATATGTGACAAATTAAAGAAAAAAGAAAAGTTATGATGTTGTTTTGTGTTTGTTAGGGTTGAGATCTGGGCCAGCTCAGCAGTTTTATACATGTAAGAGAGCTTGATAGAGTGTGTACATATTTAATTATAGTATGCATTACACCTGTATGGAAGCACCCACCTGGTTATTTAGGTGTATTTGCTTTAATTTGTCACCAGTCTGTACACCTGAGCAACTCACAACCCCGGCCAGCTCAAAGAAAAGACAACAAAACCTTAAAACAACAGTCAGGTTCCATATGAACATGGAAACAGGTTTTTCTTGCTATTCATACCGACCATTAGAAGATCCCTTTGTAACGTGAGGGTTCGGTAGGTGGTAATTTGACACTCTTCATGAGAGAAAATAGCAGGATGGAGACAGGTGACTTTTTAAGCAGCACTTTACTCTAGCTCCCGGCATCAGAGACATAACAACAACACTTCCTCGTCTTTTAGGCACATGTGACTAAACCAACCAATCATAAGCTAGACTGAGGCAGATCCAACTGTAATGACCGCAGAAGCAGATTCAATACTGTTTCAACCTTAGCAGGATGCTGATGCAAATATTTGAACTTGTAAATATATAAATAATACAGCATCGATATATAAATAATTAACTGTGTAAACATTGTAAATACATATTTTGTGAATTAACTTGAATGTATAAATTAACTTCACTTTTAAACTTTACATTTCCTCCCCCTTTCACAAAAGAAACGTCCCCGTTTCATATAAGGAAACAAAACAAGTAACTGCTACTGGGAAAAACAAAGCAACAGTCTCACTTCAAAACATAGTCCATAAGGTATCTGGGAGGTTTAACCTGACGCCTGCTGGAGCGCAGTGAAGAATCAGAGCGACCCTGAGTGGTAGAAGGGGGAGCAGTGAAACACTGAGTCCAAGGGGCAGGAGATGGGGGAGAATGGGGCTGAGAATGGGGCTGGGGCTGAGAATGGGGCTAGGGCTGGGGTTGGGGCTGGGGCTGGGGCTGGGGTTGGGGCTGGGGCTGGGGCTGGGAGATCCGGGGGGCCACTGAAGGGGCACTGCTGCAGCCAGGTACATTGTAGCTCTTTGGTGCTGCAGACCTTGAAGGTTTAAAGGGCAAAGCACCTGACAATGCAGTCAAGCAGGGGAGTTGAGGCTGCAATGGTGAGTCACAATCAGGTGTCTTTTGTCCATGATCCGGCACAGGAGCATTGTAAGGTCTGAGACGATTGTAATGGACGATCTGAGACTTGTCAGCCTGGTCCAGGAGATAGTGAATCCTGTATGTCACTCCAGAAGAATCCACATCAGATCCGAGGCACTCCAATATTTCAAAGGGGCCTTTCCAGTGAGGAGCGGGTTTCTGTTTTGATGTAGTGGGGTCACTTAACCACACAAGGTATCCAGAGACATAGGGAGTGTGTTTGACACTTCTGTCATACTGTTGTTTCTGTTGGTTATGGGCACAGTCTCTGTTCCATGAAGCCACACTGAAAGCTGACCGAAGTTTCCGGGTCAACTGTGCAACATAGTCAGCAGGAGAACCTGGAGTAGATGGAGATGGTGTGTTGTTAGGCAACAGCAGGTTTGCAGGCATCCTGGCCTCATGACCGTGTGTGAGGAAGAATGGAGTGAAACCTGTTGTAGAGTGAGGGCTGGTGTTGTAAGCCAAAGCGACTTGGTTGAGACAGTCATCCCATTCACCAGGCTGCTGAAGAAGCAACTTGGCTAACTGATCAATGAGTGTTCTATTGAATCTCTCAATCATGCCATCACATTGAGGATGATATGGGCTGGTGCGTGTTTTCTGGACGCCCAGCAGTTGACACAGGTGTTTCACCAAGTCAGACTCAAATTGACGTCCTTGATCTGTGTGCAGCATTTCTGGAATACCATGTTCACATATGAAGCTTTCAAACAGGCATTTTGCAACTGTTGTGGAGCGCTGGTCCGGAATGGCATAGAGGTTGACATACTTTGAGAAATAATCTTGAACAACAAGCACATACCTGTTGCCACAACTTGTGATGGGAAGCTCAAGTATGTCAGCTGCGACCTTTTGGAATGGCTCCGTAGCAACAATTGTCTTCATCGGAGCCCTGTGGTGAGGTGTAGGACTCCGTCTTGCATCACATGGCGTACATTGCTTGCACCACATCTTTATGTCACGTGACATGAACGGCCAGTAGCACAGTTGCTGAGCACGTTTCAGGACTTTATCTGCAGACAGATGACCAGTTACTGGATTTCCATGCAGCAACTGTAAAACAGTGTCTTTTAAGGCTTGAGGGACAACCACTTGTTGCAACATTGACTTAGTGGATGCGTTGAAAACTTCACGACAGAGCAAGCCATTACGAAAGGTAAGTCTGTGGTATTCTTGCCAAAGTGTTCTTTCAGCAGGCGTGCGTTTTTTCATGCACCAGTATGGTGGTTTCTGACCTTTGACTGTCCATTTAATGACCTCTGACAGTATGAAATCTTGTTGCTGTTCCTTTCTAAGATCTTCTTCAGGGAGCTGCAGCACAAATGTGGAGGAGACAGCTTGTGTAGCACACTGTAAGTCTGGACCAGAAGGCTGTGGCAAAGTCTCATTACAAGGAACAGGTTTTGGATCAGTACTGCAGGAGCTGTGGTGACATACAGAACTGATAGGACAAGATGTTCTTACAGGGCTTGAGTGTCTCTCATCAGGATGTGGACTGGGAGGAGCGGTGCAGGAGGTGCTCTGCTCTGTGTATCTGGTGTCAGCAGGGCGACGTGACAGTGCATCTGCATTGAGGTGGCTGCGGCCATCCTTGTGAATTACAGTCCACTCAAAAGGATCAAGCTCAAGAGCCCAACGTGCGCGACGACCAGTTCTGTCATTGTCAATGGGTATTTTTCTGAGACCCAAGAGAGGTTTGTGGTCTGTGACAATAATAAAGGGCTGTTTGTAGAGATAGTGGCGAAAATGACGTACCGCCCAGACAATAGCCCAGAGTTCTCTATCATAGGTTGACCATTTCCTTTCTGCTTTGGTTAGAACATGGCTGGCATATGCAATTACTTTCTCTTGATGTCCCTGTCTCTGAGCAAGCACAGCACCAATAGCAGAGCCTGAAGCATCTGTGTAGAGGGAGAATGGTAACGTGAAATCAGGAAATGCAACCACTGGTGGGCTTGAAAGAGCATGTTTCAGGTAAGTGAATGCATCCTGACACTGAGAAGTCCATTGGAAGAGTGCATTCTTCTCAGTGAGTGCATGTAGTGAAACACTGTGATGTGCAAAGTTCTTGATGAACTTGCGGTAGTATGAACAAAGTCCCAAGAATGCTCTGACTTCAGTTGCTGAGTGTGGAACAGGCCAGTCCTGAACACTTTTCACATTTCGTGGGTCTGGCTGAATGCCGTTTTTGGATACAACATGGCCCAAAAAGGTCACCTGGTCTCTGACAAGACTGCATTTTGATGGATTTAACTTGAGGCCACTTGACTGGAATCTGGAGAGTATTTCTTCCAGGTGCTCGAGATGTTCACTGAAGGAGCGGCTGTAAATGAGAACATCGTCCAAATAGACAAGGCAGGTTTTCCAGGGGAGACCTCGAAGTACCATCTCCATTAAACGTTGGTATGTGGCTGGAGCATTTGTGAGTCCCATCGGCATAACTTTAAAGTGATAGAGTCCGCTGCCTGTCGTAAACGCTGTTTTTTCGCGGTCTTTCTCTTCCAGCTTAACTTGCCAGTATCCATGCTGAAGATCCATTGTGGAGAACCAGGCAGAGCCTGATAGTGCATCCAGTGCGTCGTCAACCCTGGGAAGAGGGTGTGAATCTTTGATTGTCACTGCATTGAGTTTCCTATAGTCCAGGCAGAAACGCCATGTGCCGTTCTTCTTGCGCACCAAAACAACTGGCGCAGCCCAAGGACTGTAGCTTTCTTCAATGACATCTGCTTTTAACAAGTTTTGAACTTGAGTCTGTATTTCTGCTCTCTGTTCTGGTGTTACTCTGTAGGCTCGCTGTTTAATTGGTGTGGCCTCGTTAGTGCGAATGTGATGCCTAATTATGCCTGTTCGACCTCTGTCCTCTGAGTGTGTACTGAATACTGCTGAGTACTTGTGAAGCAATAATTTCAGTGACTGAACTTGAGAGGTTGACAGGTTTTGTTCATCAATCTGTACAGTTGGAGGAGCTTCATCGTGTACCGGAGATGTTGCACAACATGTCTCTCCAACTGGTACGACGTCAACAGATGAGGCAGAATGAAACTCACCAAGATGTTGTCCAGGATGCAGCTCAATGTCATCTCTGGAAGGGTTGAGGAGTCGAACCACAGTTGTGCCATTTTGAACTTCACTGAGAGAGTGTGCCACAATGATGGCACAGGATGGGTTGGGCATGAGAACGCCACAATAATCAGTTGGCATAGGTGAGGCGGGTGTAGCTGCTGACACACAAGCTGTAATAAGGGTTTCACTCATAGCTGGTATCTTAATGGGTGCTAGCACAGACACATTACAGCAAGCGGCCACTTCATGTCCTTTGGGCAATAGGGGAATTTTCATGTCCCATAGTTGCAGTACTTTTTGTTTGAGATCAAGGATCATTTTTCTAGAAAATCCCAGCCCAATATGACTGGCTGGAAAGCACCCCTGAGAACCTCAAATTCCTGCTGCCACACCTGTTTTCCAAGTCTGATTCCAATGGTTATCTTGCCTAGGATGTCCAGGCGTTGTCCATTGACTGCACGAGCTGGCAGAGAGGAGGCTGTCAAAGGGTGTTTCTTTAAAGCTGGATGAGAGTTTCAAAAATCTTCGCTCACAATGGAGACAAATGAGCCTGAGTCAATTAAAGCACACACTTCAATGCCCTCAACAATAGGTATGATGGTATGATAAGGTGAGGGAGAGGAGCTGCGTGCACTGTAACGAGTATCACAGGAGGGGGATCTGTCAGGTCTGGAGTCCAAACGCTGAGCAAGATAACTGTGTTTCTCTTGTAAATGCTGTACTTCATGTTTCAAGTTAGTCACAGTAAGAGTTAGCTGCTCAACTGCTTGCAGGAGTTTGTCATTAACAGGGTTAGGACGTACCATAGCTACTTGTTCTGAAGGCAGAGTGTATGGGGACCCTGCAGTGGTCAGTTGCAGCGCTGCACGTGCTCTCTCACAGCGGCTGGCAATAAGCAGGGCATCATCAAGGTTGTCTGCACCCATCTCATGAATCTTTGACTGTAAGGCTGGGTCCAAGCCAGCTACAAAGCGGCGGAATTTTTCGCCTTCTATTGCATTGTGGTCATAGCAGGGAAAGGCTTCAAGCACAAGACGAGTGATGTCTGCACTGTACACATCCAAACTCTCACCTGGTTTACGCGGGCAAGCATTCACATTTGTTTGGAAGAAGGGCAGGGAGTATTTTGGCCCAAAAACATCCCTGAGTTTGTCTTTGACTAAACCATAGTTCTTCTGGGTTAAAGGGGGCAAGCTGTCCCAGTACAGAAATGCAGCATCTGCCAGGCAAGTTGGGAGGATGGAGGCCATCAGTGTAGATAAATCTGCATCTGGTTGAGTCATAGCCTGCACTGAAACTTCAAAACGTCGAGCCCAACTTGTGAAAGATTCTGTCCCATCTCCTTTAAAAACTGGTGGAAGGTCAATTTTTAAGGCGCTGGAGACAGTATGTGGGGCTACATGTGCAGCGCTGGACCTCGTGACATCGTCCCCTGACCTTTGATGTTGCGCGGGAGCAGGCTGCGGCTCATGCACAGATTCACCTTCATCAGCCGACATTGTAGGAGAAAAATGTCCGGCTCAAAAATCACAAAAAGCATGAAAATGTAGAAAAGAAACAGGTAAAGTCCTTAATATCTCCAAAACTTCCGTTTACAGTTCATCCGCTGCTCTCAAAAGGTGGCAAAAAAAAATCCCGCTAGCAAAAAGTGACGATATCCGCCGTTTAGGGGAATAAAACTCACCAAATGCGTCAAACCACCAAAATAGCACCACGCTGCCACCAAATGTAACGTGAGGGTTCGGTAGGTGGTAATTTGACACTCTTCATGAGAGAAAATAGCAGGATGGAGACAGGTGACTTTTTAAGCAGCACTTTACTCTAGCTCCCGGCATCAGAGACATAACAACAACACTTCCTCGTCTTTTAGGCACATGTGACTAAACCAACCAATCATAAGCTAGACTGAGGCAGATCCAACTGTAATGAGGTAAAACCACAGAAGCAGATTCAATACTGTTTCAACCTTAGCAGGATGCTGATGCAAATATTTGAACTTGTAAATATATAAATAATACAGCATCGATATATAAATAATTAACTGTGTAAACATTGTAAATACATATTTTGTGAATTAACTTGAATGTATAAATTAACTTCACTTTTAAACTTTACACCTTCATAATGCAATTACAATGGAAGTGATGAGGGACAAAATCCACAGTCCTCCGTCTATGCAAAAATGTATTTAAACATTTATCTGAAGCTAATATGAAGCTTCAGTGTCCAAATGAGTCAAATCAAGTAGATATCTTTCAATGTTACAGTCTTTTTAGTGCCAAAGTTCCTCTTTTTGTTACTATACTTCCACCGCAGCTTAACAGGGAAACACCATCAGAGGAAACACAAAGAGGGAATTTGATGCTAAAAAGACTGTAAATGTGGCAGATATCCACTTGATAAGACTAACTCAGACTGCTGAAGCCTCATATAAGCTTCACATCAACTTTTAAATGCATTTTTGCACCAAATGATTGTGTGGACATGCTGTGGATTTTGGTCCCCATCACTTACATTGAAAGCACATTTGAAGGAGATCTTTTAATAACCAGTATAAACAGGAGGAATGATTACAGAGAGGGAAACCTCTTTCACTGTTTATATGGACACCTGACTTTTGTTTTAAGACACACTTGAAAAGCACGTTTGATTAAAAAAAATATATATATATTATTACCTTTTGTTAGAGACGTGATGAAAACCGGCGGGTTTCTCTCTGTCCTCGGGCGGCTCGTCCACACCTTTCATGATATTTGAGTGACAGACAGGAAAATCAGCCCAAATAATTACAGCAACAACAACAAAAACTTCCTACCAAGCCGTCAAATGAAAGTCGTTCAGTGTTAACATTGTTCGTCTGTGTCTGTTGCCTACTCCAGGTCTTTAAATGACGACAAGAAAAGAGATGCGATGTTACCTCCTAGGCTTGTCACTTGCTGCCACACTGAAATCTGCTCACGGGAAATTTGTAGAGGTGGGACGATAGAAGGATGGGACGAATTCATGCGTGAATTATGATAACCTCAGTCAGGGTTTTTTTTCCTAAGTGTTTTTATTCTTCTTTAGGCATGAAAAAAATATTTGAACTTCATTTTTTTTAAACATGCATTTTTCAAGGAGTTTTCCACATGTCAACTAACCAATGAATAAAATGATATATTATTTGAAAACTATAAAATAATATATATATTCAAAGCTGTTAAACTAGTGTTTTAACATATTTCAACATATTCTAATACTGTTCAATACAATGCAAAAACGTTGAACCTTGGTCCTAACTCCTCAGCCTCTCCCCTCTGTCTTACTGTATTTAATAGCACATGAGTTACAGATGACTTGAAATGCAGAAGATCCTTCTTTTCTAATCCAGACATTCTTTTGAGGTGCCAGGCATTCCCTCAGCATCCTCAGCTCCCTCAACATCCTCAGCTCCCTCAGCATACTTATCCCCCTCAGCATCCTCAGCCCCTCCCCCCCTCCCCCCCCAGCAACCTCAGCATCCTCAGCTCCCTCAGTATCCGTAGCTCCCTCAAAACCGCAAGTTACATTCTAATAACATAAATCAATTGATTTACAGCCAAAAAAGTTACTGCAGATGAAGTATTTTCAAGAACAACAAAGTTGCAGTAATAGTATAATTGTAGTTGAAATATAGTCAGCGATGCATGACGCCCAACTTAGTGGACAGATGATTAATCGTCATTTTTTCCCAACATACAATCAATACTTGGAAATTTTAACAATTGTATTACTTATTATTCCTGAGCTGCTGCGTGTTTCATAGTTGGGGATAAAGTCTATAACTGGCATGGGGCTAGGAAGAAATTTTCCAACAGACGACCCCCCACTTCCTCGACACCAATGAAGACCTGCCAGCGAGAGAGGGAGAGTCATCAGAGGGGAGCGAAATGGAAGAAAGGACCAAATCATCTCAGCTTTCCTTTTTCTTTAGAACCACTCAGAACCAACCAAAGAAGATGCGGCGGGGCACAAAGGGACACCACAGGTGTCCGCTCTCAGCAACAGCAGACAGTGATTAACATATCTGATGTGAGTCTCTCTCAAGATGAAATGTCTGTGCTGAGTAAGGGTCTCAGTTTTTTCCCCAACTAACAATACCGACCCATTTAACCAAAAAGTTGATGCATTCACATTTTTTAGACAGCTGCATCCCAAACACTTTTTTTCTACCAGGTCAAGTTATGTTGTTAACAGGGACCTAAACTTTGACACCTACATCAATAGAGAAGCAACTCCATTTAAAAATAAGTCTTTGTTGTTGCCTTCATCTAACCTGAACCCTACCGTACTCACCTACAGCAAATTAGTGGAAAAAGATTTAGCTGAAATAGACCAGATTTCACATGCTGCTAAAAGGAATTTAAACAAATCTAAATTAAAAGCTCTTAGCAATCTGGAATCTAAAAAATAGATCATCATTCAGCCAGCGGATAAAGGCGGGTCAGTTGTGGTTATGGGTTTTGAGCAATATGAATAAAGCATCAGAAGTCAACTATCTGAGACAGAGTGCTATGCACCTTGAAAGTCAAACCCCACTGATAACTTAAAGAATCAGTTTTTTTAATATGTTGACTCTGCTTTGAAAAGGGGTTGGAGAACAGAAAAAGAAAAAGACTTCTTACAGGTTGAGTATCCTGTATGCTCTGTTTTTATGGATTACCCAAAGTACATAAATCCATTATCAATCCTCCCCTCCACCTGATTGTGGCAAGTATTGGTAGTCTTACTGAGCCTCTGTCACAATATGTTGATTTCTTTGCTGAGAAATTTGTCTCAAGCCTCCCTTCTTTTCTTGGGGACACTGTTGACATACTAAATACTATTAAAGAGTTCAAATGCAAACAAGCTGATATCCTGGTAACTTTTGATGTGCAGAGCCTGTATATATGCATACCTCATGAAATAGGCCTTGATGCTCTCACCCATTACCTTAACAAGCATCCAGATGGGATTTTGCCTCCTAATGAATTCCTATTGACACTATCACAAATGATTCTCACCATGAACTTTTTTAAGTATTTAGATTCCTACTACCTTCAATCCCGTAGTACAGCTATGGGCAGTGGGAATCTCTATTAGTTAAGAAAACTAGAGCGACCACTACTTCCTCACAGATCACTTTCTCTACTGAGTACTCTCCTCTGGCAGGCAGGGCCAGAAATATTATCCTTAAACACTGAAATGTCCTCAAAAGTGACCCATCTCTAAATACTATCAGCCCTGTGCCTCCCCTGGTCACATTTAAACATTGCCGCAATCTGAGAGACAGATTGGTTCACTCAGATACTAAAAAAACACCTAACACTGTCTCCTGGGTGCCTAGTCAACCCACAGGTTTTTTTCACTGTGGACACTGTGCACAATGTTCTAAGTCATCAGACACCAAGTACTTCACACATCCACTTACTGGTAAAAAATACTTCACTAAATCTTTCATCAATTGCAGCAGCACATATGTTGTCTATATATGCTGGAGTGTCCCTGTGGTCTGGTTTATGTTGAACAAACAAAAAGAGCTTTAAAGACTTGCATATCTGAACATAAGACTGCAATACGTACGCAAAACATGGACTATGCTATGGCTCGACATTATGCTCGGGCATTATGCTCAAGTTCTGGGGAATAGAAAAAAATTCACCCTCTCCTAGAGGTGGTGACATCATCAACACTGCTTCACAGGGAGGCATTTTGGATTCACACTTTGAACACAGTGGAGCCCTTCGGCTTTATTGAAGAACTAAATATGTCATGTTTCCTCTAGTTTGTCACATTTGATATCTGTACTTGGATTTGCTGTATTTTATTAATTAAGAGTGGTTTGTGCGCTTTTGTTCCTGATATGATGTTAGGGGTGTGGTACTTGGACACTGACTATGGCAACTCCCACCCTTGGATTCATCATCTTATAGATTTGAAACCCTGTTCAAACTATTATCTAATGACAACTGCACACCTTTTCTGGAATATGTGTGGAGAACCCTGTTTCAAGTAGTTGGGGATGTGTTAGAAATGTGTTTCATTTTATCTATGGAGTGAAGTAATTGCTTTGACAGATACTGATCCATTTAATAATGATTCCTTTCATATACACATAGTTGTTTTTCTCCAAGCTTTAGAAAGATTCCTCCTAGTCTTGTACTAACCAGTATGAAAGGTGCAGACATTGAGCTGGTGGACAGCTATAAATACCTGGGTGTTGTTCTCGACAACAAACTGTGTTTTGAATCTCATATTACTTCCACGACAAAAAAGGTCCAACAAGGACTTTTTTTCTTGAGGAAAATAGGTTCTTTTAATGTTTCCTTGTAATGTTTTCCTGACATGATGATTCTCTTTTATATAAGTTTTACTGAATCAGTTTTAATGTTCTGCATTGTTGCTTGGTTTGGTAATTTGACTCTGGACAATAAAAAAGGCTCGGTAGCCTCATCAAAGTGGTTAGTGCAGGTGTTCAGTGAGACTACCTCCCTTCTGTAGCGCCAAGGTCTCCCCCTTCAGACAGAGTTTGAACAGTTGCCCTCGGGTCGTCGGTTAACGGTGCTCGTTATGAGGACTAAGACATAGAATGTTTTCTTTATCCCTGCCGCCATTCAACTGTTAAATGGTAGATAGTATTTTACTGTTGTCTGGAGATTGCTTATTTGCACAGACTGCTTCTTTGACTCCTGCAACTTGACCTTGATGCTGAATGAACTCCTTTAAATCACTCTGCCCACTACGGCTGGGCATTTGGGCCCAGGAAATGTGAATGCTTCTTGTTGGTGACACCATTTAATTTACATAATGTTATACAAAAAGGACAAGAGGAATATATACTGTGTTGAACGTACAATAATGTAAGACTTTAGGAGGACAGCCACATTGGTGTTTTCAACAGCTGCCTTCACCATGACAACCATAACAACCACAACACATTTCCCTGTAAGTCATCAGATAACACGGTCAGTAGGTAAACCAAAACAGGTGTTTCGAGTTAACCAGTGACCGTGTTAACTTGTAACTTTCAGCTGAATGCCTCGAGGTTGCTCATAGTGATGGCAGCTGGCTTCTAAAAGCCTTATCAATTTTACCTTAATCAATCAATCAGTGTGTTTATCACCTACACCAACCATTTACGTAAGTTAAACTGTTACCTCATAATGTTTCTTACAATGTGAAAAACAAAACGGCCTATAAATTGGCAGTACAGCTATAGTCTATCTTGTTATTTTATAGTGTTATCTTCAATCGGAAAGTGGCCCATATTCAACCAATTAACCTGCATTGTCATTGAGTAGAAAAAGTAAAGAAGAGTTTGTGGCTAAATAGTGTACAAACTGTAGTCACACAGCCAGTATTCACCAGTCTGACCAGCTTACCTTCTCTTTAACTTGTGACCATCAGTGTGGATATTGCAACGACATTCAGTATTTCAAGCCATTTCAAAAGATTAATTTCAGAAAAATAAGTGAGGACATGTGAATGCTTCTTGTTGGCAACACCGTTTAATTTACATCATGTAATACAAAAAGGACCAGACAAATATATACTGTGTTGAACATACAATAACTTAAGACTTTTAGGAGGACACTTACATGCTCTCTTCATATTTTCAACAGCCTTCTTTAAAGGTAAGGGAGGCAAGATCCGAATTACATCATCAATTCAAGCCATCCAGCAACACTCAACCTACTGGTGCATGTCCAGCAGAATGGCAATGGGGCTAAAATTAACAGCTGCAAATACAGCTCTCCTGTTCATTTATTCATTGAACTTGCTGGCAGGCTAACCAAAACTTCACGTTATCATGTAATCTTGGAACATTTACATCTGGTATACGCACACAGTCCTTGCATGCAGCTATTTAAAAATGACAAAAAGCGTCACATTTGTACTGCTTGACTGAGCGTTACAGTTTATAGCTGTAAGATCTGATTTGTGGATTCAGTCTATTGTCACAATGCTCATGCAGTAAATGTTATAAGAGCTTACAAGTTTGGTGTTGGTCTGTTTACTCATTGTCAATTTGTAATGTCTGTTCAATTAATGTTTCAGATTATACGCACAAAATGAGATATGGCAAGAAAAGTGCACTGTTCCTGCCATGCTGGAATAAAGTTGGATTTATAGACATTTTCATATTTTCACATTTTATGACCTAACAATATACACAATGTGTACTATGACAGAAGAGTAAAAAAGGTACAAAATGTATAAAAACAGCTATTATTCAAATAACAGGTGTAGTTTTTAAAAAATCAATTCTGTACATGTGTACATGGGTGAATTATGGCCCATGCAGCAGTGGGAATGCTTCAAAAAAGTCACACTAGAAATCTTTCATGTTTAGATATGCACTGTTGCAAATTTAAACATGATAAAACTGTAAAAACATACTCAAGCATTTTAAAGTTGCAATCACATCTAAAAAGAATAACAGTAAAGTTTGAAACACCCCTTGTTTCACAAAAGATAAACTGCCAGACGGTGAAATAGTGTGACTGGTCAGAACAAAAGGTTACCTAATTTAGTTTATTTAATCAGGATTTCACTGGTTTGATCAATTAAAGCAATGTATGTGTTCTTGTTGAAGCAAGTTGTAGTTCATGTTTTATATTTGAAATTACTAAATGAAGGAAAATAATCTCTTTGACTCAAATCTCCAGTTTCTCTCAAATACTAAACTTCTGAACTCTGCTGACTACACACAAGATCTTTTCTGTGTCGTCCTAGTTGTGTTTTGTACAGTAGTAGTAACCGCAGCAGGTTGATGCTGAATTATGAAACAGGAAAAACAATTTATCCTTAATGAAACAAACAGGGTGATGTAAAAACAGATGTTTTCAATCAGTCAATGACATTAGTCACTGCCCGCAACAGAAAGCTGCCACTCGCAACCTACATCCACTTCATCAACTTTACTACGCAGGACCAGTTTCTCAAAACTGGAATCATACTCAGGCTCAAATGCCAGGAATTTTCCCTTGTTTTCATAGGACTCAAACATGAATGTGTTAGAGGCTGAGGGGATACTCGTCAATAAGAACACCACCTTGTGTTGATCTTCCTTAATTTCATCTGGAAGATTCTATAGAAAAAAACAGATGGGTGATTTAATTGTCATAAAACTAGATCAATGAAAAAGCCAGTGTAAAGTGTAAATATATTGTCATTCACAGGACCTCAGTGAGAAATGGAAGCTACATGGAAATATTTCCTATTAACCTGATACAGTATTTGCCAGTGCTTTTATCATGACATGACTCATCAGAAATGGTACGCTATACTTGGATAACAGAGGGCAGCAGATTAGGACTAAAAACATCTATAACAGTCACTTTTGTTTATGCAACAATCTTCTGATTTTAGATTATTCAGCAGTGTGACGCTGCATGTATACAGTAAGAATGCCAAAACACAAACATTGATCAATTATAATACAATTGTCTCTTAATTTAAAACTAAATTTGTATTCAGGGTACTTTTGTTGTAGTTCAGTTCGTCCCAATATGAACTGACTGGTAACTTTTAAAGTTGCGTAAAAATAGTTTATCGAATTCTGTTTTGAGTCAATTTTGGACTCTCACACCATCAAAGAACATCAATATGTGCTGCATTTCAAGACATCTCATGTGATACTATAATTAACATTTTGTTATATCCTCAACCTGCTTCATCTACCTTTAATTTCATATGTGGTTTTGTATTCTTCTCACAATGCTTTTTGATAATTTTTTGGTCAAGTAAACTTTTCTGTCCACACTAGGATGTGTCTGTAATCAGGGTGTCATCCTCCCTTGACCTCACCCCTTACTGTACATAAAACATAACATGTAATCTGCAAGGCTTAAACAACGAAATCCAATATTCACCTATAAACTGATGTTGGTGCCACTATGTTGTTTTAGTCCTGATAAGTTAAGCTACTACTAACTTCCCTCCCTGAAGGATGTGTGCGTTTATCTTCCTCAGGAAGGCTTTTCAGTTCTAGCTTGTGTCATGTGATGACAGCTACATTTTTGACAAAACTTTACAAAACATACAGTCTCTCAGACAGCACACTGCTATTAAATGATTCTAATGTACCGACACCACCTAAAAAAAGGCAGAGTGGACGTTACTTTCTGTTCGTGGGAGACACATGGCATCACGCACTGTAAATGACTTTCAATGACTTGTGTATACTCACCATTTCCTCAGCCTTAATTTCATTCTCACTGCAGCATGCCACCATTATCTTGCCATCTGTCTTGGTGTATAGCACAACTGTAGTGCCCTTCTTCTCATCTTTTTTATTGCCCTCTGTTATAAATTTATAAGTCTGGATGCAGAACTTGCACTCTACAAAAGAAACGAGACATGAAGGATCATTGTTGTTGAAAGACAAACTGGTTTCATTTATGTAAAGATTATTGTCACAGTGTGACCACCCTAATAAGCTGTCAGTCTATCTATATTTACAGTTTCTGTTTTGTATCATTAACAAGACTGTGCACCTTGTCTAACTCAGACTCATATAAGCTTAAGCTAAATTTTAAAATGCAACTCCAAGGTCATCTAAAACTGTCACCGTCATTCATCTGAAAGGTTTTACCAGTTCTACTGAGGGTTCAGCACTTTTCCAACGTGTAACCTCTGTAAGTGATCCACTGGTGACTCTCAAGCTTGAAATGCTCCTCAGTAAAAGTGATAAAGCCTCTCAAGTGAGGCATCAAATATGTTTTTCCTTTTATTACTACTACAAATTCCAGGACTGAAAGCCTTCTCAGACAGGTAGCATAGTAATGATTTGGGATGCTTCAAATATCAAGGAATTAACAGTGACCTGTGCAATGATCTTGGAAATCTTATCTTAGTGAAGAGGTTGCATGACTGTTAAAATATTAAGAACTAGTACTGGTGCTCTGTTTAAAACAAAATTGATTGCTTACCAAGTACATGTACTTGCTGTGCTTGACTTGCTAAAATATCATAACCCAGTGTTCATTCACTTCCTCTGATATAAACAGGCTTGTGTTGTTTTTGTGTGATAACCTGCCCAAATAGTTAAATGTCTGGTTTGAGGTAAGAGAGCTTGATCTGTTACTTTTTGGCTGTTTACTGAATAGTACAAAGGTTTGTTAGGCTCCATGCTCTTAGCCATTGGTTGTCTGGCACACAGGTCATTTCTAAGAGCATGCAATAACTATAGATGCCATTTCTCACTGGAATTCCATGTTAGCCAGCAGAAGCCATCAAATGTCTATAAACACGGTGTCTCATAAAAAAGTTTTTAAAATGCAAAGACATACATACATCTTCAATTGTTGAAAGAAACTAGAAAGCCATCTGTAAAGGATAAATTACAATCTAAATATCAGCAGCTGACAGTACAAACACACAGAGGTTACTATATTTTTTGCTGCATCTTACCAGACTGACGTTGCCCGTATATACTTAAGGGTTGTGCTTCAAATTTGTCCTCATCATAAATCAGGAATTTGCTGCCATGGCTTTGGATCCAATAGAACTTGCATGGTGCTTCTTTTTGTAAACGGTCTTCATCCAGATCTTCATCTTTGAGAGAAAAACATCATTTACAAAATTGATTGCTTACCAAGTACATGTATGTATATATATATAATATATATATATATATATATATATATATATATATATATATATATATATATATATATATATATATATATATATATATATATAGGAAATGTAATTCTGTGATGAGTCTGGACCTATGATAATAATTTTGGATTTTGATTTGCATTAGTGTCAAAGGAGAGATATAATTGTGTATCATTGACATAGAAATGGTAACTGATATTGTGTTTTTTAATAAAATGACCAAGTGGTAGCATGTAAATGGAAAATAGTAAGGTCCCAAGAACAGATCCCTGTGGAATTCCATATTATAGCTGATTGATAATTCCCAATTTCCACACAGAACGGCCTTCCTGAAAGTTAAGAACAGAACCAATCTAAAACCGAACCTGAAATGCCCACCCAATTTTTAAGATGTTCAATTAAAATACTATGATCAGTGTCAAAAGCCACAGACAGGTCCAACAGGAGTAACCCTCTGTTCATACAATAAAATCAATCAATCTAGCAGTACACTTACCTCACATAATAATATCAACAATATATTTCTGCAATTTTATGAAAAATTGTACACTTCTCAAGCTCGTGCACTATCTGATGTTATCAAACAGTTTTTACATGCATGTAAATTGCCCACATTAGCACAAAGGGATCAGATTTCCTTGAAGATGGAAATCGCATGTGAGGAAATAAGAAAAACAATTAATTCCCTAAATAATGGTAAGAGTCAAGGGCCAAACGGGATATGCAATGAGTTTTATTAAAAGTTCAACAACATAATAGCCCCACACCTGTAGAGGATGTACAAGAAGGCTTTCGAGGTCGGCATGATACCAACAACATTAAATGAAGCTACTATTACACTTATTCCAAAGACAGGGAAAGACTTAGAGCAGGTAGGTTCATATAGACCAGTTTACTATTAAACACCGACCAGAAAATCTTGGCCAAGTCCTGAACTAAACACTCACACCCACCCACACACGACACCCTGATCAAATAAGGTTCATCCTGAACAGACACTCGTTTCGTTTGTTAATATCTGTTCCCTTAATGCCAGGCACTGTTTGTCTATTATTGCACATTAGTTAAGTTATCTGATCTGTTTGCTCCATGGTGTTGCATTTGGGTTTGTCTTTTTTGTTTTTTGTTTTATTTCGTTTGTTTGTTTGTGTCATGATCCTGTCACGGTCTGGCTCTACTAAGTTCAGGTCTCACTCACCACAACCTTCTCACTGCTTTAATGTGATTATCTAATCATGTGCAGTGCTGGTTATGGAGTGACTTGTTTAGTGTTTAGTCAGCCTTCATCTAGACATCACTCTCTTAGGTTTATTTATCCATGATCATTTATGTGACACTTCTGTTATCCAGTCCTTTTGGTCATGTAATTTTACTCATTCATACAATGAGTTGCCAGTTTTTATGAGCATATCTTATTTCACCACAGTAGTGATGTCTGTATATTGTTTGTGTTCAACATTAGAAGGACTTTAAGCATCACTATCACTGCAGTCACCTCATTCCCCTTCCCTGTCCATCTCCCTACACACAAACTATCAAGAGACAGTTTTGCCTTTCTCGCTGGTGTTATACAGGAGCAATTCTTATGAGGAAAATGTAATTTGAGACATTACTGCATTTTATTTTATTTTATAGGAACAATCAGATCCTTTGTACTGTGTAGTTCTGTTTTGCTCTGTTCTGCCAGATTTGCTTTGCCTGCATGAACCTGAATAAAGAGTTATTCTTCAAGATCCTGTTGCCTGCTGCTGTTTCTTGCGTTTTGTTTGGCCTTTTTACTCCCTTGTATTGTTTTTGTTGTTAAACATCTGAAATGAGGCATGATATGCACTCCAAGAAAGTTTGTATTACTGCTGTACACATGCTTGATAATACAAATATTTGAAAGAGAATTGCCTTACCTTCTCCAGTCCCTTTAAATAGAGAGCGTTGGTCAGTAGAAGAGAAGATTTCAGGGTTTATATACAAACATTCAAAAAAGAATAGAGATAATGTTAAAATTATAGTTATAACAAACACAATATATTATTATACAAAATATAATAGTGATACATAATTCAGCTATTGAGAAAGAAGACAGGATGGAAGCACTTTTACCTTTAAAGTAGAAGGCATTCTTACAAATACCAACAAAGTGAAAAGGGAGGCAGTTCTTAGTAGACATCAGGTAGACCTGGTGAAAAACAAGTCTTTTTTAGATTATGGAATATCCACAGGGTCTGCATTACTGCCTGCCACAGTGTCTTTTTTTGTGCTGCTAATGGGTGGCGCCAATTTTTCAAGTTCTACACAGTGGCTTTAAGGTTGTATATTACATACAGATATGTGACAAATTAAAGAAAAAAGAAAAGTTATGATGTTGTTTTGTGTTTGTTAGGGTTGAGATCTGGGCCATCTCAGCAGTTTTATACATGTAAGAGAGCTTGATAGAGTGTGTACATATTTAATTATAGCATGCATTACACCTGTATGGAAGCACCCACCTGGTTATTTAGGTGTATTTGCTTTAATTTGTCACCAGTCTGTACACCTGAGCAACTCACAACCCCGGCCAGCTCAAAGAAAAGACAACAAAACCTTAAAACAACAGTCAGGTTCCATATGAACATGGAAACAGGTTTTTCTTGCTATTCATACCGACCATTAGAAGATCCCTTCATAATGCAATTACAATGGAAGTGATGAGGGACAAAATCCACAGTCCTCCTTCTATGCAAAAATGTATTTAAACATTTATCTGAAGCTAATATGAAGCTTCAGTGTCCAAATGAGTCAAATCAAGTAGATATCTTTCAATGTTACAGTCTTTTTAGTGCCAAAGTTCCTCTTTTTGTTACTATACTTCCACCGCAGCTTAACAGGGAAACACCATCAGAGGAAACACAAAGAGGGAATTTGATGCTAAAAAGACTGTAAATGTGGCAGATATCCACTTGATAAGACTAACTCAGACTGCTGAAGCCTCATATAAGCTTCACATCAACTTTTAAATGCATTTTTGCACCAAATGATTGTGTGGACATGCTGTGGATTTTGGTCCCCATCACTTACATTGAAAGCACATTTGAAGGAGATCTTTTAATAACCAGTATAAACAGGAGGAATGATTACAGAGAGGGAAACCTCTTTCACTGTTTATATGGACACCTGACTTTTGTTTTAAGACACACTTGAAAAGCACGTTTGATTAAAAAAAAAAAAATTATTATTACCTTTTGTTAGAGACGTGATGAAAACCGGCGGGTTTCTCTCTGTCCTCGGGCGGCTCGTCCACACCTTTCATGATATTTGAGTGACAGACAGGAAAATCAGCCCAAATAATTACAGCAACAACAACAAAAACTTCCTACCAAGCCGTCAAATGAAAGTCGTTCAGTGTTAACATTGTTCGTCTGTGTCTGTTGCCTACTCCAGGTCTTTAAATGACGACAAGAAAAGAGATGCGATGTTACCTCCTAGGCTTGTCACTTGCTGCCACACTGAAATCTGCTCACGGGAAATTTGTAGAGGTGGGACGATAGAAGGATGGGACGAATTCATGCGTGAATTATGATAACCTCAGTCAGGGTTTTTTTTCCTAAGTGTTTTTATTCTTCTTTAGGCATGAAAAAAATATTTGAACTTCATTTTTTTTTTAATATGCATTTTTCAAGGAGTTTTCCACATGTCAACTAACCAATGAATAAAATGATATATTATTTGAAAACTATAAAATAATATATATATTCAAAGCTGTTAAACTAGTGTTTTAACATATTTCAACATATTCTAATACTGTTCAATACAATGCAAAAACGTTGAACCTTGGTCCTAACTCCTCAGCCTCTCCCCTCTGTCTTACTGTATTTAATAGCACATGAGTTACAGATGACTTGAAATGCAGAAGATCCTTCTTTTCTAATCCAGACATTCTTTTGAGGTGCCAGGCATTCCCTCAGCATCCTCAGCTCCCTCAACATCCTCAGCTCCCTCAGCATACTTATCCCCCTCAGCATCCTCAGCCCCTCCCCCCCTACCCCCCCAGCAACCTCAGCATCCTCAGCTCCCTCAGTATCCGTAGCTCCCTCAAAACCGCAAGTTACATTCTAATAACATAAATCAATTGATTTACAGCCAAAAAGTTACTGCAGATGAAGTATTTTCAAGAACAACAAAGTTGCAGTAATAGTATAATTGTAGTTGAAATATAGTCAGCGATGCATGACGCCCAACTTAGTGGACAGATGATTAATCGTCATTTTTTCCCAACATACAATCAATACTTGGAAATTTTAACAATTGTATTACTCCTTAGTTGTTACTTGATGTTACAAAATTTTATTTACCTGCAAGGGTCTACTACCATAGAAGGATTGGCAAGATATTCCTGAGCTGCTGAGCGTTTCTGGCGGCCATCTTGGTTTTGAGTAGCTAATTTGTGTTGCACTTACAAAGGCTGGCTAATGGATGGCAGTGTATGGAACAACACACTAGCGTCCACTGTGGGGGCTGATGTGCAACTATACCATCAAAACCTGTTCACTGTGGTGACCACTGTGCATGAAAGGGTTCATATGAAACATCTTTGACTCAAACTAACATAGTTGGGGATAAAGTCTGCATTCACATTTTTTAGACAGCTGCATCCCAAACACTTTTTTTCTACCAGGTCAAGTTATGTTGTTAACAGGGACCTAAACTTTGACACCTACATCAATAGAGAAGTAACTCCATTTAAAAATAAATCTTTGTTGTTGCCTTCATCTAACCTGAACCCTACCGTACTCACCTACAGCAAATTAGTGGAAAAAGATTTAGCTGAAATAGACCAGATTTCACATGCTGCTAAAAGGAATTTAAACAAATCTAAATTAAAAGCTCTTAGCAATCTGGAATCTAAAAAATAGATCATCATTCAGCCAGCGGATAAAGGCGGGTCAGTTGTGGTTGTGGGTTTTGAGCAATATGAATAAAGCATCAGAAGTCAACTATCTGAGACAGAGTGCTATACACCTTGAAAGTCAAACCCCACTGATAACTTAAAGAATCAGTTTTTTTAATATGTTGACTCTGCTTTGAAAAGGGGTTGGAGAACAGAAAAAGAAAAAGACTTCTTACAGGTTGAGTATCCTGTATGCTCTGTTTTTATGGATTACCCAAAGTACATAAATCCATTATCAATCCTCCCCTCCACCTGATTGTGGCAAGTATTGGTAGTCTTACTGAGCCTCTGTCACAATATGTTGATTTCTTTGCTGAGAAATTTGTCTCAAGCCTCCCTTCTTTTCTTGGGGACACTGTTGACATACTAAATACTATTAAAGAGTTCAAATGCAAACAAGCTGATATCCTGGTAACTTTTGATGTGCAGAGCCTGTATATATGCATACCTCATGAAATAGGCCTTGATGCTCTCACCCATTACCTTAACAAGCATCCAGATGGGATTTTGCCTCCTAATGAATTCCTATTGACACTATCACAAATGATTCTCACCATGAACTTTTTTAAGTATTTAGATTCCTACTACCTTCAATCCCGTAGTACAGCTATGGGCAGTGGGAATCTCTATTAGTTAAGAAAACTGGAGCGACCACTACTTCCTCACAGATCACTTTCTCTACTGAGTACTCTCCTCTGGCAGGCAGGGCCAGAAATATTATCCTTAAACACTGAAATGTCCTCAAAAGTGACCCATCTCTAAATACTATCAGCCCTGTGCCTCCCCTGGTCACATTTAAACATTGCCGCAATCTGAGAGACAGATTGGTTCACTCAGATACTAAAAAAACACCTAACACTGTCTCCTGGGTGCCTAGTCAACCCACAGGTTTTTTTTCACTGTGGACACTGTGCACAATGTTCTAAGTCATCAGACACCAAGTACTTCACACATCCACTTACTGGTAAAAAATACTTCACTAAATCTTTCATCAATTGCAGCAGCACATATGTTGTCTATATATGCTGGAGTGTCCCTGTGGTCTGGTTTATGTTGAACAAACAAAAAGAGCTTTAAAGACTTGTATATCTGAATAAAGACTGCAATACGTACGCAAAACATGGACTATGCTATGGCTCGACATTATGCTCGGGCATTATGCTCAAGTTCTGGGGAATAGAAAAAAATTCACCCTCTCCTAGAGGTGGTGACATCATCAACACTGCTTCACAGGGAGGCATTTTGGATTCACACTTTGAACACAGTGGAGCCCTTCGGCTTTATTGAAGAACTAAATATGTCATGTTTCCTCTAGTTTGTCACATTTGATATCTGTACTTGGATTTGCTGTATTTTATTAATTAAGAGTGGTTTGTGCGCTTTTGTTCCTGATATGATGTTAGGGGTGTGGTACTTGGACACTGACTATGGCAACTCCCACCCTTGGATTCATCATCTTATAGATTTGAAACCCTGTTCAAACTATTATCTAATGACAACTGCACACCTTTTCTGGAATATGTGTGGAGAACCCTGTTTCAAGTAGTTGGGGATGTGTTAGAAATGTGTTTCATTTTATCTATGGAGTGAAGTAATTGCTTTGACAGATACTGATCCATTTAATAATGATTCCTTTCATATACACATAGTTGTTTTTCTCCAAGCTTTAGAAAGATTCCTCCTAGTCTTGTACTAACCAGTATGGAAGGTGCAGACATTGAGCTGGTGGACAGCTATAAATACCTGGGTGTTGTTCTCAACAACAAACTGTGTTTTGAATCTCATATTACTTCCACGACAAAAAAGGTCCAACAAGGACTTTTTTTCTTGAGGAAAATAGGTTCTTTTAATGTTTCCTTGTAATGTTTTCCTGACGTGATGATTCTCTTTTATATAAGTTTTACTGAATCAGTTTTAATGTTCTGCATTGTTGCTTGGTTTGGTAATTTGACTCTGGACAATAAAAAAGGCTCGGTAGCCTCATCAAAGTGGTTAGTGCAGGTGTTCAGTGAGACTACCTCCCTTCTGTAGCGCCAAGGTCTCCCCCTTCAGACAGAGTTTGAACAGTTGCCCTCAGGTCGTCGGTTAACGGTGCTCGTTATGAGGACTAAGACATAGAATGTTTTCTTTATCCCTGCCGCCATTCAACTGTTAAATGGTAGATAGTATTTTACTGTTGTCTGGAGATTGCTTATTTGCACAGACTGCTTCTTTGACTCCTGCAACTTGACCTTGATGCTGAATGAACTCCTTTAAATCACTCTGCCCACTACGGCTGGGCATTTGGGCCCAGGAAATGTGAATGCTTCTTGTTGGTGACACCATTTAATTTACATAATGTTATACAAAAAGGACAAGAGGAATATATACTGTGTTGAACGTACAATAATGTAAGACTTTAGGAGGACAGCTACATTGGTGTTTTCAACAGCTGCCTTTACCATGACAACCATAACAACCACAACACATTTCCCTGTAAGTCATCAGATAACACGGTCAGTAGGTAAACCAAAACAGGTGTTTCGAGTTAACCAGTGACCGTGTTAACTTGTAACTTTCAGCTGAATGCCTCGAGGTTGCTCATAGTGATGGCAGCTGGCTTCTAAAAGCCTTATCAATTTTACCTTAATCAATCAATCAGTGTGTTTATCACCTACACCAACCATTTACGTAAGTTAAACTGTTACCTCGTAATGTTTCTTACAATGTGAAAAACAAAACGGCCTATAAATTGGCAGTACAGCTATAGTCTATCTTGTTATTTTATAGTGTTATCTTCAATCGGAAAGTGGCCCATATTCAACCAATTAACCTGCATTGTCATTGAGTAGAAAAAGTAAAGAAGAGTTTGTGGCTAAATAGTGTACAAACTGTAGTCACACAGCCAGTATTCACCAGTCTGACCAGCTTACCTTCTCTTTAACTTGTGACCATCAGTGTGGATATTGCAACAACATTCAGTGTTTCAAGCCATTTCAAAAGATTAATTTCAGAAAAATAAGTGAGGACATGTGAATGCTTCTTGTTGGCAACACCGTTTAATTTACATCATGTAATACAAAAAGGACCAGACAAATATATACTGTGTTGAACATACAATAACTTAAGACTTTTAGGAGGACACTTACATGCTCTCTTCATATTTTCAACAGCCTTCTTTAAAGGTAAGGGAGGCAAGATCCGAATTACATCATCAATTCAAGCCATCCAGCAACACTCAACCTACTGGTGCATGTCCAGCAGAATGGCAATGGGGCTAAAATTAACAGCTGCAAATACAGCTCTCCTGTTCATTTATTCATTGAACTTGCTGGCAGGCTAACCAAAACTTCACGTTATCATGTAATCTTGGAACATTTACATCTGGTATACGCACACAGTCCTTGCATGCAGCTATTTAAAAATGACAAAAAGCGTCACATTTGTACTGCTTGACTGAGCGTTACAGTTTATAGCTGTAAGATCTGATTTGTGGATTCAGTCTATTGTCACAATGTTCATGCAGTAAATGTTATAAGAGCTTACAAGTTTGGTGTTGGTCTGTTTACTCATTGTCAATTTGTAATGTCTGTTCAATTTATGTTTCAGATTATACGCACAAAATGAGATATGGCAAGAAAAGTGCACTGTTCCTGCCATGCTGGAATAAAGTTGGATTTATAGACATTTTCATATTTTCACATTTTATGACCTAACAATATACACAATGTGTACTATGACAGAAGAGTAAAAAAGGTACAAAATGTATAAAAACAGCTATTATTCAAATAACAGGTGTAGTTTTTAAAAAATCAATTCTGTACATGTGTACATGGGTGAATTATGGCCCATGCAGCAGTGGGAATGCTTCAAAAAGTCACACTAGAAATCTTTCATGTTTAGATATGCACTGTTGCAAATTTAAACATGATAAAACTGTAAAAACATACTCAAGCATTTTAAAGTTGCAATCACATCTAAAAAGAATAACAGTAAAGTTTGAAACACCCCTTGTTTCACAAAAGATAAACTGCCAGACTGTGAAATAGTGTGACTGGTCAGAACAAAAGGTTACCTAATTTAGTTTATTTAATCAGGATTTCACTGGTTTGATCAATTAAAGCAATGTATGTGTTCTTGTTGAAGCAAGTTGTAGTTCATGTTTTATATTTGAAATTACTAAATGAAGGAAAATAATCTCTTTGACTCAAATCTCCAGTTTCTCTCAAATACTAAACTTCTGAACTCTGCTGACTACACACAAGATCTTTTCTGTGTCGTCCTAGTTGTGTTTTGTACAGTAGTAGTAACCGCAGCAGGTTGATGCTGAATTATGAAACAGGAAAAACAATTTATCCTTAATGAAACAAACAGGGTGATGTAAAAACAGATGTTTTCAATCAGTCAATCACATTAGTCACTGCAAGTCGAAAGCTGCCACTCGCAACCTACATCCACTTCATCAACTTTACTACGCAGGACCAGTTTCTCAAAACTGGAATCATACTCAGGCTCAAATGCCAGGAATTTTCCCTTGTTTTCATAGGACTCAAACATGAATGTGTTAGAGTCTGAGGGGATTTTCTTCAATAAGAACACCACCTTGTGTTGATCTTCCTCAATTTCATCTGGAAGATTCTATAGAAAAAAACAGATGGGTGATTTAATTGTCATAAAACTAGATCAATGAAAAAGCCAGTGTAAAGTGTAAATATATTGTCATTCACAGGACCTCAGTGAGAAATGGAAGCTACATGGAAATATTTCCTATTAACCTGATACAGTATTTGCCAGTGCTTTTATCATGACATGACTCATCAGAAATGGTACGCTATACTTGGATAACAGAGGGCAGCAGATTAGGACTAAAAACATCTATAACAGTCACTTTTGTTTATGCAACAATCTTCTGATTTTAGATTATTTAGCAGTGTGACGCTGCATGTGTACAGTAAGAATGCCAAAACACAAACATTGATCAATTATAATACAATTGTCTCTTAATTTAAAACTAAATTTGTATTCAGGGTACTTTTGTTGTAGTTCAGTTCGTCCCAATATGAACTGACTGGTAACTTTTAAAGTTGCGTAAAAATAGTTTATCGAATTCTGTTTTGAGTCAATTTTGGACTCTCACACCATCAAAGAACATCAATATGTGCTGCATTTCAAGACATCTCATGTGATACTATAATTAACATTTTGTTATATCCTCAACCTGCCTCATCTACCTTTAATTTCATATGTGGTTTTGTATTCTTCCCACAATGCTTTTTGATAATTTTTTGGTCAAGTAAACTTTTCTGTCCACACTAGGATGTGTCTGTAATCAGGGCGTCATCCTCCCTTGACCTCACCCCTTACTGTACATAAAACATAACATGTAATCTGCAAGGCTTAAACAACGAAATCCATTATTCACCTATAAACTGATGTTGGTGCCACTATGTTGTTTTAGTCCTGAGAAGTTAAGCTACTACTAACTTCCCTCCCTGAAGGATGTGTGCGTTTATCTTCCTCAGGAAGGCTTTTTAGTTCTAGCTTGTGTCATGTGATGACAGCTACATTTTTGACAAAACTTTACAAAACATACAGTCTCTCAGACAGCACACTGCTATTAAATGATTCTAATGTACCGACACCACCTAAAAAAAGGCAGAGTGGACGTTACTTTCTGTTCGTTGGAGACACATGGCATCACGCACTGTAAATGACTTTCAATGACTTGTGTATACTCACCATTTCCACAGGCTTGATCTCATTCTCACTGCAGCATGCCACCATCATCTTGCCATCTGTCTTGGTGTATAGCACAACTGTAGTGCCCTTCTCATCTTTTTTCTCGTCCACTGTTTTAGGGACAAAGCTATAAATCTGGATGCAGAACTTGCACTCTACAAAAGAAACGAGACATGAAGGATCATTGTTGTTGAAAGACAAACTGGTTTCATTTATGTAAAGATTATTGTCACAGTGTGACCACCCTAATAAGCTGTCAGTCTATCTATGTTTACAGTTTCTGTTTTGTATCATTAACAAGACTGTGCACTTTGTCTAACTCAGACTCATATAAGCTTAAGCTAAATTTTAAAATGCAACTCCAAGGTCATCTAAAACTGTCACCGTCATTCATCTGAAAGGTTTTACCAGTTCTACTGAGGGTTCAGCACTTTTCCAACGTGTAACCTCTGTAAGTGATCCACTGGTGACTCTCAAGCTTGAAATGCTCCTCAGTAAAAGTGATAAAGCCTCTCAAGAGAGGCATCAAATATGTTTTTCCTTTTATTACTACTACAAATTCCAGGACTGAAAGCCTTCTCAGACAGGTAGCATAGTAATGATTTGGGATGCTTCAAATATCAAGGAATTAACAGTGACCTGTGCAATGATCTTAGAAATCTTATCTTAGTGAAGAGGTTGCATGACTGTTAAAATATTAAGAACTAGTACTGGTGCTCTGTTTAAAACAAAATTGATTGCTTACCAAGTACATGTACTTGCTGTGCTTGACTTGCTAAAATATCATAACCCAGTGTTCATTCACTTCCTCTGATATAAACAGGCTTGTGTTGTTTTTGTGTGATAACCTGCCCAAATAGTTAAATGTCTGGTTTGAGGTAAGAGAGCTTGATCTGTTACTTTTTGGCTGTTTACTGAATAGTACAAAGGTTTGTTAGGCTCCATGCTCTTAGCCATTGGTTGTCTGGCACACACAGGTCATTTCTAAGAGCATGCAATAACTATAGATGCCATTTCTCACTGGAATTCCATGTTAGCCAGAAGAAGCCATCAAATGTCTATAAACGCGGTGTCTCATAAAAAAGTTTTTAAAATGCAAAGACATACATACATCTTCAATTGTTGAAAGAAACTAGAAAGCCATCTGTAAAGGATAAATTACAATCTAAATATCAGCAGCTGACAGTACAAACACACAGAGGTTACTATATTTTTTGCTGCATCTTACCAGACTGACGTTGCCCGTATATACTTAAGGGTTGTGCTTCAAATCTGTCCTCATCATAAATCAGGAATTTGCTGCACTGGCTTTGGATCCAATAGAACTTGCATGGTGCTTTGGACTTTTGGAGACCGTCTTCATCCAGATCTTCATCTTTGAGAGAAAAACATATTATATATATATATATATGTAGGAAATGTGACCTATGATAATAATTTTGGATTTTGATTTGCATTAGTGTCAAAGGAGAGATATAATTGTGTATCATTGACATAGAAATGGTAACTGATATTGTGTTTTTTAATAAAATGACCAAGTGGTAGCATGTAAATGGAAAATAGTAAGGTCCCAAGAACAGATCCCTGTGGAATTCCATATTGTAGCTGATTGATAATTCCCAATTTCCACACAGAACGGCCTTCCTGAAAGTTAAGAACAGAACCAATCTAAAACTGAACCTGAAATGCCCACCCAATTTTTAAGATGTTCAATTAAAATACTATGATCAGTGTCAAAAGCCACAGACAGGTCCAACAGGAGTAACCCTCTGTTCATACAATAAAATCAATCAATCTAGCAGTACACTTACCTCACATAATAATATCAACAATATATTTCTGCAATTTTATGAAAAATTGTACACTTCTCAAGCTCGTGCACTATCTGATGTTATCAAACAGTTTTTACATGCATGTAAATTGCCCACATTAGCACAAAGGGATCAGATTTCCTTGAAGATGGAAATCGCATGTGAGGAAATAAGAAAAACAATTAATTCCCTAAATAATGGTAAGAGTCAAGGGCCAAACGGGATATGCAATGAGTTTTATTAAAAGTTCAACAACATAATAGCCCCACACCTGTAGAGGATGTACAAGAAGGCTTTCGAGGTCGGCATGATACCAACAACATTAAATGAAGCTACTATTACACTTATTCCAAAGACAGGGAAAGACTTAGAGCAGGTAGGTTCATATAGACCAGTTTACTATTAAACACCGACCAGAAAATCTTGGCCAAGTCCTGAACTAAACACTCACACCCACCCACACACGACACCCTGATCAAATAAGGTTCATCCTGAACAGACACTCGTTTCGTTTGTTAATATCTGTTCCCTTAATGCCAGGCACTGTTTGATACAGTTCAATAAATATAAAGTCTATTATTGCACATTAGTTAAGTTATCTGATCTGTTTGCTCCATGGTGTTGCATTTGGGTTTGTCTTTTTTGTTTTTTGTTTTATTTCGTTTGTTTGTTTGTGTCATGATCCTGTCACGGTCTGGCTCTACTAAGTTCAGGTCTCACTCACCACAACCTTCTCACTGCTTTAATGTGATTATCTAATCATGTGCAGTGCTGGTTATGGAGTGACTTGTTTAGTGTTTAGTCAGCCTTCATCTAGACATCACTCTCTTAGGTTTATTTATCCATGATCATTTATGTGACACTTCTGTTATCCAGTCCTTTTGGTCATGTAATTTTACTCATTCATACAATGAGTTGCCAGTTTTTATGAGCATTTCACCACAGTAGTGATGTCTGTATATTGTTTATGTTCAACATTAGAAGGACTTTAAGCATCACTATCACTGCAGTCACCTCATTCCCCTTCCCTGTCCATCTCCCTACACACAAACTATCAAGAGACAGTTTTGCCTTTCTCGCTGGTGTTATACAGGAGCAATTCTTATGAGGAAAATGTAATTTGAGACATTACTGCATTTTATTTTATTTTATAGGAACAATCAGATCCTTTGTACTGTGTAGTTCTGTTTTGCTCTGTTCTGCCAGATTTGCTTTGCCTGCATGAACCTGAATAAAGAGTTATTCTTCAAGATCCTGTTGCCTGCTGCTGTTTCCTGCGTTTTGTTTGGCCTTTTTACTCCCTTGTATTGTTTTTGTTGTTAAACATCTGAAATGAGGCATGATATGCACTCCAGGAAAGTTTGTATTACTGCTGTACACATGCTTGATAATACAAATATTTGAAAGAGAATTGCCTTACCTTCTCCAGTCCCTTTAAATAGAGAGCGTTGGTCAGTAGAAGAGAAGATTTCAGGGTTTATATACAAACATTCAAAAAAGAATAGAGATAATGTTAAAATTATAGTTATAACAAACACAATATATTATTATACAAAATATAATAGTGATACATAATTCAGCTATTGAGAAAGAAGACAGGATGGAAGCACTTTTACCTTTAAAGTAGAAGGCATTCTTACAAATACCAACAAAGTGAAAAGGGAGGCAGTTCTTGGTAGACATCAGGTAGACCTGGTGAAAAACAAGTCTTTTTTAGATTATGGAATATCCACAGGGTCTGCATTACTGCCTGCCACAGTGTCTTTTTTTGTGCTGCCAATGGGTGGCGCCAATTTTTCAAGTTCTACACAGTGGCTTTAAGGTTGTATATTACATACAGATATGTGACAAATTAAAGAAAAAAGAAAAGTTATGTTGTTGTTTTGTGTTTGTTAGGGTTGAGATCTGGGCCAGCTCAGCAGTTTTATACATGTAAGAGAGCTTGATAGAGTGTGTACATATTTAATTATAGCATGCATTACACCTGTATGGAAGCACCTACCCGGTTATTTAGGTGTATTTGCTTTAATTTGTCACCAGTCTGTACACCTGAGCAACTCACAACCCCGGCCAGCTCAAAGAAAAGACAACAAAACCTTAAAACAACAGTCAGGTTCCATATGAACATGGAAACAGGTTTTTCTTGCTATTCATACCGACCATTAGAAGATCCCTTCATAATGCAATTACAATGGAAGTGATGGGGGACAAAATCCACAGTCCTCCGTCTATGCAAAAATGTACTTAAAAGTTTATCTGAAGCTAATAGCTTCAGTGTCCAAATGAGTCAAATCAAGTAGATATCTTTCAATGTTACAGTCTTTTTAGTGCCAAAGTCCCTCTTTTTGTTACTATACTTCCACCGCAGCTTAACAGGGAAACACCATCAGAGGAAACACAAAGAGGGAATTTGATGTTAAAAAGACTGTAAATGTGGCAGATATCCACTTGATAAGACTAACTCAGACTGCTGAAGCCTCATATAAGCTTCACATCTACTTTTAAATGCATTTTTGTACAAAATGATTGTGTGGACATGCTGTGGATTTTGGCCTCCATCACTTACATTGAAAGCACATTTGAAGGAGATCTTTTAATAACCAGTATAAACAGGAGGAATGATTACAGAGAGGGAAACCTCTTTCACTGTTTATATGGACACCTGACTATAGTTTTAAGACATATTTGAAAATTTTGAACCCATCCTTTAACAGAAAAGGATGAGACAAACCGAGGACAGGCCATTCACAGAGATTACAAAACTAAACGTCAAATTGTTGTAACTGATGGATCGATCTCTACTTTTGTATTTATAATACGTACAGTGTAATAAGTCCATTATAATACGTCAAATTTCAAAGAAGGAACCCAAGAGAAGTTCTTCACCCCACAACTGATAAAAACCGTTAAACAATAAACTCGTGGCATTTTAACCTAACTGTGGTGGGCGTCAGTAACAGCCCAAACCACTCAAACAGACATTTTACTGAAATCCTGCTTGTCTGCGAGCTATTTGCTGAATTTATAACTTTACAGATTCACTAAATTTACGAGGAGTCAGAACTTTCAGTGACTCTCAGTTTGCCATGCTCTTCATAGCTGTTTGCTATAGCTGCTGTTCATGTTTGTCAAATACAGCGGTCAAAGTCTGTAAATCATTTAACCAGCAAATATTCAACAGACATAACAGCAGAAAACTTCACAGCTATTGTATTGATCGTCGTCACCGTTTGATATATACGTATATATAAATTCAAACCTTTTGTTTGATACGCGATGAAAACCGGCGGGTTTCTCTCTGTCCTCGGGCGGCTCGTCCACACCTCTCCTAATATGAGAGCGACAGACGGGAAAATCAGCCCAAATAATTACAGCAACAAAAACAAAAAACTTCCTACCAAGCCGTCAAATTAAAGTCATTCAGTGTTGATATTGCTCTTCTTTTTCTACTCCAGGTCTTTAAATAACGACAAGAAAAGTGGTGTGATGTTACCTCCTAGGCTTGTCACTAACTGCCACACCGAAATCTGCTCTCGGGAAATTTGAAGCGGTGGGACGATAGACGGAAGTGAAAATACAGCAGTCAGAGCTTTACGTAAACGAAAATTCCTGTTTCAGTTTTTTTTCACAATGTCACTATGTCCTGTTTTTGAAATTAAGACCTCGCTGCCTGCAGAGAGTAAAGACAAAAAAAGACGCAAGACAACTTTTAACATAAACTTTTAATATAAAACATCTTTGACTTATACTAACGTAGTGGGAGACGTGCGTTTCATTTTGTCTATGAAGTGAAAAAGACCTTTCGAAGTAATTGCTTTGACAGATATTGATCCATTTAATAATGATTCCTTTCATATACACATAGTTGTTTTTCTCCAAGCTTTAGAAAGATTCCTCCTAGTCTTGTACTAACCAGTATGAAAGGTGCAGACATTGAGCTGATGGACAGCTATAAATACCTGGGTGTTGTTCTCGACAACAAACTGTGTTTTGAATCTCATATTACTTCCACGACAAAACAGGTCCGACAGACTTTTTTCCTGAGGAAAATATGTTCTATTAATGTCTCCTCTGACAAGTTTTACTGAATCAGTTTTAATGCATCGTTGCTTGGTTTGGTAATTTGACTCTGGACAATAAAAAAGGCTCAGTAGCACTCCACACACCTTTATCGTTAATAATTTCATTTTAATGTTCCACCCTTGTTGACTCTAAAGATCTATTCTATTCTATTCTATTTTACAGTAACCAGTTTTTGCCTTAGTATCTTGTGTATTTAAAAAGATGTTATTTATTTATTTGTGTATTTCACAAATTTTTAAATCGATATCTGTGGGGAGGTGCGTGTGTGTGTGTGTGTGTGTGTGTGTGTGTGTGTGTGTGTGTGTGTTGTAGGACACAGTGGTGGCTCTTCAGGCTCTGGCTCTCTACTCCACTCTGGTGTTCAGTCTAGAGGGTTCAAGCACAGTGACAGTCCAGCCTCCCGGTGGCCAGCTGACATTCAGGCCCACCCTCGGTCAAACAGGCACAGACAGGGACGGATAGCAGAGAGACAGAGACAGCGATGTAACCTAAACTACGAGTCCAGACCGCAAACCCTGCGTGCTGTTATTGGCTGGGAGCTAAATACCCACTGCCCAAAGGTTGACACCCGGAAGCGTCCCAAACACGGCAAAATAATAAGAAAATACAGGCAAAAGGCAGAGTCTCTGCAGATACATACACCGCCACACACTTAATGGGTCACAAGCAATGATTGAGAGGGATCTTTTTTGTATGAGTCTATACATTGTTTTTAGGAAAATCCTGCATCCTTTAACTTGTTTTTTTCTTTTGGTTTTCTGGCGCATAACATTACTGTTTTCGTTCACTCTCACTACTCTCATCAGCATTGTTTTTGGCTGCAGCATGCACCTGATTTCAGCAAAAAAGCTCCAATAATCCACTGTACACTACCTGCCCAGTACCAAATATTAGAGTCTAACTGGTGAACAGTGGAGTGTTTAGCAGCCAAAGAGCCAGATATTTACATTAGATGTTTGAGCAAAAACAGAGCTCAATGAAGAGAGAATATTAGACTTATATTTGCCAGGTGGCCAGAAACACAACTTCAAATCAATGCGAATATTGCTTAGTTTCTGCTGGATGTGTAATTAACCTCAGCTAGCAGCTAATTTTGCTAACTAGTTCTCTATATATCAAGTTTCTGCTGCCCCTAGTAGGCCATCAATCTGTTATTGCAGGTTTAAGCAGGATGGACATAACTGACCATTTCTGAACATCAGTCCAGACTATTGTTTCATTTTGTTCTGCCCTGATCAGGGCCTCTGGGATCTCTGTCTGTCTCCTTATATCTCTGTGTCCCTAAAAAGATAGATGTAATGACGTTATTTGTGTAACCATAATTCAGAAACTATTATATTTTGAAATATGTAGTGTTTATATGCAGCACATTACTTCATCTTGTGGGTGGCAGTGGTTAAAGCCTGGGCCAATAGATCAAAAGAAGCACAACCATGCAAAAACTAAAGAGGCTGTGAGACTGCATTCCAACAGGGCAATAGCCCATAACATCAGCGATCTGCAGGCATGATATCCTTAAGAGGAAAGAGGCAGATATCTAAAACACAAACCTGTCACTCAGAGTTTAAGCAATCTGAAAGCAATCTAAAAAACAGTCTAGGTTTTTTATTTGTGTTTCTTCTAAGGACTGAGCACCTCTTATTAGTTACGGTATCTACAACTGAAACACCATCTTTCACACTAATGCTGGTACAAATGGATAAATTCTCCAATAGGTGCAGGACCTTCGGGATATGTCTTTGTCAGCTGCCAGCACCATAACATGATTGTGTGGGTGAGGGCATAATATGTCAGTGCAGGCAGCTGAGTTAGATTTCTAGCACATTATCACACAGATAAAAAAGCCATACCCCTTCATGTGCATTTTTGAAATGTACAGTTGCGGTTACTTTGTTTTTATGTGACACAAGGAGCTCTGACCCAGAAATGGATAAGAGCATTTTTTGGGGGAAAAAGGAACTAAATCCACTTAAAAGATGATGACCTTGAACCAATATTAAATATCACATTATCTGTTAAGTTCAGAGTAGGGACTTCCTTATCACAAAACATTATAATCTCTGAGGGGTTTGTCAAACACTCTGTATGACCTCAGTCACAGGAGATAAAAACCATAAAGCCAGTCACTGAAAAGTCATGGGGTCATATACAGTGTGGAGGACTGGCAATGGTTTGCATTTACAACAACCTGTCCAGCAATGAGGAAGCTGCATCAAGCTATATATCAGCTATATGTATCATTTATATTTACACATGACAGTTTACATAGTAGGTTAACAAGTTTACAAGGATGGTTAAATTTTTCTTTTCCATCAAATGGTGCTTCGTGAGGCAACAGGTTAGCAGTGAATTATGTGTAGTGTTCAGTAAATCAGTGTCCTATTTGGTAGTGGAGATAGTGAACACAGCTCAGTTGTTATTTATTAATTATTATTTGCAGCTGGGACACAAGGCGGGGTCTCATCATCCTTAACTGGGTTGTCTGGGTGAGAGTGTCTGATGAAGAAAGACCCGAAACACCCAAAGTCCCCTGGTTACATCACTGATAATGTGTCACAAGGTGTATCTCAGAATGTAAATCACTGTCTTACCGTTTTGTCGTGGAGATAGTGGAGACAGCTGAATTTGTGAAAGCTTACGTGGCAAATATCGTGCTGCGCAAAAATATGAACTAGATATTCATACTATATTCAGTAGTCATAGTGATTTTTAATTGTGGGGTGGAAATTTACAAGCACTTACCAAACAGCAGACAGATAAAGTTTGTGACTAGATGTAGATAATCTAGATGAAACATAGTGGAGCATCTAGCTGTTAAAACTTTCCTCAGGAGTTGGTGAGAATCAAAACAAGGCTAGGAGAATGAATATTGGACTTACAGTTTTTAGGTGGCCAGGAACACAACTCCAAATGAATGTTAATGTTGTGCCATGTCTGCGTGGTGTGTTACTACTGTAAGCAATTTTTTGCCAAGGCTGCATTCAGTCAGAAATCAGCCCTGCCTTAAAACGATGCAATGGGTTGAGTTAGTGGGAGTGTATTATTTAAGGTACCAGTGAGGCAATGAAATACAATTCAGGATGTCGAACTGGAGCTAGAGATTGAAATCCAGATTTTACAATCCACCAGGAGTGTATGCTTGCATGTATGTACTGTATGTGATTGGCCAATGTAGCGCCTTGCCAGATGACATCGTGTTGCAGCAAAAGGGTGGGTTTGAGGTGGGTTTCGGGTGGGTTTTAAGTCCCCCAAGTAAGGGCTGGTTTATGCTCAATCAGAACTAGTTCAAATGTGTTGTCTGATCATGTCTGAAATAAAAAATGTTTGTAATTGTAACGGCCACACTTGAAGGCAGAGTGAAAATCTGTCTATCAAAGAGACGGGGGAAGCTAGGCTCCTTTCTCACCTCTGCACACCTGGCCAATCACTGCCTGAAGTGGGTGTGTATGATAGATCATTGGATTCAGGAAGTTACTTAAATATGTGAGAAAGATGTGGGGGTAGGGGGTTTTTGAAACAATTTGACCATCTGATAAGCAGTTCTGATGGAGTATACTGGCCCCTTATAAGCTCCTTGCGCTAACTTGGCTAGCAGGCTAACAACAGCATTCCACAAAGAGAAAATGTTGCATCCTTTTATCAAAAACTTAAATGTCCTTACCCTCTAGTGATTGTTTCACGAGTCTGTTACCAAAATGCATGGAGGGACAGCGAACCAAGCAAGTATACTTTAATAGTGGTAGGAAATGCACATGTCCTAGCTGAGGCAAAAGCCCATGCCCTAGCTATGTGAAGTGTTGGAGTCTTTAGAGTCTGTTTTTACTTAACAATTTTTTCCACTGCAGACTAAGAGCATAGTGACCACAAATTCATGATGTCATTTGTTCATGTTTGCCAAAGTTTAAATTTAATTTCATTTACCAGAACGGAAGTACACTTAGTCATGGGTGCAAAACATACACAGCTTGCCAAAAAAAAAAACCACACTGATGCAAAAAAGCATAAAGATAACACAGCAGCTATTATCCATAATACCCCTTTCCTATATACATTGATGAGATCAGACTCTGACCTGAAGATTGGAACCGGTCCTTTCACACATTAATAGCAGCCAGACCAAAGGCATTAGAACTGACTCTCTCAGGCCTGGCCATCGTTGACACAAGAAGGCAGAACATGAATGTCCTTTTTCATGGCACCAAACTCCTGAGTCACTTGCAAACCAGTCACACCCTCTGATAGCCCAATTCACCGTTTGACCCCTCCCAAACACTAGTGACAGTGTATATAACATAATATTAGCTCTGTTTTGGAAAAGCCTTTGTACCCTACAGGTGTACGGACTATATAGAGATCTGTGACATTTGTACCTAAAGACAAAAGTAGTTACACAGTCATCTTACATCGTGTGCTTGTCCACACCATTTCAAATTATGAAATTGTATTTCAAATAAAATAAAACATTTTTATAGTAATAATGACAACTTTATCAGGATTGTTTTTAAAGTAAGAAGCTACAATCATGGGTTCCAAATTTTAGATCTAGTGAACCAAATTTCTCCTTGATGTCTGTGTCTCAGATACATACACCGCCACACACTTAATGGGTCACAAGCAATGATTGAGAGGGATCTTTTTTGTATGAGTCTATACATTGTTTTTAGGAAAATCCTGCATCCTTTAACTTGTTTTTTTCTTTTGGTTTTCTGGCGCATAACATTACTGTTTTGGTTCACTCTCACTACTCTCATCAGCATTGTTTTTGGCTGCAGCATGCACCTGATTTCAGCAAAAAAGCTCCAATAATCCACTGTACACTACCTGCCCAGTACCAAATATTAGAGTCTAACTGGTGAACAGTGGAGTGTTTAACAGCCAAAGAGCCAGATATTTACATTAGATGTTTGACACAAGAAGGCAGAACATGAATGTCCTTTTTCATGGCACCAAACTCCTGAGTCACTTGCAAACCAGTCACACCCTCTGATAGCCCAATTCACCGTTTGACCCCTCCCAAACACTAGTGACAGTGTATATAACATAATATTAGCTCTGTTTTGGAAAAGCCTTTGTACCCTACAGGTGTACGGACTATATAGAGATCTGTGACATTTGTACCTAAAGACAAAAGTAATTACACAGTCATCTTACATCGTGTGCTTGTCCACACCATTTCAAATTATGAAATTGTATTTCAAATAAAATAAAACATTTTTAAAGTAATAATGACAACTTTATCAGGATTGTTTTTAAAGTAAGAAGCTACAATCATGGGTTCCAAATTTTAGATCTAGTGAACCAAATTTCTCCTTGATGTCTGTGTGAGTGGATCTTTGTGAAGCACATTGCCTAGAGTGTTCTCTACCACAGAGCCACTATTTCTGATCCAGTGTCCTGGGGCAAGAGTGGCTGGGCTTTTCCCTCTATTTTCTGCTTCACTTGTCCATACCAATAACAAAATAGTTGACCTAAAAGGATGGATTGCCCATGAAGTGCAGTGCAATGACTCTTTAAATAAACATTTTAATGTAATAATGGTGATTATAGTGTTCATTACATTATTTTTACAAATCACTATGACTCTGGTTGATATTCCCAACATTTTCTAATTTATGGTGATGGTTCTATAAATCCACTTATTTGCTTTTTTTTTTTTTTTTTTTTTATTACGAGAAATCGCCATATTTTTTCACATTGAAGAGAGTCATACTAGCTCTTTCCCCCTTAGTTCCAGCCTGCTAAGCTAGGCTAATTGCCTAGCTCCAGTTCCATACTTAATGCACAGACATGAGATTGATATTGATCTTCTCATATAACTCCGAAAGAGAGCCAATAAATGTACTTCCCAAAATGGTTAATTCCTTTATGTTTTTTTTTTTTGCTTTACATAGTTTTGAAAGATCTGTTGATTTGTTGTGCTGTGTGAGTCATAAATAACACATGGACACTTTATACCCTCTATGACAACAGTGTACAGAAATATCGATTGCAAGTTATTAACAGACAATAAGCTGATTGTTGTGTTGGTGCTGTGGTTGCAGCTATCTTTTCACTGTATATTTCCAACAGCTGTCATTCTACAGCTCTGATCAACAGATATTAGTTACTCTTTGTTCCTGCTGCAGGGCATAAATTGTTTTTGTGGTAATTTCCTAGATTAGTTATACAACAGCTGCTCAAGTAGGGTAACATGACCTCAATATTAATATTCTAGAGCAGTGGTTCTCAACCTTTTTGGTGTCAAGGACCCCCAAATTGATACACATCAGGCGTGGACCTGTATTTGATAAGATATAGTCTCAGGGATCCCCATTTGATAAGATTTAGTTTCAGGCAGATTGATAGTGAAGAGTGTGAAATCTATGAACAGAATAGTCAGTCTTATACATTCTCTCATTGGGCTAACTTGTAGTCAATGAAATAATAGTGAAATTAGAATATTCCCCATTTTCCTAGGGACCTCCTGGAACCCCCTCACGGACCCCTGGGGGTCCCCTCACCCCAGGATGAGAGAGTCCAGTGCTGTTACAGGACCTGAAATTGGGCCCAGTGACAAAAGTCTGGCTGCAAACCTCTGGTGGTATCTCCTCTTGCTGCTGTCATACATGATGTAAACTGGGATTTAATAAAGCTTATATGAGCTTACACCACAAGCTTTTGTTTTCAGTCCTGTAATGTTTGTTGCTTGTACCTTGGTTAGCATGGTATTTCCATGGGTCAAAGGGGAACTGATTAATTTGGGGTGTGAATAGTGCAACCTTATGGCTATTATAAAACACTGTGAGTTACAGCATGTAACTCCTGATTCCTTGGTTCAAGATAAATCTTGCAGTGTAGGTGACAATCATTTCCACCTGAACAGACTGCCTGTCATTTTAAATTATTTGCAAAACAGTTTCTTCAACACCCCTTCTGACAAATTAAACCAATCTTCACCAAATGAGCTACACAACACTTTTGGATGAACCCGTAATTTATACTGTGACATGTCAGTCACATCAATTTCAAGTGATAATGCAAAATTTGATGGCAATGCATTTTTTACTATATGTGGCACTACAGCAATGTGACAAATACCAATAACTCAAAGGCCATAAATCAGTGGTCATGAGTTATTTTCATCCTTCATCCTTGCACAGTACAAAGTCCTGATATTTCCAGACAGGATTTAGGTGCACTTAAGTTTTATCCAATCTTTCATTTAGCTGTATTTCTTATGATTGAAACAAATAAATAAACTTGAACTTAAAATTATTAATTGCCACGACAGTCCATCTCTTTCCATCTTTACTGTAGCAGTTTCACATACTTAACTGCTGTGTTTTAAGACCAAAGTTTGGCATTGAAAATTAAAGCCATTCTTAGTGGTGGACTAGTGTTGCAAATTGTTAAGCTGAGGTGATATGCCACCCAGATCCTGATGCATCTCATTATCAATTTATTTAATAGATGGTGACCTAAACAACTGCCACAGTAAGTATTGTGAGTTTTCCTGTGTTAAATAATGCCTCTGCTCTCTTTTTTTACTTAAGATGAATGTTATTTTGACACAAAAGTGATGTGATGTTAATGAAAGTGGTCTTTGTTTCAAACAAGGTGGGCTGCCTCCACTATAAAACACTGCAGGAACCCTTCATTTGTACAGCGACACATCTGGTTATTAAGTATTGAAGTTAAGACAATCAAACTGAACTAAATCATATGTGAGACTTTATGTTGCACTGAGTCTTTGCTAAAATAATCTAAAGATAGTCTAACTGAATGACTAATCTCACTGATTAAATTGGTACACTGCTAGTGGGGTAAGTAGCCACCCTTTACATCACCTCCCAAGGTCCAATTTTATACAAGCAGGGCTAGAGACTATTTGATGCTTTTTGTTCCCATAATATCCAGTGTTTCCCTAATTTTAAAGGGATAGATTCCACATTGTTTCAATGAAGTACAGGTGAACTGAGAGAAGGTTAAGAAAGCATCTAAGTTAGGCTGTTTTCACTCCTGCGGAACTCCTGAGGAAACACTGTCCTACACTCCGTGCCCTTTGTTTCACCCATACTATACATAACATTGAACAATGTTCATTCCTATTGATATAGATAACACAAAAGGAGAGCTGATAAAGCTTTTAGAGTATGCTTTTAGGCCATATACCATATAAAGATCGCATGTCAGGTCTGTCCTATTTAGAAATGAAATATTAAGATAATTTAGTGAATTGGTCTCTGATCCCATTTGTGAGTCCAAAAGACAGTTGTCAATAGGTTTCAAATTGAATCTATTTCAGACCTATATAACAAAAAATATTAGTAAACCAGTAAAAGAAATCTCCAATAGCCCCATCTGCATATCAAGTGACTCCCCCCTGAGATACTGACTCCTTGGTTGGGTAATAACTACCTACTGTATATAGGTAATTTAGATTCTGTAGTCCACCTGACCTACAAGCCTATGACCTTTGTGAAGAAACACAGATGATCCTGCATCCTTCATGTTGATAGTTAACAGATCCACCTGTCAGTGCTCCCACTGAAACCATAAAATGCTTCGTACACCTCTTTATGGGTGATATACTGTACTTTGGTGGATCATACAGTGTGGAATACACACATCAGGCACTCTAAGGATATTGTTTCTGCTCCACATAAACCCAAAAGGAAAATCCCAGTTAGCAAGAAAAAAAAATCCCAACTGCTTTAATCGTTCCAGAAATAGAAGTTTTCACAAACAAAGATAAAAACTGGTTGCATTAATAGAAAATCCCTCCCAGCTACAGTACTCATCCAAACAATACATCTGCTTTCACCACATATGCATGCATATTTAACATGATATGTGGGAACATGAATTAATATGTGGGATTAAGAACTACTTGCAAATAATGATGAATGCTGCCACAGTGATTTTGCCACTTGTCAGGGAGATCAAGTGATTATCCCTATGAATAAGTTACCACTTGTATTATCTTGTGATCACAAAGTACTTCTGTTTTGTAGAGGCTTACATAAGCATGAAATCACTGTCTGCTTGCCTACTTATCTGACTGTTTCTAGGGGGCGTCACAGCCAGGAGGACAGTATAAAGCTGAATGCTAGTCTGGGATAAACAACAGCACCACAGGACAAGTGTGCAGGCCTTTGACACTGCTACATACTCAAGAGACAAAGCTACAGCCATGGAAACCATTGTGCATCAACAGAACAATATCCCAGGTAAACACTTGATTCTACCAGCTATGCACAATTTCCATTCAAACCTATTATTGTCTTAATCCTAATTAAATACGACTATGGCTTGCATTTTAGTAAATTTTGTTAACTCTTCTCCACAGCACTGAAAAAATCAAAGTCTAGGAAGAACATCAGCCACTTCACAGATGTGCACGGTCTGCCTTGCATTGAGAAGATTGTGAGTTCAGTGGAGGACACCCCTGAGCCCATCAACACTGACATTACCGGCAAAATCCCAGAATGGATCAATGGGAGCTTCTTGAGAAACGGCCCTGGGAAGTTCGAGATTGGAAACCACAAGTAAGAACAAAATCTGAAAGCATTGATACATCTATTGCAGCCACTGCATCACAAAGCTGACTGCTTTCTGCTTTCTTCCCTCATTCTCATCAGGTTCAACCACTGGTTTGATGGCATGGCTCTCCTGCACCAGTTCAAAATATCAGATGGTCGGGTGACTTACAAAAGCCGCTTCCTGTCCAGCGACAGTTACCAGGCCAACAAGGAGCACAACCGCATTGCAGTGTCAGAGTTTGGGACTGTCACCATGCCAGACCCCTGTAAGAACTTCTTCCAGCGCTTCTTGTCAAGATTTGAATTACCAAGTGAGTATTTTACCAAATGGCATGGACACAAATCAGACCTACTTTTAATGCAGCGAATAAGATCAAATTTGAATAGCCTTACACAGTTTATGGTTTATTTCCACTTGCCTAGAGGCATGTGAATTACATAATATGAGTGAATACAGAATATGGTTGTACTATGCTGTATTGGCAATTTCTTCTTCCCCTCTAGAGCCCACAGATAATGCCAATGTGAGCTTTGTGACCTACAAAGGTGATTATTATGTTAGCACGGAAACCAACGTCATGCACAAAGTGGACCCTGAGACACTTGAGACGACCAAAAAGGTAACATGATGTTGAATACATGGTTCAACATAAAGCAGAGACATAACTGTGCATAGTAGTTTCTTTCACTGACCTGGTGCTTTACATGATAGCTAAGGCAAGTCATAAACAAGTGAAATATTACCTGAATTTATAACAGGCTCCAGGCTACTGTCACTCCTGATGATATGATTAGTCGCTGGATAACACTGTAAAATACAAATAAAGTGTTGACAAAACCAACAACAGTTTTTGCACTTGTGTATTTGTACACATTAGGTTGACTGGAGCAAATTCATTGCTGTGAACGGTGCCACTGCACACCCTCACATTGAGCCTGATGGAACAACATACAACATGGGGAATTCTTACACAACTAAAGGTATGTTTTTCAGAAACATCAAATCAGTTTGTCCATAGAGTATCATACAGTAGGACCCTGTGTGTTACAAGACCACAGAACAACATTTCTCCCCATGTGTCTGATGACCTTTATCAACAAAAAAATCATCTCTGTACTGACAGGAGCATACTACAACATCATCCGAGTGCCCCCGACCAAGAAAACACCAGAAGAAACCCTGGAGGGAGCCACAGTGCTCTGCTCTATTCCTTCTGTGGACAAGACCAAACCCTCCTACTACCACAGCTTTGGTAAGCAAAAGTTCTCAAAGCATGCAAATCAAAGCTGTGATTGCTTTCACCCTTGAGTTTTGACTACAGATCTGTTTATAGGAGCTAGATTTACTCTTCATGTTTATTTTAGAAAGATATTTCTTTAGGAATGCAACACTTTGGTATGCCTGATCGTTGATGGCGCTGATACTGACCTTATTATGTGGATCAGGTAACAGCCACACGTAATTGATCTACATTAAATAAAATTTCCACATCAACATCATAAAACTCTGGTGTTTCTGCTATTAGTCACATTCATTCAGTCATGGCTGGCTGTGTACTCTTATTTTAATGCCACAGCAATCCCTGGCCTAATGGTACCTTACATAAAAACGATTCCAATGAGTTACATGAAGCACAATGAGTTGCATGCAGTAATACAGATTTAAAATTTGGGGAAAAGAGAGCACTGGATTGGGAATCAGAATCTCCTGAAACCCTCAATTGGGGTATCGGAACTAGTATCCGGAGAGAAGTTGGCTCAGTTCAAACTAATACAATTTTCTCAATCCATTACAGCAATGTCTGAGAACTATGTGGTGTTCATTGAGCAACCCATCAAGATGGACCTGTTGAAGATTCTGACAGGCAAGCTGAGAGGGAAGAGCATCAGTGACGGCTTCCTTTGGGACCCCAAGCTCAACACCATCTTCCACTTGATTCACAAGCAGACAGGGGAGGTAAAGCTCTAAGTCGGACCTTGACCTCTGAAACACAGTCTATTTACTCTGCTTGTACTGTTGCTACAGCTTGTACTGTACACAAAACATATGACATGCTCTTATTCCTCTGTTCAATCTTATGTTCCAGATAAGCTCCCTCAAGTACCATGCCAAGCCGCTGTCAACCTTCCACCAGATCAATGCCTATGAGGAGGATGGCTTCTTAATCATGGATATGTGTGCTTCAGATGATGGCCAAGCAATCACGAACTACAACGTCCAGAACCTTCGCAAGTCTGGAGAAGCTCTTGATGAGGTAAGCAGGTTGAGAAAAGGTGCACCTGACAAGTTGCATGCTCCGAGCTTCAATGACTCATGTAAAGATAAGTGTAATTTAAGTGGAGTCCTTTAGTTGCTTTTGTCTTAGCTGAACAATGGTTGGTTTGCTGAGGCTGAAAAGGTGTTCATATTTTCTTACCAGGTGTATAACACCTTGTGTAGAGTGTTCCCACGCCGTTTCGTTCTGCCTCTCAACGTGGACCATGATACACCCTACGACCAGAACTTGAACAACCGGGCTAACAGCACAGCCACTTCTATAAGGATTGCCAAGAACAAGGTAAACAGTCTGCATAACTATGTGTCAACACATACAGCAGAATATTTTGAAACTAATTTTTGTGTCAAGCTCGTCTTGGACACGTGTGTAGTAAAAAGGAAAAAGAAAATGCAAATTGTATTTCTCAGGCATTTTTTTTTTATTTTAAAGTGTAGCTTCTCCCTCATTTCATCCTGCATATTAAATGTCATGATGTAATAAATTGCACATACTAACTTTTTCACAGTATTTTACATAGATTTTTTTGGTTTGCACTAACGTATGCTGTAACTCAAATGTTTTATAGTTTTCATTTCCATTTAATTATCTTTAAAAAATATTAACTATTAGCATTACGTTTTACCCACAAACTCATTCTTCTTAACCTTTTCATCTTATTTTCATGATCTCTTTGGATACATTGTTTCCTCAGTCTCATTAACCATGTTGCTGTTTTGCTCTGGGCAGATCTTCTGTACCCATGAGGACCTCCACGGGGAGGATCTTCATCAATATGGAGGTCTGGAGTTCCCTCAGATCAACTATGGCAAGTACAACACCCACCCCTACCGCTACTTCTATGGCTGCGGCTTCAGACACCTTGTAGGAGACACACTGATCAAGATGGATCTCAACGGGAAACAGATGAAGGTGAGTTGAGTTTAATTCTTATTTCCCTCAGATATTTCCAGCTCCTACAGCATGGTAAAAAATAATTCTTTCAGCATCATGTAGTCCTAAATGTAGTAGAGATATACAAGAAAGTTGGAGTGTCAAGCTGTAATATTGTAGTTAAGTAAAGGGAGATCAATTCTAACTTTAATTTATTCCCAGTACTAATAATCTATAATATACCATAATATTTTAAGAAAGTAAAAGAAGAATGTGATTTCAGCCGAAACTGCAGCAAACATGAATTATATTGTGACTCATGAGTAACTATTTTCTCAAAGGTGTGGGAACAACCTGGTCTATATCCATCCGAACCAGTCTTTGTACCCTCCCCTAATGCCACAGAGGAGGATGATGGTGTCGTCTTATCTGTGGTCATCACTCCGAATAAGGTCAGTCGGGTTCAGTCAAACAGTCAAAAATTTTGGACATGTGACTGCTTTGAAGATAAACTTCATAATTTTGTTAGAGGGTCCAAATCTCCAAATTTCGTCATCCAATCACATATGATTTCCAAAAGGTAAGAGGAAATTATGGAATTTGGGGGCACTACACCAAAACTAAGGAGTGTGTCTTTAAGTTTAAGAAAACATATTTGGTGTTTGACCAAAGTGTTAGGTACAACTTCAACTGAAATGCACATGTTCAATAAAATTCTGCTTTCTGGAAGTCTGGAAAGCACTAAGTATTTTTTCTCTGTGTTTTTATTCTTTTCAGGACAAGAGTACATTCCTCCTGGTTTTAGATGCCAAGACATTTGAGGAACTGGGCAGGGCTGCCGTGCCTGTCAACATCCCCTACGGTTTCCATGGAACATTCAATGCCACAGCATAGCCATAAACACAAAACAAGTAGACAAAATATAAAGAGTGATTATGAGGAACTGACCTCATCTGCATAGACAGAAGTCATGGCAGAAGTCATACACTATGTAAATATTGTCTGTGACACATTTGCAAATGTAGAGGTCACTACACAGATATGAATGTATGGTTTAAGGGGACTATTTTTTGGAAAACTGAAAAATAAAAAAACTAACCTAGTTCATTCATATTATAGCCATGATATTGTTGTGCTGTGTTGAAAGCATGTCTTGTAAATACATTGTTTTTTTCTATACTGTTTTAAATGCTTCAATTCAAGTACATTTATGCTTCAACATAAAGGGGTATGGCTGTGGGGTGGCTGAAAAAGGGGGCATCAAGGGCAAAAAATCATTTTCATATGCATTTCAGCTATTCTATACAGTTTATTCTATTCTATTTTAACACAAAGAAACAAAACTAATACATTTATCCTGTCATTAGATGCAGAAAAGGCATTTGATAGTATAACCTGGACATTCCTCTTCAAAACTCAAGAAAAGTTTGGTTTTGGGAAATCATTCATTCAATGGATCAAAATTCTGGCAACAGTCATTACAGATGGATTAACTTCACAAAACTTCACACTCTACAGAGGGACCAGACAAGAATCTCCACTCTCACTGTCACTACTTTCCTTATTCACCAAGCCATTAGCTGCAATAATACGTCAAAATAACAGTATCACCAGCATCACAACAAACAACATAACACACATAATCTGTCTTTATGCAGATGACATATTATTATTTCTACAAAATCCAAATAAATCACTCAGTGAAGTTATCAACATCATCAATACCTACTCTAAGCTTTCTGACTATTTAATATATTGGAACAAATCAACTATTTTACCGTTGTGTCAGCATAAATGGAATATTACACCTCAGAACCCCCACATTCTCCCTCACCACAGGCAGTATCACATATCTAGGTATAAAAATGTCCCAAGACTGTCAGAATTATTGCAACTCAACTTCACTCCATTATTAAAAACAATAGAAGACGACTTAAACCACTGGATGACATTACCACTATCTATCATGGACCGAATCTCTACTGTAAAGATGATGATATTACCAAAAAATCAATTACCTGTTCACAATGACCCCAGTCCAACCCACACTCAAATGGCTTAACACAGTAGACACACTCATAACAAAATTCTATTGGAAAAACAAAAAACCCAGTGAGTTCACTGAGGTCCTGTGAATGACATCATATTTACATTTTACACAGGCTTTTTCATTGATCTAGTTTATGACAATTAAATCACCCATCTGTTTTTTTCTATAGAATCTTCCAGATAAAATTGGGGAGGATCAACACAGGGCAGTGTTCTTCTTGAAGAAAATCCCCTCAGCAACAAGAAGTATGTTTCAGTCCTATGCATACAGGGAAAAATTCCTGGCATTCGAGCCTGACAAGGATGATCCCAGTTTTGCCAAACTGGTCCTGCGTCATAAAGTTGATGAAGTGGATGTTTCTTGCGAGAAGCAGTTATCTTTTTTTTTTTTTAAATCTCCCATTATTTTCTTTGCTCCCCTCGCATTGCTGTCTCTCCCCTCTATATCTTTCAAACAGGAAAACCACCCATCCCCTAAGGCATTCACACACACTCACACCTACATGCATGCTTACTACAATAAGAAAATCTGAGCTAAACATGCTTTTTTTCTCTCTCGTCCTCTCTTTTTGCCTCCCTGTTATATTGTTTTATTATTGCAGCTCAATTATTGCCTCCTCCCCCCCACATCCCTTGTTTCAGTTTGTTGAGTCTAGTTCTCCCTCTTATCTTGTCTTGTACTTTGTCATATGTGTCTCCATGATGGTTACTTGTATTGCACAAAAAAGCAATAAATAAATAAACGTCAATTTATGAATCTGGGCTGAAAGACAGTATGGCACACTTGTACCCTCTGCTGGCCATTTCTCTAGATATTCTGCACCAGTTAATACTGCTTCAATACCATTAAAAAATTCACAGGTGAATATCATACAACAGTCGCACATGCAAAAATGAGTATTCTTTATTCACGAGAATCACCCACTACTACCTACTTTAAGAGAATATATCACAAAAAGTAAGAAGAATCCATAGTGGAAATGTGATATTATGTGTTGAATGTTGTGGAAGAATAAATAATATCCTATTCAAATAAGATTTTTACAAAAACAAATTGTAACAAACAGTAAACATATATTAAGTTATTTTATAGTCAAATAAATCTCACATTTTATGAAGCTTGAGTATTAGTAATACAGTATGACTAACATATGAACTGCAGAAAGCACATATAAAGTACATAAACATACCACCTCACAATAGAAAAATGTAAATTTGACAAAATAACACTCTGACATTGAAGTGAACCCATTCCTCAGAAAAATAAAATAGATCTGCTTCATCAAGTAGGTAACAGTCCATGCAGCAGACTTAACCCAGCAGTTTATCAGAAATTACAGCCAATGTTTGCCTCAGGTGATTTTTCTTCTCTTTAAGGTAGGACTCAAGGTTTCGAGCCTCTGTCAAAATGTCCTCCAGCTCCTTCATCTGGGAGGTATCCACTGCAGTTCTGTCACTGCAACCAACCATAAACACTGACAATAAACAGTGTAACTGTGATAATGGAACAGTTCAAAGGAAGCAATGTTTAATTGACTACAATGGTGCGTTGTCTTAACAACACTAAAAATCACTGCCACTGAGCTGGTGGGTGGTCTCAGTGAAAAACAGGTGTCAGACATGAGGCAAATTTCTTTATGTTAGAATTACTCTCAAAGCACAGGTGAGGTTTACAGGAATGTGGTCATTCGTCTAAGAGGAATTCTGTTGGACAAATGAGAAGGTTGACTTCAGGGGAGCTCTGCTCATTAGGATTTATCCTCTGGGACCTCAGAAGTCTGCACTAAATTTCATGGCAATCCATCCAGTAGTTATACAGCAGTCACCACATCTTTTTGTTCTTCAGGAATAAAATTGATCTACAGAATTAAAAATAAAAATCACCGCATCTGAGTAATGCATGTTTGGTTTTTCCCTTTTTTTTCATGTCTACGTTGGTGACAGCACCTCACTAGAATGAGTGTGCATTTTCCTTTACTCTTTCAGTTTCATTCACCATTTTAAGATGGAAAGCACATACCTCTTATAATCCTCTAGCATATTTTTCCAAGTTTAAAGGTTAATGGATAATCCAGAGAAGATGAAGCAAGTATGGATTATGATTTTTTGAATGTAAGAAAGAATGAAAACCTAGTTATTTATATGTGACCTACCTTAACACTTCGGCAAACTTTGAAAGCATCATGCTGACCTCTCTACTTGCACCTATAACAGGAAAGCAAATCAAAATTTAGATGATTTATAATGACAACCAGGCTGAATCTCCATTTCATCACTATTTCTTTTTCAATATCTTATATGAATCACTGAAAGACCACAGATGTGTGTATTCAGAGGTCTGGTCAGAGTTTTACACATCCTGTATCTGTTTCACACCACTCACAAGCAACCTTTTAGTTGAAAGGTCACTGTGGGTGACCTGTTGCTCGTGTTGCTAGCAGTGTGCAACCACAATTTGATTGCTTCCGTTTGTTTTGATGTAAAAAACACAGAGAATGCATGAAAAGTATATTTATTTGTGAGCTGAAATGTAATTCTCTAATACAACTGCACAGACTTGCACAATCTTTTGTGCGACTGGCAGTGTGATATTGCACATACCTGCAGTTGTGGTATCAAATAAATCTGCTGACTCCAAAGTGGATGGTTTGAAGGTTGGTTTTTTCTTTGTTGGTGGAGATTTGTCTTCATTTGCAGGTGTACGCTCCATCTATTGCAAAGGGGAAACGACTGGTTGCTCTAAAACATAACTAACACATTGAAAAATCTATCTATCTATCTATCTATCTATCTATCTATCTTGGCAAACTTGGCGTTTTTAAACAAAACACCCTAGGGCCAATCAGAAGCAGCTCTTCTTACCTCTTTGGATGTTGTCTGTTTAGGGCTGTTGTTCACTCCCCTCTTGTTTAACACTGGTGGAATCAGCTTTCCTGGTGTTGGTGTTGCTTCTTTCATTGTTCCGTAATGTCACTGCATATATGAAATCTAAATTAGATATCTGAATTTGTTTTTCAGTCTCTTCAGTTCCATCACAAAATATTATGACATAGTAATCTTTTATATTCAGTATCTCCCCTCGCTACAAGCCAAATGTGTACAAAAATAAATATAGACCTATAGAAAGTTTGAGACCTAACAGCATCCAACAGCAATTACCTTTTAATAACATACAAGTATACAAAGAAGAACAAATTATTAATTTAACAAATTATGAGAACACATTAGGATAAACAGGAATTACTTCTAAAACCTGTCACATGATTTTAAAATACTATCAATGACCACCTCTCTGAATAATCCTGAATCTCTTCACTTGAACAATAACTTGCAAATTCACCACCAAGACTGATATCAGCACAGACACATCTAACTGTGGTGATTAAGTTTTCCTCAATTTTGACATTTGGGAGATACAAATTTCCTTGTTTTGCTTCTTTCTTCCAACACTGCCAACTTGATATTTGTTTAATATATGTTATTAATGGATACACTTAATACAACGGAAGTGTTACAGTTACACCAATAATCCTATACAGAATTATAAAATGACTTAAAAGCCATTGTTTATTGTCCACAGTGTCATCATATACTGTACTTCAGAGCTGCATCACTTAATTTTTTTTTATTGAATTTTTATAGTTTTCACAAATTTTCACTGCTTACCCATGGTTTGCTTACAAACAAACACACAAACAAATAATAATACTACTAATAATACTAATACTAATACTAATAATAATAATAATAAACTTCATTTATATTACACTTTTCAAACAGTTACAAAGAGATCCACAGATATAAATAAAAACAGAAATAAAACAAAGATTTTAAATGCATAACAAAGATGGCCCCAGAAACAGAAACACAGGCAGTTGCTTTTGACTGATACTGTACATGTGACTGACTGTGATAGGTTTAATAATATTAGATAGTTAAGCTGGTATCTGATTAAGGTAATGTTGATAAATGTTAATAGCTAACATACCACTGAAGTCAGTAGACGCTTGAGTAAGGTTACCTGAGCCACAAAGCGCAGGATAACTTTAGAAGTCATGATGTTTTCTGTTATTAATACTGTAGCACTTTGAGTTTCACTATGAGTGAAAAGTGCAGTACAAATTAAATGTATTATTACCTGGCTGTGACGTGCAACACCATAATGTAATGATACTTTTTAAAATAGCAATAAATGGCTGAATATAATGTAGACCAACTTTGCCACTGTGAGCTAACTGAGTATTAGTTAGCACTTTGGTTTCTGTTAGCTAACGCACACTCGCTAACAGCTAAATCTAACTACATTAAATCTGTTATGTTTACTGATATATTAGCTGTTAACCTTTACCTGCTACCAGCTAGGACTTTTAAATCAACGATCATTTCTACTTACAAAACATACAAGGTCTGTGTTGAGGAGATAATTGTATAAATTCACTGTTGACTGTCAGTTATTTCATCGTTAGTAGGTGTACAGTTGGTTTTGATGTGTGAATTTATTTTTAACGTAAAGTTAACGTAACACGCGGGCACTAGCGCATGCTGCATTCAGGACTCGTCGTAAATTCAGGAATGTATTGACAAGTGAAAGATTACAAAAGACACTTATTTATCACTAATCATCATACACAATAATGGCTATTAGTAACATTTTACTTAAATTTTCAAATGTAGTATTAAACCTGTTCTCACTGTAAATGACTTAGTTAAAGTTTCCATCTGGTCTACTACCGTGTAATACAATACAATAAACATGCAATCGATATCCCTCATATCCATCACTGAGTGAACCACATTGACAAACCAATATGTTATACCAGGTTGTTGCACATAGCTATGCTGATGGGAGGTGTGGTTGTATGTTCATTAATCACTGTCACATAGTTTTAAGTGTTGTCAGTCACATGTTTCTTTCTTTTTAGGACTCTTCAAGCATACAAACCATACCTTCCCAGCACTGAGAGAAAATAAATGTAAAGACTATTGATAATAAAAGCAGAACTGCAAATAGCAATTAACACAGTACATAGTTCAATTACAACACTATTTTCAAGCCATATTTCAAGCTACATGAGCAATTACTCAAGTCCTGAGCAGCTGTAAAAGTGACAGATCCAATCCCAGATGTGGATTAAATTTTTTGCACAAAAAAATGTCTTTTAATGAGACTAACACAAACTGGATGTCATGGACATGCAGTGCCTTCAAACCCCCCATGTAGCCTGGTTGGATTAAATCAATGGGATTATACAGAGGAAGATTAGAACTACACTGTGAGTAAAGTGGATATCGGATGAAGCTGCTATAAAGTGGTGGGTTTAACTGCAGATCAATGCTGCTGCCCTGTGGCAGCAAAGTGGATTATTTCAGTGTGTCAAATAAAACCATAAAGCAGCAACAGAGCCCAAAGAGAGTAAATTCATAGGTTCAAGAATACGTGAGAACAAAAATAAATACATGTATACAGTATTTTTTTTAAAAAACAAAAACATAAAAAAGATACATCTTCATCAACATAGTCAATTTACAACAATTCACACCAAATTCTGTTTTGGTGCAAAAACAAATGTATTGAGTATACTGTTCCAAATGCAAGGAATTTATTAATGTGGATATCACATGCGTTACCATACATAAAATACAACATAAAATTAGAAAGTTATGTGTAAAATTAGATGTTTTTAGCCATACTAGTGACATTATTGGTCAGTCAGTTGACCACTTGCAAGTCTGAAATATCTTAACAACTACTGGATGGATTGCCATGACGTTTTGTGCAGACATTCGTGGTCCCCAGAGGATGAATTCTGATGACTTTAGTGATCCCTTGACCTTAAATCTAGCACAAGAAAGACAGGCTAAAGTTTTCACTTCAATGAAATGTCTCAACCTCTATCAGATGGACTTCCACAAGATTTTGTACAAATCATGATTCCCAGACAATGAATCCCACAGACTGTCATGATTCCTTTACTTTTCTGCTAGCACTGCAATGAGGTTGACATTTTTGTTTTTTTTAGAGAAATGTCTCTTTTGGATGGATTGTCATGGATGGAATGTCTCTTTTGGATGGATTGTGTTTTGGATGGTATATATACATGTCCCCCTCAGGATGAACTACATTAACTTTGGTAGTCCCTTCATCTTTCCACTAGTGCCATAATCAAGTCAAAATTTGAATTTGTCAAATACTTACCCACCTGCAAAACTAACAGCATTCCTATCAGCCTCAGCTATACTTTTTTGGTACTAATTGGCAAGTGTTAGCATGCTAACACACTAAACTGAGATTGTGAACATGGTAAACATTATACATGCTTAACATCAGCACGTAAGCATTGTCATTAGAGCATATTGCCAGTCTTGCATTAGCATTTAGCTTGAAGCGCCACTGTGCTTAAATACAGCCTCACAGAGCTGCTAGCTCTTATAATAGTGGGGGAGAATGAGGTAAGTTGAGCCAGTGGGTAAAATGGGCCACCCCCTGTATCTAGGTAACCATAAACAAAAGTAATCATGTGACCACAAATTAAGGAAGTACAGTTCATGTTACTCAATCCATCTTGGACTCAAGCACATAGAGAGAGTGGTAAGCAAAACAGAGCAATAAAAAAAAAAAAGATTTTTGTCATGCCAAGTGAATTCATCATGTTACTAAAGTTATCGGTCTTGTGTCTTAATTAAAACAGATAAGTTTTCATTATTACATGTTTTAAAGCAGTGTAAGCTACAAAACTAGGTCATAAACTTAGCATAATTGTGGAGCTGAGCCACTGTGTGAAAAAGTTTCTTCATATTGGAGGTTGTGGGGTAAAATGTGCTAGTGATGTTGGGGCAAGTTGAGTCAATGGCTCAATTTTCGCCCAAAAGTTTAAATAGGCTTTATATGTACAGAGTAACCTGTGTATTTAAGTATTATTTTCTGATATTCTAGAGATTATAGACACTGTTCATGTTAATGTTTGATCACTGTTACAAGTGTTACAAGGTTGATGAATAAATACCTTATTGTTGACTAATGTTAAGTTTAAGCCACACACAAACATGCTGTACATACAGACGGGTGACAAATCAAAAGAAAAACCAACATAAAGTATCTTAGTAAGGTGTTGGGCCACCACGTGCTGCCAGAACAGCTTCAGTACAACTTGGCATTGATTCTACAGTATCTGAACTCTACTGGAGGGATGAACACCATTCTTCAAAAGATAGTCTCACATTTGTTTTGATGATAGTGGTGAGAGCGCTGTCTAACATGTCAAATCTCCAATAGGTGTTCAATTGGGTTGAGAACTGGTGACTGTGAAGGCCATAACATATGATTTACATTATTTTCATATTCATCAAACTGTTCAGTGACCTCTCGTGCTCTATGGATGGGGGCATAGTTATCCTGGAAGAGACCACTCCCATCAGGATAGAAATGTTTCATCATAGGATAAAGGAAAAACTTTGTATTGATTTGCAGTGACTCTTCCCTCTAAGGGGACAAGTAGACCCAAACCATGCCAGCGAAATGCCCCCCACAGCAAAACAGAGCCACCAGATCCCCTCACTGTAGGGATCAAACATTCAGACCTGGACCAGTTTTTCCTTTAATTTGTCACCTGTCTGTATACACAAAAGCACATTTACACACACTTTCTTTCTGTAGCTAACACACAAAGATCACAGTTTAACCTTTACTAAAAATGTTGAGATACCATGTTGAACAACATATCGTTTTACTTAAAAGTACAAGTTTTTGCCTTTGTTAAATTGATGGCATTAATGAAGTTAAAAATGATCTCAAAATTGTTTCATTTTGTGTCATTTTTATATCAGTATTTAACAGTGGCATAATTTACGCCTAGAGCGCTCAATTTTCCCTATCCCCATGCTCATTTTACCCCTACCTTGGGGCAAGTTGTGCCATAGGACTAATTTTTTTTGATGGGTCATTGTTCTAAAACCATAATAATTAGATACTTTGTTTTAATTTCCATGGGTACACAACAACCTGAGGTATATATAGTCACTATTATTTGAAACAAATACACTTATTTTGTGGTAAAATCATCAAATGTAAAATTGGCTCATGTTACCCCGTTCTCCCCTACTGTAATACTGTAATAGGGGATGCATCATACAGCATTGCATCATATAGCATTTGCAATCAAATTATGTTGTGTTTTTAATCTCAAACACAAATAAAGGTGATTAAATATATTATGCTAGAACCGTGTTTATGTGTAAATTCTCAGAAGTTCTGTTCAGTCTTGCAAAGGGGTGCGATGTTGTTTTTACATTGGAAATACAGTATGACCTGCTACCCGGATAGATTTAGCAGATGGTTGGGTTGCTTGTGTCTCCAGCTGTTACATACCATATAGGTCAGCAAGAGCAAGTAAAAAGCTGGCCACCTGCTCTCATTAGCAGGTGGGAAACTGTTGACATCCATACATTTGCTCACTCACAGGCCTGCTGTGGTGTTAGCTTAGTAATAATTGCTGAGGAGGTTCTGAGAAAGACTGTCAAACTAGCACTCAGAGATGAGGTAATAACTAGTCAATTTCTATTGTCTTCCTTAATTATTGTATTCAAATAAATGACTGCATTAAGGATGTGAGCATCATATACTGTAGGTATATATAGGTTTTTAACACTGCTGGAAAAAAGCTAGATCAATAGGTCAACACCACATAGATAGTTGATAGACTGTCCTGTATATCATTAAAGGACTGGTTTACAATTTTTCAAATCTGTCTTAAAACGACAGTCAGGAGCCAAAATTAACATTGAAATAGGCATTTCTTGCTATAATTATTCCTCCTGTTCACACTGACCATTAGAAAATCCCTTCATATTGCACTTACAATGTTGTGATGGGGGACAAAATCCACAGTCCTCCTCCTGTGAAAAAATGTATTTAAAAATGTATCTGAATATGAAGCTCCAGCCATCCAAATGAAGTTGATAAGTTCATTTAAAGTATTGCCAACTGATGCACAAAAACAACAAAATACTGAAAATATAAATATGCAAGTCAAGGTCCAAAGGTCATGGTAAAGGTCCAAACTGAATTCAACAAGTTACATTTTAAACCATAGTGAAAACCTACTCTATGGCTTATACATTCTATCTGCTGGTGTTGTAAAACAGACCTTTTTTTCCCTGTGGAAGTGGGAGTCCAATCAATATCCAACTAATTCAAAGATTTAGCATGAAGGAATCAGAGTCTTGGAGGATGTTTATGAATGCGATCCCTGAAGAAAACAATCAATGAGAATAAAGTATCAATCAATCACCAAGTATAGAAAATGTAGAGAATGAGTCTTGGTGGTGTTGTTGCATGGAACATGTGGAGGGTTTGACTTAACACATAGAATATAAAAATGACTTAAAGGGAAAAAAAATCTTTAGAAATGATTGCATGTCACAGAGCATTGGAGTATCTAAGGAAGTTGAGCAATGAGTTAAAAGTGACATTGCTTTTAAGGTAATTTGAAGCTATTAGGAAGCCATGATAAGAGTTTTCTGCAAATTACTGTTGCTCCTTATCAGCATTTAAACATTTCACACCCATGAGACCAGTCAGACCTGCAAGACTTGCATACATTTGCAAGGACTTGTTTATGAAGACTTGTGGACTGTAGAGATTTTGCCATATTTTTTGTAGTGAGGTAGCTATCCCTTTAACCTCTCTGGCGCTAGTAAGCCGTTGGCAATGTTGCAAATCAATGAGCAGGACTGTTTTATAGCAATATATTTTGCTTCAATCTGATGAAGTACTTTGATTTAATTTGCTGGATTAGACAAAAACCTTAACCACACATTCATGTATAGATATTTGATCCTATTAAAAATTTCTAAATTAATTTACCATAGAATCTGCTATGTCATGGTGTATATGGCACTGTGATTTTGATAAAAAATTACATATATTGTGATAGAGGATTTTATCCATATCACTAAACCCTAGTTGGACTTAAAACTTTTCTAAAACAGTTCTGTTTTCTTGTGAGAAGTCTCATATTTAGACTGATAATGATTATTATAATAATAAATTAAATGTTTAAGCATGCTCTGCAAATGCTCAGTTGTGGTAAGATTCTATAATAATAATTCTATATTATATAATAGAATAATGCTAATTCTATACAATATAAACAGCATCCTAATATTTTGATATTAGATTGATATATCATATTTCTTATGATAGTTTCAGTTTATTGTAGCTGAGGGTTGGTAAGAGTTTGTGTATGATACATTAATTTAACTAAACAAAATTTTCCATTTTTTTCACATAATGATGCCATCAGTTTGTAAAGTGAACATTATGATATAGTATTCTTTTTTCTGTATGTTGCTAGGCCTGGTGATACAAGATATATTTGTTGATAACGTGGAGTTATTGGTTTGATATTGTGTTTTCGTCTGGTTTTGTGTGACTGCTGCTGTTTTTTTTTTTTATGTATTTATGTTTATTTTTATGGTCGTTACTGTGTGTTCCTCTGGTGCGTTTGTCTCTTAATAAAAAAGACATTATTGTGTGGCGCATCGGAGGCTTGTTAACTGCCTTTGTGTGCAGAAGACTAGTTCTTCCCGACATTCCCATGGCTTGTGAATGCAGCATCAGCGGCATCGCTGCCAGTAGAAGGAGCTGCTCAGTCTTACCTAACCCCAAAGCTAAACATACACAAACATGGCGATATCACAAGCAAGCGGGATGCAGTCTTCTCTTCGGTGTTCGTTTTATTTATTGGTCCTCTGGGTTGCAGGAATAAATTCGTCGACTCTTCGTCTTCACCCGGAGCAGCGCTACATGCTGCCGCAAAATAGAGGATATTTCACGATAGACGCAAATGGGGATTTACCGGACGGGGATGGAGGAGGCGCCGCGGCTTCAGCGCTGCGACTGGCTGCTCGTAGCGCTGTTGGAGGCGGATGGGACTCCGGCGCCCCTCCGCTGCATCGAAGCCGCCGGAGTGCTGGAGAATCGACCATGCCAAAGGTGTACGGACAGGTAATGTAGTAGCATCCCAGTGGTCCTGCACACTTAAATCTGAACATTGTGTATCACCTCAGACTGCCCTTAACTGGCAAGGATGTCTTGGGGAAATAACGCAAAGCCCACTGTTGTTTTCTAAGTCACATCATTTCTTGCACCTTATGCTGAAGTAGCCCTGCTTGTGTTCACTGTGGTATGAGGAGAAAGGGACGCCAAGTGCCCTGTTTAACCTCAAAACAACATGTCCAGTGAACAGAGCCGAAGACGTTTTATGAGTCAGTCGGTCCACTTGGTGTTTTCGACGTAGCTATAACGTTACACTCCACCAAACACGTATTCAAATGAATGGCAAGTCATAAACCTGGTTTCCCGTTTTGTGGGGTTGATAGCAACCTGTGTGTGGCAGCTCCGAAAGTAGATAGAAATTACAGGAAAAAAGTATGAAATTACAGCTGCAGCTTAGATTGAATTCATGCCGAAGTTATTAGAAGACCCTTAAGATTCCCAGAAACGTTTGATGTTTTGTGTTTGTGTGTATGTCCGCCGATTAAGAATGAAACCAATAATGCGAGGTGAGGTGCAAATGGTTGTAGCTGTTGTCGTTTATTCGCTGTCTTCAGAGGAAGTCGTGCTGAAATCGAATTTGCAAAGTTCATGTTAAGGTTTTCAGGCAGCGACCTCACAGATGCAAAGTAGCCCTAATTAAGCTGTTATGGCAAACTTCATTCAAATAAATGGCAATTTAGTGGACTTGCCCGTCGTCAAATACTGTCTACACATAACACAAAATGACTTGTAAGACATTTTAGGAGACATTAGCAGTTAAGTCCTAGTTTAGCAAACAGTGACAACACATACCTGCTTTTCACCTCCATCATATCCCCATCAACCAATCCAAATTCTACTGTAGGTTGGTAAATTAGGTCTAAATTGAATTCAGCTAAATACTTTCACTTATTTGGAAAAAAGTCAATGTTGAAATTTTCAAACACGCAATGCCAACATGAAATAGCCAGATTTTAAAAGGGGTTTGGGATGGAGGTCTCTTCACACATGACAGAACACAACATATCGGTGCTAGCTCCAGGTCACTAACCCCATTCTGTCTAGATTTGAAAGCAAATATTTATACCTCTGTATCAGTCTAGCAGCTGCTACATTCATTTGTCAGGACTCTATCCTAAATTGGCCTCATTTGAACATATTACACTCTCATGTAAATACACACGCTTGGTTGGATATAATTGCATTTTTCTTTTTTGGGGGGGAAACCCGGGCTAGATGTCAGTTATTCTTCTCCTCTTTGTCTGTGTTCAGTATGATTCAGTATTTATTGATGAAGAGCAGTCAGACACCGGTGTTGGTTTACAGGATTGGTGTATGATTATTGGCAGCGACGCAGTCATTAGTGCTGCTACAACATAGTCATTCATTACAAAGACATTTCATCCAGTAGTCTGACATTGTTCACCGTGCTGTTGCTCTCTCCAAGCCTCCCGGCATTATGAAGCTATCAAACGCAGAAAACACCCTGATTGAAGAGGTGTAATGAAGCATCTCAGAACAAACTGCAACAATCTCGATGAAACATGATTGCCTGAGAAAACATTTCATCCCCAAGTGGAGAAAGAAAGTGAGAGTTAGGGCAGTATCAAAGTGAAACTTGACAGAAGACTGAACTGAACTGGGAACCTGTAAGTTGTAAACCGTAAGCACAAATTGGCTGGAATTGAAAATGGAAATGGATCTGTAGAGGCTTGACTGGATTTTGGGCCACCTGAGGGCCACCTATGGGCCAGATGAGCAACACAGTTAATGGTAGAGGCCCGTAGAGAACGATAACACAACGTTTACATCCCTAGAAGCAGATGCAAAACTTCACATGCAAGACCTGTGTGCAAACAGGTGATAAAATCATAGACCACTGATTAGAGAATACAGACAGGAAAGAAAAAAGTGAGCTTCAGGGAGGAGGAGAAGTAAGCAGAAGGGAAGTGTTTTCTCTCTGTCATCTGTCACCAGTCTAACGCAGCCTGCTGTCTCACAGCCTGCTGATTGCTTCTTCCTTGTCTGGTGACACCCACAGTCCAAACACAGCAAACAGGACAAATAGCCTCCAGAGTGTGTGATCGGGATCAGGTTTCGTCACAAAGATGGAACCAGAAGAGGTTGTTAGTAAATGCGTAGCTGGTCAGGTGCTGCTTGTTGTCATCCCTGTTGGCTTGTAATGGTATGACTGGACTTATTAAGAAGCTCGAGCAGGAGCTGTAATCAGAGATAATGGCCCAGTCTGATTGGAGTATAGTTTGCATTCTTAATCATGCATCCATTGACCTGTAATCTGTGGGTAACTGACCTGGTGTGGGGCTCGATAAGGATGTGCGTCTCCATCACTGAGGATGATGGGATATACATCTTGATGCATTGACAACAATCCGATACATTGAAGATACATATCAATCTAAATATCAAATTATTGGTCACATTTCTAAATGATAAAGGCATAGGGCTTCTGCTAATAATTATATATAAATAAATCGGATTTTAAGGATGCAAAAATGTTAGAAATGATGCATCGTTGTTTGGCTAAGTAGGCATATTTTTCATACGTCAGTGCTCACTGTGTCACCATGTGTTGTTGTGAGCACAGAGTTTGCAGTTTTTTGTCAGTCCAACCAAAGTCTATGTCTGTACAAATATGTCTGTGGTTGAAGGTGTGCAGGGCTCCTTCCTGAATGATCTACAACTATGCTCTTTTTCACTGTCTCAAGTGTCTCTCCAAATAGGGTTGGGTTGGTTTCCTGTTTTGCTGGTCTGGTCTGGTGTATGAGCTTAAACTGGTTTGATTTTATACGAACCGACTTCACTGGCATTTGTCATTATGAGACGTTCTGGCAAATTAAAAAGTAGCTGAATTCAGCAACCTGTGCTGACAGTGCTAAATCCAACTTGTATTGCATTAACTATCGGACCAACTGATCGTGGAGCTGGATAGACAGCGGGGCAGTCTCAGAGTAGATATGTCTGCCCTGATAAAGATGTCCATCCAGCCTGTTCAATCCTCGGTAGACTCGCTTTGCAAACAAATAAATTCTTCTTCGACCACAAAGAAGTGTTGACAGTAAAATCGCTGTGTTCCCTGAAGCCCCCGAAACTCGAGAGAGCACACCGCACACTCTATGAGCTCTTCTCTTGGGCATCTGGTGCATCTCTGGTCTCTTTTTCTTCATCCTTCATCTCTCTTTTCTGTTCTTGAATGTACTGTAGCAACAAAGTCTTTCTCAGCTGTTAACAGACTGTTATGCTACCTGGCTAGCTAGCGAGCTGTACCCAGCATGCCGTTCAGTTGTGTAATTTTGTAAATGTACAATTATTGGTGTTACAAATTGTTTATGTGTCACAAATAGTTGTGTGCCATGATGTTTTGCCCTGTTAAAGAGAGTTAGTTGTGGGTTATTAATTGTTGTGTTATAAAGTTTTAACTGTTAGTAAGAAGAGTATGTAGTTAATAGAGGTCTCAATACACTCTGCATAGCGCTCTGGAACGTTCTTTGTGGGTCTTATTATTATGCTCCTTTTGGGAATGGTTGAGTCATGTGTGACACCTAGTGGTGAAATTTGTTATAACTGGTCATTTCCTGTATTTTGCTTTAAACACAAAATATGTAATTTCAGCCACTAGGGGTCTCTCAGTCAAAACAATAACAAAAGACGACGTGTGATGATGGTGTGAAGTAGCGTGGGATCATGGGAGTTGTTGTCTTCATTGTTAAACAACCAGCTTCTCTGAGATAGGATTACTTCAGTGTTCATTGTTCAGGATGTTTTTACTGGGAATTTTTACTGAAATATCCACAGAGGTCTCCTCCTCTCCAAAACAAACAGATCCGATGATTAAAACAGGTAAAAACACTGAATAAAGCAGTTTCACATTAAAAATCGGTGTTTCTCTGAAGCTGTTTGGCGGAAAGAGGACATCTGGAACGGGCTGCTAGCCAAGCGGCTGCTAGCCGAGCGGCTGCTAACGGCTACCCAGCTTGTTTCTCTGATAACTTAAGATCCAGACGTCCGATGACTAAAATCCTTCATCTGGCTAAAAGATATAGATAAAAATGACCAAGATCTAAAACTTTATCATAAAAATGTGGCTTAAAACTGAATAAAAGTCAATTTATAACAGTTTCTGGTGGCAACCACAACAGCAACGTATTATCTTATATGCGTATACTCTTTGGTGCAAGTGGTGAGCAACCACAAAGCCGCTGGTGCATGCATCTTTGGTAGAGGGGGTATGGCGCCATTGACAGGCGACCAGGTGAAACGGACCGTTACTTTGATCAAAATTACAGATTTGTCTGGGTTTGGAAATTGTTGGAAACATTTGTGATAATGTACGTACACAGCTCAACAAAATATATAACATAGGTCTAGTTGTTTTTAGACATTTTAATGCAGAACAGTTACATGTTATAGCTTTAATATCAAACCAGTTTGAAAATGTATATATCAGGCCAAATCTGTCTCCAAGTCGTATTTACGGCTTTGAAGGGCTCTTACAGGGATGGAGAATAAATTAACTGGTAGCCTGACACTGGACACTGAAACAGCCATCACCAGGGCAACCAATGGACGTCTTGCTCGCCCTGCTCTTGTTATCAGTTTTGTTCACATATGAAGATAAAGAGTGTGTTCCCTCTCTCTGAGGGGAATGTTTTTACTGGAATTCTGTTATATCTAAAGTGGACTGGAGGAGAACATAGTTGTTTAAGTACTGTCTCCCAAACAAGGCAAAAGAAACCCATCTGATAATACTTTAGATATATACCCAACTGATATTCTGGTTTCTGAATTCAATAAGAGTTGCTCTTTTTGCACCATTGATCTGGAACCATTACCTCTTGCATTTTATGAATGTAGTTGAGTAACTGTAACATGTAAATTGCTGATGTTAATTTACTATATGTGAAATGTATATTTCATGTCATCACCCTGTCATTAAGTGTGTTTCCATCCACCTGTTTTTATTCACAGTCTCAATTTGTGCTCGTACATGAAGTGATGAAAGATAACGGCAGATTAATACATCAGATCTGTGTGGGGCGATGAGGAGACTGTAGTGTTTCTCAAATTAATACATGAAATGAAACAAACATAAATGTTATATTTCCATCATGTTTTCTACATTGTTTGAGGTTTGACTGGAACTCTTTTAATGACGTCGTCTTGTTGCGCTCTCTTCTTCTTCAGTGGTTTAATGGCCTCTGACTGAAAAAATGCACAACCGGCTGTTTATCTTGATGACCCAACTCCAAATATTCATGTAATGGTCCTTGATGAAAACACATATTCATTTGAATTTTCTTTTGCTAATTTTCTGGAAATTTGGTTAAAATTTGTGTTTCATTTAGATGGATACCGAGCTTATATTAGTAAGGTATATTGTTTTTATTGGACAACGACAATATGCTCATGAACAAAATGACTAAAAGTGAAGAGTCACACGAAATTTTAACTTGGAAAATTATGATTACTGCTAATAATAACACATTCTGTACTTGTTTTTCCATGATCGATTAATTGTTTAATCAACTAATTGTTAAAAGTCATTTTAAAATGCCATCCACAGTTTGTTGAAGCCCACATTAATGTCTTCAATTTGTTCGACCAACAGTCCAAAACCCCAAAATATTCAATTTACTGTCATATAAAAAAGAAAAGCAGCAAATCCTGAGATGAAACTAGACAATGTTTGGCATTTTTGCTTGAAAATGAAACAATTAATGGATTATCAAAGCAGTTGAATATTTGACTTATTATTGTTCACTAGAACGTGGAAAAATCCTCACCTTTGAGAACTGGAACCAGTGAAGGTTTGGCTGTTTTGCTTGTTGAAACACTTAAAAGATTAAACTATTATCAAAATTATTGTAGGTTATCTTATAGTGAATTGATTAATCTATTAATGGACTATGAATTGTTTCAGAACTCTGTCTATCCCCCATTTATATCAGCTAGGATAAAGTTCACCAGCAGCACAAATTACAGCCTTTAAAATGACCACAGAGTTGAATCAACATCTCTCTGACACAGTGTCAGTACAAACACAAAATGATATACTCAATAAGGCTGTTGTATAATGTACAACATTGTAAAGTTGATTGAAAATCTCCTTTAGGTAAAATTTACTGTTCTAAAATATCAGGTGATTAGTCACGTTGAATTCATTAGTTTTTTAGTTGATTAGCTGGCTGTTAACACCTGGTGGTCAGCGGTGTAGAATGATTGGTTCAGAGGCTCAGTTCGCTCTGAGAAGTCTCCTAATGACAAGTTAAACAGTTTTAAATCCTCATATCTGCTGTTCTTTCACCAGCTGCTGCTGCTGCTGTTGTTCTGTGACAGTGTCACTGCTATTTCTGGTCTCCTGATGATACAATTAGCCCTCTTAATCATCATGTGCTCGTGTAGTGTGGAGTGTAACAGTAAGAAGCTTCACAGTGTGTTTACTGTGATTAGTGGTGAACACACGGGGATGATGACAGTGACAGTGTTGGGAATCTCATGATTTGATTTGATTCTGATTCTTGGTGTCATAATTGATTCAGAAGTGATTCTTGATTGGATAAATAGAACTATTTTCAGGCTCTTACCACAGTGCACCGTGTGTCAAACCAGTAAAGGTGATATGAAACATGATGGGCAGTTCAGCTAACGGGTCATGATGAGGATCATTGTCTGACCGAACAAAATAGAAGAAGAAAGGCGTGCGGGTGTACGCAACCTTTTAAATCCTGAAACTAAAGTTGAATTCGCTGACCACCACGGGAGGTTGTGTGTGTTTGAGAGTTATTAATGTTCCGTCCCCAGCAGTGGAGGATACACTCTCTGCTGCAGCAGTGCAACACAAGTGCAGGTCTTTAGAAATGAAAAGGACTATTGACCTAGTTATTGTTGTAAAGTGCTGGAGTTTAGGCACACCACTTCACTAACATTAACCTCTGGTTGATGTATTCACAAAATACCCTCGTCTGTAAATCCAAAATGTGTCAGAATGCTAGCCGTCACTGAAAGATTAACGCTAGATTACACCGTTTCCAAACCCTTCTCTGTTCCGTCAGCACAAACACAAGAATTGCTTTTTGGAACCGATTCTAAATCATATCAAATCAAAATTTCATGATTCTTATGTGAATCCTTTTTCCCCTCGACACATAGTGCCAATGCTGGAAAGCATGTGTCATGTGTAGTGTTGGAATAAATCATTTGAACATGTTATCAGTAAACCTCACGTATCAGTAAAAGAGATCTTGTCGTTAAACATGGTTTGGAGTTGTGCACACACACCAGTGATGTGTTTGGTGAGTGTGTTGACTGGGCTGACAAGTGACAACCACAATGACTGAACAATTTTCAGAGTGACTCAATAATAAAATGCCACACTACTGAGAGATCATGTTTGCAAAGTTCAGTTTACATCAGTGATCAGTGTGTACTACCAACGTTTCTGAGATAAAAAGAACAACACACCAAACACCAGATCTTTCTCTGAGCAGTGTGTGCAACCATGCATATGTGTTTGCAGTCACCTTTGAGTGAATTCACACTGCATTTAAGCCAATGAAAAGCCCAACTGAATGACACTAAATCACCTGGAGTCGGAGCAGTGTTTACAGCCGCATCGATCCCACACACACACACACACACACACACACACACACACACACTCCGCATCCTCAAACCACCAGACACACTTCCACACACCTTCATAACGCACTCCACGCATCTTTACCTGTAATGCTTGCATGCTAATACCGACTCTAGAAACCTCCTCAAAATGTATCACTGACTCTCGCTCTTAACTCCCTGAGCTCTGGCTGGAGACACAACAGTTGACTGTGTGGGTGTGTGTGTGTGTGTGTGTGTGTGTGTGTGTGTATGGTAACGCAGCACTTAGCTCCAGTATGAAAACATCTTAATTTGTTTTTGTCTGGTTGAGTTTGTGCAGCTACTGTCAGGACGTTTCAAGCAGAGCATTCTTTATATGGAATGACTTTACACCACTTCACATTCAGCCTTGAAGATAAACTTGAATCTAATATTTATCGTTTCCTATCGAGTGCCTCCATCCTACGCAGTAACAAGGTTTGCGTTCGGACCTTGTAAACATTCAGTTTCATGTCGACAAATGCGTTGCTCAATTTTGTTTTTACATCCTTTTTTTTTTTGAAGATCTTATCATGCTGTCTCAGTCGGTCAACACATCAGTAAAGGTTAACCTGACAAAGAAACCAAACAGGGAGGTCTGCTGTAGAGGTCTGCACGTAGCGGACGAACACAGTGGCTCAATTATGCTCTCCCTGTAGCTAGGAATACGCTGGTAGCTAACAGCGAAGGATAACTTGCACATGCAAACAGGAAAGCAGCTAGCGCCTGGTGAGAGCGGCGCAAGCCTCCATTGCCTGCCAGTCCTGCAGGGATGATGTCATTGTTTGAGACTGGCTGTGCCGCTGATGCTCTCCTGGCCACGATGCATGCATACGCCCCCCCCCCCCCCCCCCTTTACCCCCACCCCCACCCCCACCACCACCACCTCACTCTTGCCGTTGAATAATGGAGAGCTCAGAAGTGAAGAGAGGGGAGGGAGGAAGGGGATTTTAGGCTAGATGCCCAAGCGTATTGTTGCTCTGTTCCACTCCTTGGTAGTACCAGACACAGAGTCCCAACTCCTCCTCGCTACCAATAGGATATCAAAGCGCCAGAAGGGTGGGAAGGAAGGAGAGGAATGCAGCAGATAATTAAAGTGGTTTCTGTGTTCGCTGTAAAGCCTGAGCTCTGAAGTTAAATCAAGTGTCATTTTATTGATGCTAATGCAGCAATCTGCCTTTTTTTTTTTTCTGTTTTCCTGTTGTAAGATCCTTGTTTACAGGCAATTCCAGAAAAAAAAGAGAACCTGCCTGAGAGCAGGTTGAATGACCTCACTTTGCTGGCAGATATTTTATCTTCTTCTATCTATCTTCTTTATCTCTTCTGAGTTACTGCATGTGCTCTTCCAACAACCCGAGCTACTCTCTGGAGAGACTGTACATGGGCCTAAACTTGGTGAAGGAATTCATCCACTGCTGGCTTATCGGGAGAGGTTGGGTTAATGGCATTGTCTGGAGTTTATTCAAACCTTAGCTGTGTTAGTATTCTCACTTACACGGCTAATCCTTTGCAAAGATGTGTGGCCTGCACTTGTCTGGTCTGGATGACTAATGCTGCAAGAGCCTGGTTTGTTCTGTCACATCTGGGCTTGTATCAGACTCTTTTTTTTTTAACACTTTCCCATGGTATTTAATGTGCTTTGTGAATACTAAACTGGAAATTGCACTATTCCCTTCCTAAATAATCAATATACAGTAGCCTACATTGATTGCATAACCGGTAAAGATGCTTTTTAAGTGTTGTCAGGCTGCCAGTTGAAAGCCCTGCAGCTAGAAAAGACCAGAGGCGTTTTATTTGGATCCACACACAAATAAGGAATGCAGCCAGTTTCTCGGTGGCATGTAATGGCTTGTTGGTGAAAGGAAAAGCTTCATTTTGCCTGCTTGGGATGTGACACAAATGAGCATGTGAAGGGACAACACATGGCTTTCGAAGTGATTCAGAGGATGGTTGTGAGGTGTGATATGACATAAAGGCACCGAACACTTCTCTGGTTGAGTAATCGTCCGGGAAATCAGCTCACAGAAGTCATTTCAGGACAGATGATTCTACGTTAGCTTGTATTTTGTTATTCTGTTCCATGCTGTATTTCTGTCATTTGTCTTGTTCTATTCTGTACATTCAACATCTAGGCTATTGCATGTCTGTCTGTCCTGGGAGAGGGATCCCTCCTCTGTTGCTCTTCCTGAGGTTTCTTCTATTTTTTCCCCTGGTTAAAAGTTTTTTGGGGGGGAATTTTTCCTCATTTGAATCAAGGGACAGAGGATGTTGTATTGCTTTACAGATTGTAAAGCAAATTTGTGACTTGTGATATTGGGCTATACAAATAAAATGGACTTGACTGTGTTCTCTCCAGGTGTGAAGGTCACTTGTGGGCTGGTGGTTAACTGACCCTAAAGGCCGAACCACACCAGGCTTTAGAAGAGTATTCCAAAGATTTAAACATTTGACGCACAAAACGTTGTTGGACGAGATGGACAGTAAAAAAAAAAAAAGCAAAATCAATACAGCTTGGTACAAATACGTCTTGAATTAAACGTGTGAACTGAGCCAAGTGACAGTTAGCAAGCTTGGGCTGGGCTAGCTAGCGTGTTAGCAGCTAGTACGCCAGCTACAGTAGTTCACCAGCTAGCCCTGTGAGTAGCCACTACGTCACCAAGCTTCTAGCTACCTATTTCTACTGTGACCGGCCCTTAAAACAAAGAAAAAAGTAACGCCTGTACATTGTCTCCAAACCACAAGATGACACTACATCAGTTAACAATGCATCGATTAAATCCTCATCACATCAGCAAAGATGTATCAACTTATTTGACCCTACAATGAAACAGTTGGTACATCTCAAAAATACTGGCCCCAAGCTTGTACATTGTGTTAACTCCCAGTACGTTTTAATCAGCCTGTTGTATGGCCAAAACCTCGGTTTTGTCTAGTGACAAGTCCTATAAAGTTAATTCAAACAATATGACTGTGTCCTCAGCAATGTTGACAAAAAGAGAGAAAGGCATCATTACTTTGTGAATTCTACTATGAATGGAAAGTAAGAAAAAAAAAGCAAAACATGGAGCCAGATGTCTGGAAGATGCAGACAATATGATCTGTGTGTTCTGCTGCAATGTTCAGTTTTATATCACAGCAGTCTCAGTCAGGACTACAGTTTCAGCCGCAATATGTAAAATATACTCCAGTAATATTACATTAAAAAAAAAAGGATCTTCTGACAGCAGTCATGTGGGAAATTGGATCAAACTGCTCAAACTGCAGACAGCTGACTACAATTTCTGACATGTCAGAAATCCAACCGATCGTCCAACAGCCAGTTCATTCAGCTGATTAAACAGGCGTCAAGGCCCCCCCCCACCTCCCAAACTGAAAATTAGTCGGGGGTTATCAGTTCGGGGCTAAAATTGGGCTTAATCCATACAGGGTCTGCTAGGCCTTTCATCTGTACTCATACAGAACATTTATAACAATGTACAGATAATTAAATTATTTCATTAATATTATACTGACAATAATAATGATGATAACATCGTGTTAGAAGTAATAGCAAAAATAAAGATTAATGATCATAAAAACCGACAAAGGTAAAGTAATATCACTATTTTCAATGTTTAAATTCTTTCCTGTGAACTGCAGAGTATTTGTGTTCCTGTTGTTGAATGACATCAGCTCTGCATGCGTTTCTGAGAAATATGTTGGTCATAATGGCGTAACTAAAATTCTTCTTCTTGTGCTAACCGGACGGATACACCCCCATATACACCGTCATACAGTCCTTTTTAAAGTGAGGAAAAACCACAAGCTCATCAAAGGCTCTCTTGCTAACAAGCTCCTTGTTAACTGCACTTGCGTTGCACTGCTCCTGCACCACTTGGCACCGTTATCAACTGCCTTTAAAGTCCAATTTAATTAGATTTTTTTTTCACTTTGCTAATGAGACATCTTGTGTCTTTTTTCAGGAAATAGAATCAGTGACCAAAAAGGGAAAAAAAAAAAAAGTTCTCACTCTCCTTAGATGAAATATAAAATTTCACGCCTTTACTTGAAGAGTTTACCAACTTTTATGTAAACAGTGTCACGGCTCTTGTCAATCAGATGTAATTGTCTTTTTAATTAGCCTCTTAAGATGAAATATAAAATTTCATCTAAGGAGGCTGAGAACTTATTCACATGTAGCTAATCTTTTTTTTTTTTTTTTTTTTTTTTTTAGTTTGAAGCACATTTGACCACTTTTCTTGAGAAAAGTACACTTGCTAATATTATAAGGCATATGGAGCAGTTAGATGGCTGCTGCTCTTCAAACTTCAAAAATATTCAGAATATGTTAAGAATGGTCATTTTAGATGTAAAATGCCAGATTCTCTGTTAACACTACTGCTAACAAAACACTGTCTGTCCTTTGACAGACTAAGAACAAGTTAGTTTGCATTGTGTCTCTGTCCCCCTGTGGCTCAGCTGTCACTTAACTGTTGTGCAGGCCAAAGGGATATTTCTGGAAATATCTCCAAAAACATTTTTTTCTTTAGAATGCATATTGACTGAAAATCACTTTGACATGATTTTAGACTTTGAAAAGGTAAGGGAACTCATCTTACGGCTACTTTCAGTTGTACACAATAATAAAATGTCATAGTACCTTTCAGCTATTTATATACAGACAAATAAAGAGATAAAATAACAGATGGTAGAGGAAGCACTGCTTAACTTGTTGAGCCACTTTTCTAAAAGTCTTTATGGCCTTTTTCTAAATTGCCTTTCTGGCATTTTCAGCTCTTTTTTTAGGGCCTCAGCTTTAACACAAGAGCCAGTGTTTCATTTCATCACATTTCACCTGCTCAGACTTCTCTGTAAAAGTAGTGCATATAAAACAGCTGTCCATCAAAATGACATCTGTTACAAGAGACAAGTAAGAAAGTTCAATCCATCCTCCATCCTTATTCAGTCAGTGGACTGAACACCAGTATTGGAATCTTAGATGCTCGATCATCCGAGATGCAATATCATCTTCATCATAGATGCGATACTGAGGATCCCTAAAGAAGCACAAGAAAGCCTTCATAAATTGTCCTTCTGCTCTTTAAACTTACAGTCCACTACAGCATCTGCTGTGTAAATCACTTGTCCTGTGTTCTCCTCTACATTACCCGTCTACATATATGGAGTTCTTCTTTTGATACAGCAAATTAAATCTTGCATAAAGCGATAACATGTTGTTCTATCATAGGCAGAGCAGACGGTCACACTGAGCCTGATTGCATCCTGCTACACAACACAAGAGCCACAGACTCTGAACAACAACCCACATTAGCTTTCCTGATAAAGTCTCCTTCTCATCTAACTTACAAACATTAACAGGTGTCTTTCCTGCAGCTTAGCTTGTTGAACGAGCCACCAAACAAACATTCATGTTGGTTTGGTTGTTGCTCTTCAGAATCCCTGTTAGCATCACACTGTTCTTCCATGGCTTGTAGCTACAGCAGTTTGTTTACGTTGTCTTCATTCTTCACTCTGGTAGCCTGCCAGCTGCTGTCAATCAAACACAGACACCCACACAACCCTCCAGTCAGCTGAGACAAAAAGGCGCATTTCTGCACTTTTTAGAGGCCAGACTGGAGATTAATCTGCAACTATTTTAATAACCGATTCATAATTTTGAGACATTTTTTTAAGGCATATTACAGCTTTTCTAATATGAATATTTGCTGGTTTCATTTGTCTTCTGTGATTGTAATGGAATATCTTTGGATTTTGGATTTTACATTGTAAAAAAACAAGGCATTTGAAGACGTCACCTTGGAAACAGGCAGTGTTTATGCCTTTGGAAGTGATACTAATATGGTATTTCAGTATCCTGAACACATTGTAAAATATTCTCTAATCAAACACAGTATAGTCTTATTCAGAAAACAAAAAATATAAGCAAAACATTTCATCAGTGAGTTTATCATTGATTTTACCCAGCAGAAAAGTCAACTAAAATAATAATTAACGGCAGCTTTTAGTATTGCATTAAGTATTTGAGCAGGATGTGGCGGTGCAGATATAAATCTAGCTTGCCTCACACCACTGAGGGAGTAGGGGACTATTAAGATGGCGATAAGCTCACTGTTCCAGTCTGTTGGCTCCTCAAGGTCTGACTGAGGAGCGACCCATCATAAAAGGAGAGAAATCCTTCTCCTCTGCTCCTTCTGACTAAGTCGCTCGGTTTGCTGAGTCCTGTCTGCTCCGTCAGGTATGAAGGGTTCGTACAAGATAGCTTCCGGTGAGGCGGAATGCATTAGGCGTCTGTGTGTGTGTGTGTGTGTGTGTGTGTGTGTGTGTGTGAAGGAGACAGACAGACAGACAGACGGACAGACAACCGTGGCAGTACAGTAGCCTTGTTGTCTGTCTGCGATACGCTTGACTCCACCCCCGCTCCCTCCCCAGCCCCCCGACTCCCCAAGTGACCACAAAGCTGTCATAGAGATTGATGGATGGGAGCAGATAAGGAACACCTCTCTGTCACTTACAGAGCCACCTTTGGACTACCCGCCATGTTGAAGTGCAGTGTGAGAGGTGGGAATATCATAGAGAACACTCAGTAGGTGTGGTATATATATATAGTCGTATTGGTCAGAGGGTGTGCATTATTTTCAGATTACCACATAGTTCAAACATAGCAGCATCATCGCTGCTCTGAATTCATATGCAAAGGTGACTGATATCATATAAACCATGAAACAATATACATTTTGTTAATTTAGTTGCACAAATAACAAGAAACATAATGCATTAAAGGAGTAAATACGATTTGTGCTGGTGAGATTTTTAAAAAAAGAACCCAAAGTGGCTTGTAAAGACAAAAATAACATGCAAGAAGAACCAATAACATCTACAATCAAAGTTTATCAAGGAAGAGAAAAAATATGCATACATAGCACAACACACAGAAAAAATAGAAGAAAAAAAAAGCTCACAGCATACTATACAACGGCTAGAAAATACTAGGAGACAGACCGAAGTCCACAACATAGAAAACAGAGCTGCAACAGTTATTTTCAATGTCAATTAATCTGTTATTTTCTCAATTAATCAACTAGTTGTTTGGTCTATAGAATGTCAGAAAATGGTGAAACATGTTGTTCACTGTTTCCCAAATGTCTTGTGTTGTCCGGACCAACAGTCCACAACCCAAAGATATTCAATTTACCATCATAGAAGACTATAGAAACCAGATAATGTTCACATTTGAGAAGCTGGAATCATTTGGTCATTTTTTTTTGTAAAAAATGACTCCAAACACTTAATTGATTATTAAAATAGTTGCTGGTTAAATTTAAAAAAAAAATGAAAATGTATTTCTTTTTTTCTTTTTTTAAAACTGAATTTTAAATTAAACAAACACATACACACCCATCAACAACAACAGAACAACACACCTACATTAAGCCTAAATTGACAGTTTTTCAGAGGGAGATTGTGTTGCAATATGCTGAGATCCCCACACTCATGTATCTGACAGAGATCAAACACGTGAAATATATATTTATATTGGAAATTAATGAGTCAGCTGTCAGAAATGTTACCATCCTGTTTATGGTGTGGGCTCTATCTTTAACATCTCTGTGTGTACAGTAACAAACCAGCAGTGGGGAATGTTGCAAATGAACAAGCAGGAATGTTTTATGGTTTTATCTGATCTCTGCATCAACGTGATGAAATACTTTGATTTGATCAGTTATTTCATCAGCCACAAACAGACATCTCTGTCTGGCTGTTTTATCAAGAAACTATTTTTGAATTGATTTTCCAGAAAATTTCCTATATCACAGTATAAAATGACATTATTCTACTCTAACCCATTTATTTATGAAAACTACACTTTCCCATATCAAGGATTTGAACACTGTGCTGTAATGTAATGCTGTTTTTCCCAACATATTCAAAATCTCATGGTAAATAAGTGACACTTTGTTCCGTTAATCAAAAAAACAGGAGACAATTATTTGAGAAACAATTAAAAATAAGTATTTATATATTGTTTTTATCCAATCCTACCGTCCAAACACATTTGCCACAGGGCCAAAAAAAGATAAGTTAGTATTTTTAAGTGTACATTTTCATCCTTTTGAAAAAGTTCAGAGTGCAGACTGCCAGAGCGATGCATTCAGGTGCAGTCATACAGAGTAAAAATGGCTTCCCTTATTGTATTGTATGTTATTGTATTGAACCTCCTGCTCCAGTGACAAAACACTGCAGGTACATTCTAGTAAAAGACTGTAGCTGTACGTGTTGGAGGTGTCAATAATGATGTCTGCATGTCTCTGGTGAGTTTCAATACTTAAGTGACCACAGAAACGTTGCAAAGTGAGGGTCACTCAGCCAGAATCTAAAGAAATGAACACCTGGGCATCCATGACATGAAAACACTTGTAAAACCCTAATCATGCGTGCTTGAAAGCATGTGCGAGGAAGTTAATGGAAAGGTCAGTTAAGCCTGTGAGTTGTGAGGCCAAACCACAAAGGCTTAGAGTAGCAGGCTGTGGAGCTTTTAACAAAGATGCTGCCTTTTTCTCCGCACAAATGCCCATCGTCATGGTTGCAGTAGCCCCCTGTTCAGTATCCTTGTCTCCAGTTTGAGCCGCTACCTGTCAACAGAACAGCCATCAGGCATGGACGCATTAACTACAAGGCCCCTCTCAGCATTAACTCTGCCGCAATTTACTGCAACCCAGCAAATTGTTTTTATCTTCACAGTCATCATCATTTTCTAGATTCAGCTGTGTCAGTCTGTGGAGCTGCTGGTACCCTTTCGGTCCACAAACAGCGCAGCCAATGAGGCCTAAAATGCAGAGATTTACTGCCGCAACACCTCGGCCTGAGAGACAGCCCTGATTTTTTTTTTTTTTTTTTTTTTTACTGAGGCAGCCCTGAGGGAGGCAGACTGAGGAAGATGGAGAGGAGGAGCAGAAGGCTGATGACTAAAGCAAGAGATGGAAAAGCAAGTTGTCTATCATTGAAGCTGGCTTCTTGACAGTGGCTCATAGTCGTCCCATTGTTGGAAGTTAAATGAGGAAAAGGTTATATTTGTGCCTTGCTGGCGACACAGAGTCTAGTTCTGCAGGATGTTGGCTTTGCTGTTTTCTGGCGACGACTTCAGCATCACGTTAAAGGAAAAATCCACACTCGGGCCTTCTTACTCTTATATATCATCAGTCTGTGATGTCCAATGCTTTCCAGGAGCTATTTTGTAATAAAGTGTTGTAATTTTCTCAGTAGCGCACCATTTAATGATTTCCTACATTTCCCAGGATTCCCCACCACCTTAACCAAAACACAATATGTGTTGTTGCTGCATTGGTTTATAGATTTTTGAGGCCACTGTGGGTGGAGAGATATTAGTGTCTCTGCTTTTTCTTCGATGCATTTCTCCTTGTAAGATCACTGTTGAACGTTGGTGCAGCGTGGTGAATCCATTCACCCTGATGTAACAGGCCCAGTACACGCTGCACTTGCCAGCAGCTGTTCTGAACTGCTGAAATGTTTCAGACGGGATATTTTATTAAACTGCAGCTTCTTGCGCGATCAAAATACCAATGTTTTGGCACTGTCACCCACATCATTGTTGCAATAGTAAGTAGTATAAGGCAGAACTGGGTCGAGGGTTGTCTCTGATCACAGCTGACAGGAATAGCAAAGATATTTGTTGTTTACTCCACAGTGTGAGCCACCAGGAAAGTGCAGAGAAAAGCCTTTGAAGCAAAAAAAAAAAAAAAAAAAAAAAAAAGAGCCCTTTCTGAGGCCTGCCCCTCGCAGGATCATCAATAAAAGATAAGAGAAGGAAAGCAGCACGGAGATGAGATGGCAAGGCAGTGACAATGAAAAAGATGAAATAGCCTATTTCTTTTCATTGAACTATGTGCCTGATGGGAGGTGCACCGAGGGGAATTAGTGTGTGTTACAGCAAGTCATTGCTTTACCCACCCTATACATGGAAATAGACATGCTGCACCTCCACACATGTACACATGGTCTAAGCTGGATCAGCCAGGTGTTCATGTGGTTGAAGGATGCTGATGATATTCTGTATTTTTTTTTTTATTGTCAACAGTTTGATCCCACTAACAAGTATTGTGTGAGTATCAAAGCCTGATATATCTTATTGCTCTGTCCATTGAGCTCCATTGTTGTCCAAAAACTATTAAAACACGTCATAGCTCCACTCTGCTGCACTTGGTGACATGTTCCTTCATCACCATGAACACAGACACTGTAGTTTATTTTGGCTCAGTTCCACACAGACTGTCCTGCTGCTGTAAATACTGACTAGTGTATTCATATTATTCCGTGACTGAAAATAGTCCCCAACTAAAGCACTGTTTACTTGAATTGAGTAATGTTTGCTAAAAACTACAGTGCCCAGCTGTTTTAGGAAATTACTGAGCCCAGCATTTGTGATGGTTTTCAAAAAAAGTACATTTTCAGTGTCACAGACAAGCTAGGAAAGTACTGAGAGGCAGACTAACATGTTTTTTTGTCTTTCTAATAGATTTATTGACAGTAAGAAAAATACAGCCTTATTTTTGAAGACTGTGATCGCAGTAACTGTAATGACATAAAACAAAACACTTAAAGATTAGTAATTTAACGCTGAAATAAAAGATTTTTTGGCCATTTAGAGGCAGCAGAACAAGATGAAAACACAACAGCAGCGTAATATCACCATGTAAAGCTGTTTTGGAAGCTGCTGCAAAATTAGCATTCATGTGGAGTCATGCTTTATTTAAGCTATTATTTTTTCTGTGAGTGATCTTTTACAGAGAAGAGGTTTTATAAAGAAAAAAACACTTTTTAAGGAAATTTAAAACTGCATCAATCACTTTTTCCAGCCACTTAGTGGCCAAACAATAAACTGGAAATTACACACATTTTACACGACGCATGGCTAACGTGTTAGCAAACAATTTACTACTTACACATCACACAAACATAACCAACATTAACATTCATTTGGAGTTGTTTCTGGCCACTCATAAAAGTCACTCTTCTTTTAGCTCTGGCTTGGTCTCTGCAAAATATCTGGCTCTTTAGTGGCTAAATGCTTCACCATGCTTACTAGCTAGTAGCTAACTTTGTTTGGCACTGGGCAGGTCGTGTATATTGGGTTTGTCAGAGCTTTTTGCCTGAAAACAACTGCCTGTTAATTCTGGAAATGAGAATAATGAGAGTGGAGCATGTGAGCCAGAAAACCAAAAATAACAAGCTAAAAGGCTCTAAAATGCTCTATAGAGCTCAGGGGAACTGCAGTGTAGAATTCTGTGTGAATTTGTCACTATTATCAGCTCCTTAGTTCCAACCCCTAATTCATATAGGAATATTGTCTAGTGCAGCTTTAACCTTGTTTCTCATTATTTAGACTATGAACACAATATTAGTTGAGTCATGGTATGTAATTTGTCTTTTGGTTGTCTCTGTCATAGAGGCTCTGCAGCTTGAGGTTATCTCAGGTCATAGCCTTGTGTGTTAGCATACCATGGCAAGTTGTCATGAAAGCTCCGAGGGCTGGTTCAGTTCCTTGAGTGTTGTTGGTCATTGTCTGTCTGTCTACATTGTTCGAGCTTGACAGTCAGGCCATTGAAACCAGAGAGTTAGTGCGTCTTTAGTTTCAAAAATGAAAGAAGTGAAATGAGCTTGACTCGGTGCCTGGTTCTAAATCACTACTGTCTTCCAAGGTTTATGGCTGAGGTTTTATGTGAAGACACAAGTCATTTTTTGTCTGCTGTAGCCTCAGATTCAAGCCATATGTTGAGCTGATGACTAGTCTACATTCATTCTAGTGACTGTCAGCAGATCAGGCTGATTTGTTTCACTCATTCTTCTGCCTAAAGTGTGAAACATATTCACACTGATAATAAGAGTGGGTAACAATGCACATGTCACTGCTCTTTATTGTAGCGGCCTCACTTTAACACCAAGAGGTCATCGTGACATATCTAATTTTATATGACAATAATAATATACAGTATATGATGGAATACATTTTCGGGAAATTCAATAAAGCATCATGGATATGGTAACCAGATGGTAAATGGCACTAAGCCATATAAATCAATAATGTAATACCTTAAAAGTCTAGTGTGTAGAATTTAGTGGCATCCAGCAGAACAGAATTGGGGGGTGGGGAGGGGGGTATATTCAGTTGGTTACAATCTACAACCTCACCGCTAGCTGCCACTAAACATTACACACAGGACCTTTAATATCAGTAAATAATTGTGTATTTTGGAGATTACCAATAATGCCTTCAAAGGGTGAGCAAGGGTGCATTTTATTGCTTATGAATTTAACTTCTCAATATTACATAGTCTGGTGAATCAACAGAAGATGACCCTGTGCACAGCTGTGAACCATTCAGTTGCAAGGGTGCTGAACCAGTAGCAATATAAGCATAGAAATTTCAGCAAACATCAGGAATGTCTATATTATCTTTCTTAGTTCAGTCTTAAGCCCATAAAACAATGGGAGCGGGTCAATAATCAGTCACCTTTAATCCCTCTTTTCGCTATGTTAGCATTTTGTCTTTTTCTATTGCTATGACTCAGTATCTCTGTTGCAACATTTAATTTGTCATCAGTCAGAAGAGAGAATCTGCAAAGTGTTTCATCCTGCCTTTGTCTCCATAGTATTTATCCTTTGTTTAACCTGTTTCATCCTGCAGGCCAACCTGAATGACTCTCATAACCAGATGGTTGTCCACTGGGCTGGAGAGAAGAGCAATGTCATCGTAGCCTTGGCCCGGGACAGCGCAGGAGCCACCGGGCCCAAAACCAGCTCTGTAAGTAAGACTTATAGCAAAGCTAAAACTAGCATGGTTGTGGCATTTTATAGTATGTGTGTGTTCACACTTGTTTAACATGTTTCTAGTGATGTTATAACTGTTGAGCTACACATTAATCGCTCCATCTGCTACACTGACATAAAAAACAAATACACACACACAGTCAGAAAAAAGATGACAGCCTCAAGCATAGTCATTGAACATAACATGTCTGTTCTTTCTCTTTCTGTTTGAACTTCCCTACCTGGCTTACTTCACCAGCTTTCTGAACTTATCTGACTTGGGAAGTTAAGAGACAGACTTACTTATGAAGAGTTCTGAGACCAATACCAATACTGATATTGAAGCTATTTTGCCTGATAACCAAGATTCTCAATTTTGACAATTTCCCTGCTAAAAATTCCCAAATTCTACAAGAATCCAGTGTTTCATCAGTATTGATCAATTAAAAAGGTAATGATATTATTATTTGTAATGTGGACCCAAACGCAGACATAGACGAGGAGTGAGATGAATGAAGAGGGTTTATTGCCAAGATAGTGGGGAATGGAGGTGGATTGAGCAGGGAGGAAACTGGCTGAGGCAGAGGGCTGGAGGGTGATATGAATGAGGAAGAATGGCGTGGGCTGGCAGAAGATAGCAGGTGGTAAGTGGGTTGGAGAGCGAGCAGGCAGGTAGGCAGGCAAGCAGACGAATTAGGATCCTGGAGCGCGAGAAAGGGAGATAACAAAAGAGAGATAGCAGTCAGCGAGGAACACAAACACGGTAGGAAATAAGTGAAGGGGTTGGACGAGAGCAAAACAAAGATGGAGGACAGCTGGTTCTCTCCCTACGGCGCTCATGCAGGCGATTAACTTATGGCCGAGGAAATTAATTCGTCTAGGCTGCCTGACTCATCCCAGGCAGCTAGCTCATCTTAAACTGAGTCACTAAGCCCGCTCATGAAAACCCCCTGAAGCGACTACCCAGACCCCAACGCTAAAGTCCCGAACTCAACTGAATACTCTGCTGCACTGTAGAAGCCCTGACGAAGTGACGAAAAACGCTTGCTAGCATCTTTACCCCTGACAGGATGACATAAGATGAACTAATGGAAGGTGAACTATCTCAGATTGCTGCTCCCCGAGCTTTAGCCCTCCCCATAACCAGTCCCACAGCTATTTTGGACTTATCTGTTTAGTATATCTGTAACTGTTGCTCAAACATAAGGGAACACTGGAGTAAAAAGGACCTGCACGTCCCCAGATTTCCATCGTAGTGCTCTGGCACAGGAACGTGAGGCTCTCTTGGCAGGTAAGCTGGCATAACAGGAGGTTGAGGTTGAGATAGATGATGAATGATAAGTGGGGACAGGGTTGTGCTGGCTCTCGATCAGTGACACACTGGCTGTGTGTCCCCATAATATCTCCACAACTTCTCGGAGAACTTGGTCATGCTGACCCACGAGGGTTCCCTGGTTGGCGAGGGCATGACGGAGGTTGTCTCTGGCATGGCAGAGATCATTTGTGGCAAGGTGGATGTCATCCAAGTCTGTTGGGTCCATGTTTGGCCAGATCATTCTGTTATGATTTGTAATGTGGACTCAAACGCAGACACAGACTAGGAGTGAGATGAATGAAGAGGGTTTATTGCAAGGGTAGCGTGGAACGGAGGTGGAACGAGCAGGGAGGAAGCTGGCTGAGGCAGAGGGCTGGAGGGTGATGAATGAGGGAGAATGGCGTGGGCTGGCAGAAGATAGCAGGTGGTAAGTGTGTTGGAGAGCAGGCAGGCAGACGAGTTAGGATCCTGGAGTACGGGAAAGAGAGATAGCAGTTAGTGGGGAACTCAACACTATAACAAAAGAGAGGCCTGAAGCGTTAACTATCACTGTGGCTGAAACAATGATCTGGCCAACAGTGGGTGATGATCCGGAGTAGATATACTGCAGGATGATGAGCTTAATGGAAGGCAGGTGTGTGCAATCAGCTTGAAACCTGGAGCCAGGAGAGTCAGGGAAGGAGCGCCACGCCCTCGCCACACAGATCCACACAGACAAAAGGGGTGTGTTCGAATACTACCATACTATTTAATATGCCAGAAAAAGATTTAGTATGTCCCAATACTGGTTGAATTTTTCAGTATGCAAGCCAGCATGCTTCTCTGGCTACTCTATCCCACAATCCTCTGCACATTGGAAGATGCGTCACATTGACTGAGCCGCCGAGAGGGAACAGACCAATGACAGCGCAATGACGGAAGCTGCAATGACAGATGAAGTAGTGTATCCCAGTTGTATGCATACAGCGTGCATACTGCGTGCAACAGTATGTACTCTGTAAGGGCAGCTGCAGCACGTACTAAAAGTAAAAAGTAGAAGTATGCGATTCGGAACGCAGCAAGAGATACAGACAAGGAAACAAAAGAGAAACCAGAGGCACGTCTGTAGCTGTGACAAATACTGTATCAGCCATCATGTAAGAGGTTGACAACACCATTTAGACAAAATCAGATTTTTAATTTCAGCCCATTATCAGCCCACAGTAGCAGCCCATCACATAATGGTTAAATTATAACATGTCTTTTCTTTTTACAACCACACAGAGTTCTAATTAGACCATTAAAACTTAGAAGAAAAATTATATTTTTAAATCACCCTTATCTCTCACATACACCCACAAC